>NW_008346389.1:53932-66190 GCF_000622305.1 Nannospalax galili | reverse complement strand
AATACCAGCATGCAAACACTAAAATGAATTTAAGGAAACTGTTAATGATTCATTACATAGAGTAATTAGATTTTTGTATGATTGGAGCAAATGCATTAGCAGAAACAATTACTGTTGAGACAATGAAAAGCCTCTCTGAGGGAAGAAGCCATTAGTATAATAAAAAGGACATTCTGCAGGGTTCCTCCTCTACTTTCTTAGATTCAATCACAGCAGCTGTTTCCATCTGCCCACGAGAGCCCTTGGCAGAGAGACACGATGAACCTTTGCCAAACCCTGATCTGTTGAAAATGCCTACCCCAGAACTCCTAGAGCCTGATCTTCCAAGACACAGCAAAGAAACCCGGCAAACAGCATCCTTAAGGTATTCAAGGAAACGTGTCACACAAGATAAGTAGGAAGAGTAATCCCTGAGTTGTTTTTGCTGCTTCTGCTTCTGGAAGTCTCTGAAACTTTTAGATGCTATCTGCTTTAGCCCACAGCGGAACCATTGTTCAGATGTACTACGTTGTATTGCAACCGCTTTTTAATGTATCTCTGAACTCATCAAAACATTGACATCTTTATATCCCCAGGGCCTAGCACAGAGCAGGCACTAGATAAACGATGAATGAGTGATTGAATGAAGTAGCATTTGGTTCAGGTCACTATGACTGTTGGGCCCAAGATGAGTTAAGAATTTAATAGATGAATGTCAGTCTTTACAGAGACATGTTAAATACCCACTGAACCTTCCTTCCACCCCTTCATCTTCCTAGAATACAGTCTAAGGGGACAGGAAATGAGGCAATCAGTAAACCATGTGACATGGGACAGCACTCCACTGAAAGAAAAGGAGGTGGGTAATCTACAGATCACTGAAACAGAGAAAGACGCTTGCCAGGAATTTCCTGATAATTCAGGCAGAGTGTTTTGTTGAGTTTTTCCCCCTTTTCTGCATGAATTAATAGCATAATCGCCTCAGTTCTCCATGGGTATACTCAAGCTCAAACATAACTTCACATAAAATGATTTGAAGCAGTGTTCCAGGGGGATAAAAGAGAAGGGCCCCAGTGACAAAAGAGGAACCTTTCAAATTAGCTCCAGGGCATCACAGAACAGCCTGAGGAATCCAGGTGGCAGTGATGAATCAAAATTGGATCTGCAAAAAGTACTAGCTGTTTATCTGATTTTACAAATAAAAACATCAGCTATTGGCACCACATGAGGCTTTTGATTTTACTTTCAGTTAGCAGTATTGTAAAAGTAAGTCTATGTAGGTCAACTGTTGTTTTTCTTTTCTGTTGATATTGACTGCAAAGAGGCTTTTCTATAAAAATTCAATCTGAAAAAAGCTTGAAGGCAACAGTAGTGGAAATGAAATGGTTTTAAAAACTGAACTTAAATAACACTGTCTCCCAGGACATGATTTTGAGTAACAAAAAAATTGAATTAAGTATAGAACCTCTTGCACTGATGCTCTCTCTGAAGTCCTGGCTCAGGGATGCCCCCAGAGAGGGAGCTGTGTGGGAGAGAGCATCTTCTGGGCTTCCATTATTGGACTCTGATATATTTCATCCAAGACAACTCAGCCACTATTGCCCAGTTCTGTGTCAGCCACCCTCAAGCTTCAGCTGATGATGGATCACAACAGAGTTCTCAAATTGGATAGAAAAGTAAGCAGGCACCACATAAATTAAAATGAAATTGTCTGTGAGAAAGCTTTGTAAACTGTAACCCACCGTGTAAATCTGACTTATTATGCCACAGAAGGCTCACTAGAGCCTTCCTCTTTTCTTTTAATAAAATGATGTGACTAATTTCAAAAAAAAAAAGATGATAATGGAGTAAGACCCTCACCCCATAGAAACATCTATTTAAATATCTATTTGCCACCTTCACAAGAGCTAAGGAAACCAAATGAGTAGTACCTAGTTTTAGCATAGGAAAATGTTTAGATAGGAAAATGTTGCCCACATCAGCCCTCCTCCAACTACAAGTAGAAGAACATGGAGAGAGATGGATGCTTCCCACCAAGAAAAGGGATAGGAATAGCCTTAAACTCGGAACCAAGTGCCAAACACAGTCCATGATCCCTGTCCCCAGGTAGCGTTCATGTGTTTATGGACACTGACCTGGTGGCCAAGGGACTACCTCCTGCATCCTGTGAGCTCAGGCAGCACAACATAGAAACCAACTGCTGGGACAGGGAAGTGAGTGCAGTACTTTGCCTTGACGCTCAGGGCTGGGCAGGTGAAACTCAACACGAGGCAATCCCAGTGATCCCTATCCCAAAGCCATTGCTCCAAGATGGAGTCTCTGGACTCACCCTGTTCCAGGCAGAGAACTGAGGGTCCAGAAGGATAGATTTGTAGCCCCACCTTAATCAACTGCAGCTGGCTGCATTGGTCTTGAGCCACAGTACACCACAGAAGCAAGCAGGCCATATCATTGTGGGCTTTGTCCTTCTTGTTACTACACACAGACAAATGGATTAAGATTTAACACCCACAAGAGACTGGAAGTAAAGAGAGTGTGTAGTGGTTAGTGTTCATTGTACACTTAACTGGATCTGGAATACTCAAGGAGGTTGGTAAGGCACACCTCTGGGTGGATCTACAAGGATGTTTCCAGAGCTGATTGACTGAGAGAAGAAGACCCAGCCTGACTATGAATGGCATCATCCCATGGGATGGAGGCCTGGATGCAATAAGAAAGAGGAAGATTCAAGCCAGCTGGGCACTGGCAGTCCATACTTTGCTACTTCCTGACCCACTGTTACATGAACTGCTCTGCTCTGCTACATACATCCTGCCACATTGATGACCCCTCTGAAACTAAGAGTTAAACTTTCCTCCCTTGTTTCTGTTAGATATTTTGTCACAGTGCACAAGAGTGACAATTACAGATGAAAGAGATATTATGTAAATGAATCCAAAAAAGACATGAGTAGGCCAAATTCCCAGCCTCCGGACCAGGCAGACAACCTGCTCAACCTGGACTCCGGTAAGTCAAGCTCACTGCCTCTTTACCTCATTTTTCTCATCCATCCCCACCCTGTCCCCTGCCGGCCTCTCTCACAGGCAGGCTCCAAGTCCTTCACCTCAAGTCCCAGGACTAGCTTCCCAAACCAGACTAACTAATCACCCTATCATAGATCCCTAACTCCTCATCCAGAAGGTTCCCTCACCGCCAAAATCCCAGCCTCCGGATCAGGCAGACAGACCTGCTCAGTTAGGACTCTGACCAGTCTACTCCCAAGCAAGAACTTGAAATACCTACCAATTTGTCTTCCATGCCTAAACAAAAAGAAACTAAGCTGCATAAACAATATTAACAGAACCAAAATTAAACAAAAGCAGAGGAGATGTTCCTGTTGGACACATAACCAACAAAGACCATCCATATGCTCAGACAGCAATGCAAAAACACAATACAAAAAACCAGGAAACTATGTCCCCAACAAATCCACGAGTCCTACAGAAGTGCACAGTATTAAGAACCACCATGTAGACCCCCAGGATGCAGAATTTAAATAACTTCAAGAAAACACAGACAACTCAAAGAGGAAAGGCAAAAATTTTGATGGAAGCCCAAAAATATACAAATATGTGACAATGAAATATCAAAAACAATTCATAACTTGAAAAGTGAATTCACTAAAGATTAGAAATTGTGAAGAAAATGCAAATGGAAATGAACACGGGACTGAAAAACTCAATAAACCAATTAGAAAGAACAGGAGAACATCTCACAAGCAGAATGAATGAAATGGAAAACAGAATATCAAGACTGAGGATAAAGCTGAAGATCTGGACTTCTTAAGCAAAGACTATGCAAAATTTTTTAAAACACAGGAATGGAAGGAATGGAATGCTCAGGAAATGTGGAACAACATGAAACAACAAAATCTACATATTATAGGCATACAGGAAGAAGAAACTCAAACCAATGGCATCAAACAGATCTTCGATAGGATCATAGAAGAAAACTCCCCTAAATTAAGGAAAGATATAGAGATTCAAGAAGCACAGAGAACACCATTAAGACATGATCAGAAGAGAAAGTCCCCATGGCATATTGTAGCAAAAACATTAAACGTACAGAACAAAGAGAGGGTTCTGAAAGCTGCTAGAGAAAAACAAGTTACATATAAAGGAAAACCCATCAGAATTACAGCTGAATTTTCAGTGCCAACTATGAAAGCCAGAAGAGCCTTGAACAAAGTATTCACGGTTCTAAACAACCATGGATGCCAACCCTGAATACTTTATCCAGCAAAACTATCTATCAAGGTCGAAGGGGAACAGAAAATTTTCCATGACATAAATAGGCTGAAAAAATTCTTGTCTACCAAACCAGCACTACAGAGACTACTTGAAAGAATACAAAGAACCAAAGAAAGGAATGAATATGCCCACGAGGCTACAGAAAGAAAATAGAGGTATAACAACAGAAACACAAAATAGGGCCACAAACCAAAGAAGTTAAAATGACAGTATACAATACACATCTTTCAATTATAACACTAAATATCACTGGCCTCAACTCCCCTGCCAAAAGACACAGGCTGGTGCAATGGATCAAGACAGAAAACTTATCTTTTTGTTGTCTTAAAGAAACTCATCTCACCTTCAAGGATAGACACTATCTTAGGGTGAAAGGATGGAAGAAAATATTCCAAGCAAATAGCCCTAAGAAGCAAGGAGGTGTCGCAATTTTAATATCTGACAAAATAGACTTCAGATTAAAACTCATCAGAAGAGATGAGGGTTACTTCATTCTAATCAAAGGAACAATTGACCAAGAAGATAGTACACTCATGAACATTTATGCACCAAATTCTGGAGCACCCAATTTCATAAAATCAGTAGTCCAGGACTATGAAACAGAGATTGACACCAACTCAGTGATAGTAGATGACTTTAATACCCTGCTTTCTTCAATAGACGGGTCAACTGGACAAAGAATAAACAGAAAGACATCCAAATTAAATGACATACTACATGAGATGGACCTAATGGATATATACAGAATGTTCTACCCCACTAATAAAGAATACACTTTCAACTCAGCAGCTCATGCAAGTTATACTAAAATTGACCACATTCTAGGGCACAAAACAAATCTCAACAAATACAAAAATATTGAAATAATTCCATGCCTTCTATCAGACCACAGTGCAACAAAGCTTATAATGAGCAGCAAAAAAGCTCTAGTAAACACATGAACACATAGAGATTAACACACTCCTGAATCATGAATGGGTCAAAGAAGAAATTAAGAAAGAAAGAAAAGTATTCTGGGAGCAAAATGTATACCTGGGAGTTGCTTGGCAGGGAATTCAGTACCAGATAGAAGAGACCTCCCTTAGAGTGACAAGCATGCCATACAGCAGTCATCAAAGAAGCTTCTTTTTGCAACAGATGGAGGCTACTGCAGAGTTTTACATCTGGTCAGGCACAGAGAACATACATCTGGGAGATGCCCAGTACTAGGTGACACACCTGCAGTTGAATCTCTGTCATGGAACATAGCAGAATAAGGGGCAGAGAGAGGGCTAATGCACCCCTCAACTCTCACCAGTGAGGCCTCCTTGTACATCAGAGTGTGATGTACACAGAGGGCCACAACTGGCCACAAGTTTTAGAGACTAAGAGACTGTAGAGTGTAGGATGAGACTCTATATGGAACCTCACCCACCCACCGCTCTGGGACCATTGTGGAAGAGGAGGCAGAAAGATTGTAAGAGCCAGGGCTGGTTCATGAACACAGGGAGGTGGAGGCTTGCAGGCCACTGGAGGCTTGCTCGTGTGAGCCTGTGGCAGCAGTGGCATCGACTGTGGGACCCATGTCAGCTCAATGAAACAAGGGCCCAAAGAAGAGGTGAGAAATAGGTGGTGGGCCAGTACTAGATTGAGAACTATTTGAGACTGATTGCTGCTGGGTGAGGGAGAGTGTGACTTACATACGACCACTGGATGGGCTGACTAGACTCTAGCTTACACATTTACATGGAAGGGCATTTGGGTACAATCACCTAAATGAATAGGACTCAGCATGTATGGCAGAGTGCATAGGGCCCGGTGTGGGGATAGGGGAGGCATGGATGGGGGAGGGGTCTAGATTTGAGTGGGAAATGTATGAATTTTTAAAAGCTCAATTTAAAAAAATGAAAAAAAAGACCTGAGTAGCCATACTAGTATCGGTTAAAATGTACCTTAAAATAAGTAAAAACAGACAAGGCAATTATATGATAAAATGATCAATTCAGCAAGAGAAAATAATGAAAAATTTTTTTTGGTCTTTTTGAGACAGGGTCTCCCTGTAGCTCCAGTTACCTTGAACTCACTCTGTAGACCAGGCTGGCCTCGAACTCACAGAGATCCACCTGCCTCTGCCTCCCGAGTGCTGGGATTAAATGCATGAGTCACCATGCCCGGCTTGAAGAAAAATTTTAATGTCTTTAAAAAAATTACAATGGAAACATAACAAATCTAATCTATGGGACACAAGAAAAAGTAATACTATGGAAAGTTTCTATCAATCATACCTACATGAGGGACGGAGGGAGGGAGCGAGGGAGGGAGGGGGAGGGAGGGAGCGAGGGAGGGAGGGAGGGAGGGAGGGAGGGAGAGGAAAGGGGAAGTGAGGGGGAGGGAAGGGGGAAGAGAAAGAATTCTCAAATAAGCAGCCTATCATCACATTTGAAAGAAATAAAAATGCAAGACAAATATCAAACCCAAAGTTAGTAGAAGGAAAGAAATAAAGATCCGAGAAGAAGTAAATGAAAAAGAGATGAAAAATATAAAGCATGAGCAAGCTGAAAAGTTTCAAATCAGCAAACTAAGGAAAGGAAATAAACAAACACAAAGATAGAAGAAATACAACTTATACTATGAAAATATTTCTAAAAATTCTTAAAGATTATGTACAACCATATACTAAACAATTGATAAGCTAAAAGGAATGAACAAATTCCTGTACATATACAACTTACCAAGACTGAAGCACAAAGAAATAAAATCTGAACAGACCAATAATGAGTAATGAGACTGATCCATAATAAAAAGTCTCGATCAAAGAAAATCTCAGTCCCCAATGGTTTTACTACTGAATCCTACCAAACACTTAAAGAATAAATACCAATTTTTTTTCAAAGTGTTCTAACAAATTGAAGAGGAAGGAATTCCTCCAAATTCATTCTGAAAAGCCAGCATCACCCTGATAACAAAATCAGACAAAGAACATGGCAGCTGGAAGGGACAGGCCAATATCATTCATAACAGCATTCATGACCATAGACGCACAGTTCCTCAGAAACTACTGGGAGAGTGACTCCAATGGCACATAGAGGACTACTTACCATGATCCGGTGGGATTCATCCTAGAGATAAAGAAATGTCCATATCAGGAAAAATGATATACCACAGGGTTAGCCAGATGGCTCAGCTGGTAAAAGCACTCACTAAGCAACCCAACAACCTGAGTTCAATCCTGGAACCCACATGGAAGGAGAGAAATTACTCCCCGAAACTTGTCCTCTGACCTCCACCAGTATGCCATGATATGTATATGTATGCACACACACACAAAAAAATTAATAATTTTTAAAATGTGATACTCTACAGGAACAAAATGAAGAATAAAAACCAAAATCATTCTCCCTTAATGGTAAGTACTCAATAAATTAAATATTGAAGAAATATGTCTCAACATAGTAAAGGTTGTGGATAACAAGCCCACAGCTACAATCACATCAAAAGAGATATGATGGAAACTTTCTCTCTAAGGTCTGCAACAATACAAAGATGCCTATTTTTGTCATTTTTATTCAACATAATCCTAGAATTCCCATTGAGAATAATTGGGCAAGAGAAGGAAATGCATATCATCAAAGCTGGAAAGGAGGAAGTCAACTCATTACTGTTTACAGATAACTCAAACTTGTATGTAATGTAGAGAACTCCAAAGACTCAACCAAAAACTATTGGAATAAGTGAATGCAACATAATGCAGGATACAAAATCAGCATGCTGAAATCAGCAGTTTCTTTTTTCTTTTTTTAATTATTTAGTCAGTTTTATTTTATGTGTATGAATATTATGCCTGCATGTGTGTAAGTGCACCCATGTTGTGCAGTGCCCAAGGAAGTCAGAAGAGGGTGGGAAATCCCCTAGAACTGGAGTTACAGACAGTTGTTAGCTGTCATATGGATGCTGGGATTCAAACCTGGATCTTCTGCAAGAACAGGCTCTTAACTGCTGAACCATCTCTCCAGCCCCCAGCAGTGTTTCTATATAGCAGCATAGAACTGACTGAAAGGAAAACAATAGCTATTATCCAAAAGATAAGTCCTGGAAGTTATATGGAAAAATGAGAAGCCGTTTTGATGGGAATATACATTAGACAGGCATATGGAAATTCCTTAAGAAACTAGAAGTAAAACCACCAAGTAATCCAGAAATCCCACTGAAAGGCAGTAAGAGTCACTGTGTTAGAGAACTCAGATCCTCACACTTACACAGCAAGCACTCTTGCCTATCAATCCATCTCTCTGGGCCTCTAAAAGCGTTTCTTGAGCTATTATAGACAGCAACCAGAAAAGTAACGATCAGTCAGTCCTGGGACAGGTTCCCCAAACTACTGCCAGCAGAGCTGGAGAGCAGTCAGAAAATCTCCAAGGGACTGGAACTAACAGCACTCATTTTTAATAAACTTTGAGAAAGGAAAGTACTGTAAGCTCTGTCTTCTATAGACTAGATGTTATGGATAAGATGGGAGGTCCCTCAATAGGGGAAGCTTTGGGGTAGGATGGCAACTCACAGGTATGGCTTCTTTCTTTCTTTATTGTCAGTTCACAATAACCATAGAAAGAGAAATGGTTGCTTTTGGACTAGCTGGGGGTAACTAGCTAGAATGTTTAAATGTAACTAGGGCTCCTTCACCCAAGTACTCAGCTGTGATGGAATTTGAATTCAGGTTTTAATTCATGTTTGAGATATATGTAAGCATTTTGTATTTTCTCACCCTATAGTTTGCCACTCACCAGTCTCTTTCCCATCTCTTCTCTTCACCCTCTGACTTTTTTAATTTTTAAAAAATATTTATTTTTATTTTATGTATATGAGTGTTTTGCCTGCATGCTAAGTGTACCATATGTGTGCAGTGCTCCTGGAGGCCAGAAGAGGGCATCAGATCCCCTGGAACTGGAGTTACAGATGGTTGTTAGCTGTCATATGGGTGCTGGGAACCAAACCCAGGTCCTCTGCAAGAGCTTCCAGTGCTCTTAACCACTGAGCCATCTCTCGAACTCCACACCTCTGGTTCATGGTAGTTAAATTTAGGAAATTTCAGAATTTTTCTCTTATCAGTGTCCATAGATTAAAACACCACATTGTCACTTTCAACACAAGACTCAGCTCTCATCTCAAAGAGACAAGACAGAGGTTATTCTAGAGCCAAATATGAACAATGAGCAACCATGACCCAGGAACCCAGGTACAGGTTGTCTGAAATACCATGTTCAATATGGTGACAGTTAAATGAAGTCTTTATAGTTACAGAACAAAAGAAAGTTATAAACCAAAGCACTTTTCAAACACATTGGTGGAAACATCAGGTAGGCAGGCTACAGGAAAACAGGGAAGTCTCTGACATAGATTTCCGATACTATTTGATGACATCCTTAGCTTTTGTGTTGGTGGAAGTTAGTGGTCTCCCAACAATTATACCCCAAAAGGTTTCACATGACAGTCACAAGAATGCTCCATCAGACACAGAGGTGGGCAATGCATAGCCACTGAGAGGACTAAAAATAGCCCAAGATAATTTGGCTTTGACTCTTCAAGTTCCAACCATCCACAATCATGAATTTCTAATCAGCCTTGTAGAATTTCTATGTCTTGTAGAATCTTTAACACGGATGTTGCTTTTTTCTGAGAATTTCAGTTTTCAATAACCCACAAAGACATAAAATTTCATGTGGTCAATTTTTTAAAATTATGAAAGTAACAAGGGAAAATGACTGAAAAAGAGGATTATTTGACTCACAATTAAGGAAGACCCAAGCAGCCTGGCAGTGGCGACCTGTCCAGAGGCCCCTGGCTTCCTGGCTGGAGAAGCAGAGAGGGAACCAGTAGGGTGCAGAAGGAGCCAAGTGCACCAGTGGCGTCGCTTTTTAACCACCTACTCTAGAAAGACCCAATTGAACAGCACCAGCCATAACCTATTCCCCTGAGTCGGCACCGTCCCTGGACAGTGGTGGTTCCACCGCCTTCTCTCAGCTTCACCTTACGGGTCTGCCCTCCACCAAGGCAGGCCAGGGAGCACTTCCAGCTGAAGGCTTCCCTACTTCCACTTTGAGGAACAGCTACATCCGAACTATGGCAGCCCCGTCTCCCCCTCACAAAGAGCAGAGTGTCCCTGTCCTAGATGGGTAGGCAGAGTGGGAAGACAAGGTGAACCCCTGTCCTGAGGAGCCAGGCTTGGCGGATGATCAACAGCTGGTCTCAGAAGGCACCCTTTTCAACGCACCTTCTATAAATTAACTTGCAGAATCCCCTCAACACTTCCAGGAACCAGTGGCTTCTGTTCCCGTTTTTAGACGGAGAACCTAGGGTTCAAGGAATCAGTTACTGGTCCAGTGCTCTAGCTGTGTTGGAGCCCCTGTTGGGACAGCTGAGTTGGGAGCTGCCCTTGAGAAGGTCGCAGGCCGCCTTGCCTCGCTCACGCTGCTGACCTATGTCACTGAGCTGGGGCTCCATGAGATAGTAAGCCTCCCAGGCCCCCTCAGGCCCTGGCTGCCCCTCAGGCCAGTCCTCGAAAGAGAGCCCTCTTGACAGAGCTGTGAGCTCCCGGGTAGCACCTCCCTCACCTAGAGGCCCTGTCTCCCAGGCCGACCCTAATCCTGTCTCCACCGCCTTCTGCACCAGCCTCCACACCACCCAACCTCAAGGCTGGGGAAGAGGACCACATACATTGCCTTCTCCAGGATTTTCCAGAGCAAAGGAAGTATTACTTTTTCCCCTACCCCACAGGAAGCAAAGTGCACCTTTGCCGAACTCTGTTCTTGCTCAAACGACAAGGCCCCTCAAGGGTTCCTCCAGCGCTCCAGGCTTTAGAGTTGTGAGCAGCTGCTATGGGCAAGCCCCGCCCCTCCACAAGCCCCGCCCCTCAGCAAGGCACAGAACTGAAGGAAAAAACCCATCAACCATTCTGATCCACACACAATCACTTCGTTATAATCTTTCTTCTAAAATTCTTGCTTATAATTGGGAGAGATATCTCAGTGGTTAAGATGACTGCTCTTACAGAGGACCTGGGTTTGAGTCCCAGCACCCACATGGCAGCTAACAACTGTCTGTAACTCCAGCTGGAGGGGATCCGACGACCTCTTCTGACATCCAAGGGCATTGCACAACAAGAATGCACCTACGTGCAGGCAATATATTCATATACATAAAATAAAAATTTAAAAAACTGTTCATGCTTGAGGGCCTTCAGAAACCTGGATGGTTGATTTTTGCTAATAAACAAGATTGTAAAGCACACAGAAATTAAAACCTTAAGCACAATGCTACACGCAAATGTGCCCCTGGTGTTTCTGTCCCGTAGAGGAGCAAGCCCTTTCTTAAAACAGCGCTATGGAGCCCCCTCAGAAACTTTCAGATTGTGTGGCTCACAGTGCTGCTGGCTATTACACTCTTGTGCCACTAGGTCCAGGTCCACATAGCTTCCTAGAATGTCTAGACTTCAGAGTCTGCAATCACGATCACAGGGCAGGAAGCTCCCTGACCACGATGAACATTTGTGCCATTGCCCTGTGGCATCAGACTGTCTGAAGACTCAGCCTTACACTCCGTTGTGACTAGCATGACAGGGTGCTGAATTTCATCTCTCCCAGCAAAAATTATCCTCAGTGCATAATCTTTAGACGTTAAAAATGTGACCCACACATTTATAAAATGAACGTGTAACAAGATGTATTGGTTCATTAATGACTAATAAGGAAAAATTATAAAGCTGGTCTAAAGAACATTGAGGACCTAAGTATTTATAAGCATTTTTTTAAAAGAATGCTAGAAGTTAGGCATGGTGGCACATGCCCTTGATCCTGGAACTCGTGAGGCAGAGGCAGGAGGATCTCTGTGAGATGGAGGTCAATTTGGTCTACATAGTAGGTTTTAGGCCAGCTGTGGCTACAGGGAGACCCTGTCTCCAAAAAAACAAAAAGAAGAAGAAGGAGAAAAAAGAAAAGGAGGAGAAAAAGGAGGGGGA
>NW_008346389.1:39411-47382 GCF_000622305.1 Nannospalax galili | reverse complement strand
AATGTACTCAAGTTATATAACTGGGGAAACTGGGTAACAGAAGTTGAGAAACTTACCAAAAGTCATACTGCTAAAATAAGTAAATAAACAAACGAATAAATAAATAATAAATGAAGGATGAAAGAAAAAAAAAAGAAAATAAAAGAAAAGAAAAGAAAAGAAAAAAAGTCATTAGGTTAGGCCGGGTGTGGTGGCATATGCCTTTAATCCCAGCACTCAGGAGGCAGAGGCAAGCGAATCTCTGTGAATTCCAGACCCAGACCAGCCGGGACTACAAGGAGACCCTGTCTCAAACAGACAAAAAAAGGTTAAGTTAGAAAGAAATCTGGTTAATGTTCTGTAAGACAGCATAGCTATAGCATTTAGCATTTACTGTTATCTTTTCTCCTAAACAGAAATTATTTGCATCTCTACTGGTGGAGAAGGGGGATGAGCTGGATGGTGATGAGCTCTGTGCAAGAAACAAAGGTGGGAGAAAGAATTGGATGCAGGGGTGCAGACTGGAAGCAACCCAGTGTCCACTGATAGATGAAGAGGGGACAAAATGTAACACATGCATACAACAGAATCTGCTCCCCCTTAAAAAGAAATTTGTCACATGCTCCAATACAGACAAACGTTATGCTCAGGAACGTTTGCTTAGTGAAATAAGCCAATCACAAAAAATAAATGCCCTGATTTAAGTTAGAGTAGTCAAATTCATAGAGACAGAAAATATAGTAATTCTCTCCAGAAACTGGGGGAGGAAAAGATGGAGAGTTGTTACTTACTAGGTACAGAGTTTTACATCTGCAAAATTAAAAGAGCTCTGAAGATTCATTGTACAACCGTGTGAGTGTATTTGACATTACTGAACTGCTCCCTTAAAAACAATTAAGCGCTAGGCATGGTGGCACATGCCTTTTATCCCAGCACTTGGGAGGCAGAGGCAGGCAGATCTTTGTGAGTTCGAAGCCAGCCCCAGGCCAGCTGGGGCTACAGGGAGACCCTGTCTCAAAAAGAACCCCCCTAAAAAAAACTAAGGTGGGGAGACAGCTCAGTCAGAAAAATGCTTTCCATGTTTGTTGCATGAGGTCCTTCCTCCAATTCCCAGCACCCATGTAAAAAGCCTGTAATCCCAGCACCAGGGAGGCAGAGACGAGGGCTTTCTGGCCAACCAGTCTAGCTGAATCTGGAAGTTCCAGGTTCATTGAGAAAACTCATCTCAAAAAATAAGGTGAAGTGATTGAGAACGACACCCGATGCTGACCTCTGGCTCCACATATGTTCACCCATACATACATGTACACTCATGTGTATGTACACACACATGAACACATACACATACATGCACATACACACACAATAGCTGAGGTAGGTTAGAGGCATAGTTCAGTGGCAGACTGCTTACCTAGCATATGTAAGGCCCTAAGTTCAGTCCCTAACAATGAAATTTATGTTTAATGTATTTCACTAAAATTTAAATTTCTGATGGTTTAAAATTAAAATTAATTGAATTAATTAATTAAAATACTAATTTAGCATGAAATGAGTTTGATGGTAGCTATTTTATGTAGAAAGGGCCTTCCTGAGAAGTGAAAGGGGGATCTGTGGATGTCTAGGAATGAGGGCCCCAAACCAAAAGGGATAGCAAGCATGAAGGCCCTGGGGCAGCAGCTGCCTCCAGGCCATGCTGGGAGGCATCTGGTAGTTGCAGCTGGGGTCAGCAGGCAGGGGGTAACCTCGACAGATGTAAGTAACTGCAAGAACTGTGGTGTCACACATCTCTAATTATTAATTGTTTCCATGTGCTTTTTAACCCTTGCCCCTCTCTTCCTTTACTTTGTCCCAATCACCTGCTTCAGAAACCAAGAGATTTGAAGCCCTCTGGTGGACTGATGAGAGAAAAGCAATATCTATATATCCAGCTTCCCAAGTAGGTGCTTTCCAGAGAGGCAGGGCTTGAGGCCACTAACTCCTAGGCTAAGGCTTCATTGTGCAACCCGGCTGCTGATAGAAATGCCTCCTCTTGACAGCCAGGCCCTGAAGCCCTAGAAGCAGGCTGACTGTGCCTGGTCATGCACCACCCCCAGTATCTCTGTGAACACTGAGCAGCACACAGTACAGTTCACTGCTGAATCCCACTCTGTCAGGCAGGGAGGCTGAGGGAGAAGGCTGAGGTGGGAGGCATGAAGCGCAGCCTCACTGGAGTATGCGGGCTGCTGTTGCCAGTCCCAGACAGCACAGTTCACTAGCGACTTAGCCACATGAACTGCCTCTGTCCCCTCCACCCCTTTCTTATGCACAGTTTCCAGTCACTGTGGATTACAATAGGAAAAAGCATAGGGGTTCAACTAATTATTTTGCTATCTGTTCTTTCTGTGTGACCTCAGGAAGGTACTCAACTACTCTGAGCCACTATTTCTTCATCTGTATGATGGGCTAGGCTTGGTTTGATTGTTCTGACCACTAGAGAGTTCATCTTGGAGCACTTGGCATGTTCTTGCAGATGCTAGGAAGTAAGGTCCAGAAAGTCCCAGAAAGGCAGCATGAGGGAGCTCTTCCTCAAGAAGGGGAGCGTTCTATTGGGTTTTGAAGGTGCTTTGGGAGTTTGTCAGGTCAGTTGGGGGAGAGCATACAATTCAGAGGCACAGAGAACTGGAACAACATGTGTGGGGACTCCACCCTGGACACTGAGGACACATAGGAAGAGTACAGTGGTATTCCCAGAGTTGATCTAAAATCTACACCATGGTTCCCTAGAATTCTCTCCCTGTGTAACTCCAAATTCAGGTTGGGCACATTAGTCTGAGTAAGACTTGAAAAGCTAACCAAAGCCTCAGTCCTGTGCACTTCAGAACCTTATAACACCAGGGGTGTGGCAGTGCACAGCGGATGTCACTGGTGTCTGGTCTGCACCACCAGCAGACCCTGCACGCACACACACACACACACACACACACACACACACACACACACACCCTTCAGCTGCCGAGTCCTAAGCCCGGCGCATCACAGTCAAACCCTCCTGCAGGTTTCTGTCACAAAGGTGATAGCGGTGCCAGGCTCCTTGCCACTCTGTCCTCACGGCCTCAGCTTTTCCTTAGAACAGTCAGCCCCACTGAAGCCAGAGGCTGCACCTTCCACAGGCTTCTTCCTGGCCAGTAGAGGTACACTTGGCTGAGCCTGTGGGAACCCAAGCAGAGCAGGGAACACAGGCGCGCAGCCTCCAGAGGACAATGGGCTAAGGACAGTGAACTGCTAACTAGAAGAGCCCAGATTGGATCCAGTGTCTGTAGTTCTGAGGGTTAGGGATGGACTTCCAGTCCCTAGGAGAATTCCACAGGCCACTCCACAAGAGAAGCTGAAGAAAATGTGCTTATTTCCTAGGCAGGGTGGGAGACAGCTTCCTCCCTGTGTCCCCAAACCAGCCCTGGTTCCTCACTCAACAGAGCAAACCCCACAGGAGATAGAACTATGGGCAGTCACAGCCTCTGTGACTCCTGAGAGCCACGGGTCCTGAGAGAATGACCACACCACTGTGCTCTGGATGCCTCACCCTGGGGTCAGGTATGTGGTTTGCTTGGGACAGGCCAAGCCCTTGGTGTGCTGGAGCCAGCTCTGATTTGCTTGCAGGAACCAATGCTGAACTCAGTCACTATTAAAAATCAATTCAGGGAGCTGGGCACAGTGGCACACACAGTTAATCCCAGCGTTTGGGAGGCAGAAGCAGGTGAATCTGTGAAATCAAGGCCAGCCTGGTCTACATACTGAGTTCCAGGTCAGCTGGTACTACTATCTCAAAACAACAACATCAACACCAAAAATCAGTTCAGGGGCTAAAGTGATGGCTCAGATGGAAAAGCACTTGCTATGTAAGCATGAGGACCTGGGTTCTGATCCCCAGCACTCATGTCAAAACCCCACTGTGACCTATAATCCAAGTAGGGCAGCGGGGAGACACAAGAGGATCCTGAGGGGCTCACTGGCCAACCAGTCTAGCCAATTAGTTAGCTTAGGGTTCAGTGAGAGACCCTGTCACTAAAACTAAGGTGGACAGTGATAGAGGAAAACACCATCAATCTCTGGCCTCAGCACACAAATACACACATAGACACACAAAAAAATCAAATCACATTAAAAAACAAAGGTATTACATCATCCGAACACATTACTTCCTCAAAGTCTCTCTATCACTTCATACTGGTTAGGTTGCTGGCACCTGCTGTATGCATGTATGCACCACGAAGTACCTCCGCTCAGTGATGTCACACGGCAGCCTGGCATACACTGGCACAGAGAGAAATTTACACTATAGGTACTTGTAGAGCCACACATCAGGGCTCGATGGATGGCTTTAGTGATTGTCTAGATGTAGGAAAGTGATAAAGAAAACTCTAATTAAACAGATTACAGATTATAGTTAATTTTCTTGTCAATTATCTTATGAACAGCACAACATTTTGAAGAAGTGAGTCAGAAGACAGAGAGTGTGGGATCCGGAGGCTTTCTACATGAGGAGCACAATGGATGAAGTTGTCAGAAAAGCCAAGTTAGGGGCTGGGAAGATGGCGACGCAGTTAAGAGCACTGGCTGTTCTTACAGAAGACCCAAGTTCAAATCCTAGCACCCATATGGTAGCTAACAACCGACTGTAACGCCAGTTCTACTCCAGTCCAACGCCCTCTTTTGTCCTCCAAAGGCACTGCAAAACACGGTGCACTTACACACAGGTCAACATAATACTCATACACATAAAAATAAATAAATCAAAAAAAATTTAAAGGGGGGGGGCAGGCCACAGTTAAATCATGAATGTGGTTCCTGTAGTCCAGACTGGATCAAATATGCTTTTATTTCATTCCTCACTAAAGAAGAGCTCTGAGTGACAGCAGGATCTCTGAGAACCCACAGGGAATTCTGGGAATAGCCATGGGGTGGGTGGAGCAGACATCTCCCAGATACTGGACCCTTAGCCAGTTGTTCACACCCTGATCACTGAGCGAAACTGCAGTACTCTGCTGCCACCTGGTGGCATACAGAGGAATGCAGCAGTAGCTTGTAAGCGCTCATCTGCCAGCACCCATGGTGCTAGGTTCTCTCTCTAGAGTCCTCTGCTGATCCCTTGACTTATTTCTCTACAGCAGGTGAGGGTGGGGCAGAAAGTCTCCCCTTACTATGCTTTGTTTCCACTGCTACCTTTATGAAAAAGTAGATCAAGTATAAAAGACTCCAAACTGGAACCCATACTCTTAAAGGGCTTCCCAGCAACCCTGCACAATTCCAGAACGTTCCCTCCAGCACCCTGGCCCCCAGCGGGTTCTCAGAGTACCAGCCAATCTGGCCCACTGGGTTGTGTTTTTCCTGGTTTGGGACACCAAAGACTCCATTCACAACTCAGGGTGTTGAACATCTACCGGTGTGTGGCACAGCTACCCAGAAGGCTCCAAGGGGAAATGGTCTCCCTACCCTTGCCAAGGGGCTGCTTTATGCAGTGGAGACCTTTGAGTGCTGACCTCTGGGTCCAGCGCCCGTTGGCCCAATAGAACCGTCACAGCCGTGAACTCCAGGGACCCCATTTTCCTCTCCAGGGAATCGGAATCCCAACAGAGGATTTCCAAGCCACGGGTATAGATATATGTTGGTTCTGAACACAATGAAAGAGACAAGTAATTGAATAATAAATCATGTGGAAACAGAATTCTTTAAAGTAGAATCTAACTGAAAGTGCACCGAGAGAACTTACTATTGAAAGAAGTCTGTTTATAATGCCTTCACAGCCTGAGGTAAATCGAAAGGCCCTTTAGTGGTCAGTGGAATGCTTTGGTTCTTTTTAAATTTTTATTTATTTTATATGTGTGTTTTGTCTGTATGTATATAACTGCACCAATGTCATGCAATGCCCATGGAGGTTGGAAGAGGGTGTCAAGGGCATCAGATCCCCCTGGAACTGGAGTTAAAGACCATTGTTAGCTGTCACTGTGGCTGCTGGGAACCAAACCTGGATTCTCTGCAAGAACAGCCAGTGCTCTTAACTACTGAGCCATCTCTCCAGCCCCTGCTTGAATTCTTTTAAAATTATGGTCATTTAGTCCACAAGCATCACTTTAGTTAATTGTGTATAGATGGGCAGAACCTAAACAGACCAAAAAAAAAAAAAAACCCTGGACTTCTGCAATTTATATTCCAGTGGAGGAAATAAAAGACAGAGTAAAATATATAATTTTATTACATTATGATGTGTTCTAAAGGAAAAAAGTAACAGATAAAGGACAGAAGTTGCAGAAAGTTGCAGTTTGGGAAAAGAGGGTCTGAAAAGACCCCACTGAGAAAGGGACATTTGTGTGAAGGAGGTGAGGCAGCATGACCTGGAAATGGAAAAGCATGCTGGAGGGCTGGAGGGGGCGCAAGTGCAAAGGCCCTGAGGCAGGATATTCTCAGCTTCTTCCAGGAATTAATGGGGAAGCCAGAGCAGAACTTCCCAACCCTGGGGACGGACAGAGAGGGTAAGAGAGTGGGAGCCACAAAACTCATGCAGATTTATGTGAGAAAATTTCCAAAAATCTGGACAAGTTGAAAGAAAAGCAGAAGAGGACAACCACACACCCCCTCAATACTCAGAGAGAGTGGAGAGCCCCAGGAACATTCGGCAGACTTACTTTCAGACTGGATTATTTCCTACACCCTACCTTTTTAATGCAGCACTGTACTTTGAAATCCCCTTCCATCCCCCAACCCATATGAACTCATTGAAAACATTTTGAACATTTTTATTGCTATCTTAAATATATATATAGTCTTTTTGAAGTAGGGTCTCCCTGTAGCCCCAGCTGGCCTGGAACTCACAGAGATCCGCCTGCCTCTGCCTCCCAAAACTAGTGCTGAGGATGGAACCCTGGGTTGGAATATGCTAGGCTAGCACTCTGTTGCTGAACTACACCCCAGCTGTAAAGACAATGCAAAATACACCTTCCCCTTGCTAAGCATTATTGGGTCTATTTCAATGCTTTTCTTGCTGATCCGGCATTGCAATTCCTATCTTTGTTCTTTTTTAAAATATTTTATTATTTTTATTTTATGTGTATGAGTGTATTGCCTGCATGCATGTGAGCACCTGTGTCATGCAATGTCCACGGAGGCCAGAAGAGGGCTTCAGATTCCCCTGGAACTGGAGTTAAGGACAGTTCGTAGCCGTCATGTGGGTGCTGGGAATCGAAACTGGGTCCTCTGTAAGAGCAGTCAGTGCTCTTAACCTCTGAGCCATCACTCCAGCCCCTTATCTTTGTTCTTAAAACCTAAACTTTTCCTAGGTGCAGTGCACCTAACATTAATAACACTGCAACCATAACGCCCAGTACCCAGGGTTCTACCCAGTATCTACTAGTGCTTAAAAATCTCACGCTGCGTGAGTGGACAAGTAAATGGAAGCAGTTCCTTCCCTGAACCACAAAGCAAGGTGAGCCTTAGACTGCTCGATTCTGAATTCTTAGTCAAAATCCACTTAGTGACAAATCCCCAGCAAGTTTTTAAGTCTTCCTATGTACCCAGTGTCATTGTGGTATGTTTAAGAAGACACTGTAGGAGAGCCTCCTAAAAAAAATGGAGGCCCAAAGAAACAGGTGCAACTGTGTATCTGTTTTCTTCTTACTTCTGTTCTATTTTCTTTGGTCATGTTCATTGTACATAGTACTGGGTTATATAGACATTTTCACACAGGTATATAGTGCACTTTGAACATATTCTCCCAGTCTCTCCAGGGCTTTATCATGAAGGGCTGCTGGGTTTTGACAAAGCCTTTTCTGAATCTATTGAGATGATCACGTATTACACTTTACATATTACGAATCATCCCTGGATCTCTGGAATGAAGCCAACTTGATGATAGCAAATGATCCTTCTGACGTGCTCCTGAATTTGGTTTGCAAGTATTTTATTGAGAAATTTTGCACCTATGTTCATCATCATCTCTCTCTTTTCTCACCCCCTGCCTGG
>NW_008346389.1:28221-39373 GCF_000622305.1 Nannospalax galili | reverse complement strand
GTGTGTGTGTGTGTGAGTGTGTGTGTGTGTGTGTGTGTGAGTGTGTGTGTGTGTGTGTGAGTGTGTGTGTGTGTGTGTGTGTGGTTTTGATATTAGGGTAATAACACCTTTGTAAAAGAGTTTGGTAGTATTTCTTCCTTCTGTACTTTATGGAATAGTTTGGAAATCATTCATGCTAGTCTTTCTTTGAAGTTCTCTTAGAATTCAGTCGTGAATCGTTCTGGGCCCCCCTGAACATTTTTTCTCTTTTTATTACATCTTCCATCCTGTTTCTTGTTATAATTTGTTTAACTTATTTGTCTCATCTTGGTTGAGTTTTGGTAGGGCACAGGCATCTAGAAATTGATTCATTTCTTTTAGGCTTTCCATTTTAGTGGAGTGTATTTTTAAGGGAGATTCTAATGATTTTCTAAATTACATTGATAACTGTCTAAATGTTTCCTTTTTAAAACATCTACAATTTTGTTAATTTGGGTCTTCTTTTTCTCTTGATTAGTTTGACTTAAGATTTGTCAATCTTGTTTCACTTTTTCAAAAGATCAACAATCTGTCATTGTTTTTCTTTTCCATTTCATTAATTTCTGCCCTGACCTTAGTTTTTTGGTGTTTTGTTTGTTTTTGTTTTTTCCATCTACTAATTTTGTTCTTGTTTTTTCAAGGCCCCAAGAAACATGTGTGTATCTTATGCTGGGTCCCATGCAGGGGCAACTGCTCAAGCGTAGTGTGGTCACATGCTGATAACCAGGGCCCTCGGCAAGGTTTGTGTGTTCAGATTTTCTGTCTCCTTGTCTTCAGAGATTAAGATGGTACTTTCCTGGGGTCTAGGGAAGGTGTCCCTAGGAAGAAGTTCCATGACCTACTTCAGGGGAGAAGAACCAGGGGAGGTGATGGTGGCCTTTTGACCCCTACGGTCTTCTCAAATGCCAAGGTGCTGCACTGTGGTGTGGTAGGTCCTAAGCCCCATCAGTATCCACACAGTTTTATATTCCTCCTTTCAAGATGCTCAGTTCCCCTTAGTGTGAGCTGCACTCAATGACCTGCTTCTAACAAATAGAGATGACCTGTTCCTTCTAAAATTAGTTACAAAAACATGTGGCTTCTACCTTGAATGATTTCTCTCTCCTTCCTCTACCTCTCCCCTCCCCTCCCTCTTCTCTCTCTCTCCCTTTCCCTCTCCCCGCCTCTCTCTCTCATGCTATGAGTCACACTGTGGAAAGGCAGGCACACCAGTGAGTGTGTTAAGTTTTCATCCTTGTGACAAATACCTGAGAAAAATAACTTAATGGGAAGGATTACTTTGGCTCCCTATTTGGAGGAGATGGGGCCATGTCCAGGGTGGTATGGCCATAGACTTGGCTGTTTCAAAGGTTCAGCCCATGGTCAGTAGGCTCTTTATGGCCCCACTATGAGGCAGAACATCATGGTGGCAGGAGCATAGCAAGGAGGCTGTTGAGGAAGCTCGGCTTCGATTCTAACCAGATGCAGAAATGGAGACAGGTGGGCACTTGGGAAAGACACTTCCAAGGACCCATCTCAGTGACCTCCTTTCTTCAGCTAGGTGCCACCTCCTTAAGTTTACATAGTCTTCCAAAACACTGTCACTCACTTGGCACCAAGCCCGTAACACACTAACCTTTTGGAAAGATATTTCATATACATACTAGACTCCAGTATGCATCCAGGGGGTAGTGAGGACACATGAGAAAGCTTGGAAGCAGATGATCCAGCTTCAGCTGCCCAGCTGAGCTGCTCCTGAACTCCTTACCCTCAGATCTTGTGATACAGAAAATGTTTCTTTGGGGTGAATCTGTGACTTGGTACCAGACAGCTCTGCAGGCGTCATGCATTATCCAGTTCTCCACAGTAAGTGACAGCACACTGCCGTTTTTATTTCCCAGGCGGCTTTCTGTACTGCACTTTCCTCATTTTGTTGATGGAACAGGAAGGTTAGGAGCCAGAACTTTGTGAGAACAACAACAATGTGGGGTACATAGTGGAAAGAACCATGACCTTCCAGCTTGGACTGGACTGGGTATAAACACTTTTGTCCTGTTGCTATAACTAAACACCATATGCTGGGTAACCTATCAAAAATAAAGGCTATCCAAAGTAATGGTTCTAGAGATCCAAGGTTGTGGAGTCCCAGATTGTAAGAGGCTTCAAGCTGATAAGACTTCTTTTCAGCCAAGGCAATGGGGCAGGCATCATGTGCGAAGATGCAACAAGCTTGCTAGCTCAGGTCTCTCACCCTCCTCCTTAAGCCACTTCTGCACTCATGTGGCCTCCACCCTCCTCATTTTAAATACCAGAAATTAACTTCCCAGCGTCCTACTGCCTCATAATATGGATATTATGTACTTCAATATGAATTTTGGGCAGGGGGCAGGAGGCATCCAAACCACATATTTACCAACTGTGTGACCTGAAATACGTTCCTTGACATTCAGAAACTTCTTTTAGTTATTCACAAATGGTAGAAGTACAGCAATAAGGCATGTGGTGAAGGTTATTGAGATAAGTTGTTCCAGGAGCCTGGCAAAGATTTGTACAGCATTTCTGTTCCTTCTCTTTCTGATTCCAAATTCTTGCTTATGGTGTCTTGCTTACTGCTGGCTCTATCAGCAGTGCCTACTTACCTGAAACACAGGTAAATTTCCTAGCCTGGGGCTAAAGAGCTGGTTCAGCAATTAAGATAGCACTGGCTTCTCTTGCAGAGGACTCAAGTCCATTTCCCAGCACCCACATGGCAGCTAACAGCCTTCTGAAACTCCAGTTATAGGGAATCTGACACCCTGTTCTGGCCTCTGTGGGCACTGTATGACACAGGTACTTACATACATGCATCAAAATACTCATGTAAAATAAAAATAAATCAAAGATTTTTAATTCCCCAACCTAATTCATGAATATAAGTACCATAGCACTTAATTTTCACTAGTTTCACAGTAGAAGTTCCTTCTTCCAAGGCCCTGTATCAAATTTTGTATTCTTAATTTTGTACTCTTTTTCTCAAAACGGGGTCTCTAAATCAAAATGAAAATATGTAAGATTCCATGGTATATAATTCAAGCAGTGATAAGAAACTCCATTATACCAAATACTTTTATCAAAGAAAATAAAGCAAACTGAAATGAATTAAAATTCCAGCTCTAATACTATAAAAAGATCAATAAATCAAACCAAAAGAAAGCACAAAAAGAGAAAATAATGAAGAAGCAGACATTTGTGTTAAAGAGAATGAAAAGTGGTAAATGTAATGAGTAAGTAAGTAATGTAATGAGTAAGTAAAATCTTGATTTAAAATTTAATAAACTCAGGCTGGAGAGATAGCCTCAACTACCAAGTGTGAGGTCCTAGGTTCAATCTCTAGTACCAAAGGGGGAAGGAAGATGTATTACATAGATGATTAGCTAACTTGATCAAAAAATAAGTAGGAAAAAACTACAAGCACACAAAATGGAAAAATAACCAGGAGAATAACTATCACAGCAGAAGGAACTCTTATTCAGGACTGTAGATGTCTATGCAGATAGCTTCGAAAAAAAACTAGGCAAAATTAATAATTTCCCAGGAAAACAAAACTACCAAAATTGATTTCTAATTACAGTTAGAAAGCCAAAACGAACAATTTCCATAAAATAAACACAGAAATTTATTAAGGAACTATCCCACAGAAAAGCACCACCACTTATCATCAGTTCTACAGGCAAAGGCCAGACCCACAATGCTCCATAAAATACTTTAGAGTACAAAAAAGGAAGAGGAACTTCCTAAGTAATTTTGTAAACATAACACCTATGTCTAAATGAGATAAAGATGCTAGAAGGAACTATACAGACAATGAAAAATACCATTGTGGATTTTCTAAACAAAATATTAGCAGGGCTGAAGAGATGGTTCAGCAGTTAAGAGCACTGACTGCTTTTGCAGAGGACCGGGGTTTGATTCCCAGCATCCACATAGCAGTTAACAACCATCAATAACTCCAGTTCTAGGTGATCCGACACCCTCTTCTGACCCCTGCAAGCATTACACAACATAGGTGCACTTACATACACCCAGGCAATACATTCATACACAAAAAAAATTTTTAAATAAATATTAGGAGAGTCCATCATTACATTAAGAAATAATACATCATGAATTAGTGAGATTTATTAAATAATTCGAGTTTTACCAATAGAAACCCATTAATATCACAGTCCATGTTGATGAACCTAACAGGAAAATCATAGGCTTGTCTTCATAGATGTAGAAAAGCCATGGACAAAGACTGTTTGGGGGGAGGGAGACATTCAGGAACATAAGAAAGGAAGCTATCATCTTTTTCTGTGTGGGTGGTGTATGCACTCACGTGGCTCTGTGGAAGCTGGCCTTGGGTGTCTTCTTTGATCACTTGCCACTTTTTTTCTTTTTTGTCTTTTTGAGGCAGGGTCTCCCTGTAGCCCCAGCTGTCCTGGAACTCACTGTGTAGACCAGGCTGGCCTTGAACTCACAGAGATCCGCCTGCCTCTGCCTCCCGAGTGCTGGGACTAAAGGCTGCGCCACCACGCCCGGCTCACTCTCCACTTTTGTTTGAAACAGCCCCCCACTAAATCTGGGGATCATCCATTTGGCTAGGTTGTCCAGCCATGAGCTCTGGAGAACTTCCTGCCTCCCCACCCCCAGTACTGGTACAGACAGACAGACAGGCATTTATTTATTTATTTATTTATTTATTTATTTATACATACATACATACATACATACATACATACATACATACATACACGTGTCTATGGCATTTGCGGGAGTCAGTTCTCTTCTTCTACTACATGGGTCCTGAGAATTGAACTCAGATCATTATACTTGGCAACAAGCACCTTTACCAGCTGAGCGATCTTACTAGCTCAACATCACTTTTCTCAAATGAGTCATAAGCAAGCCAGGGCATGGTAGAACACACATTTAATCCCAGCATTTGGGAGGCAAAGGCAGGTGGATCTCTGTGAGATCAAGGCCAGCCTGGTCTATATAGTGATTTGCAGGCTGGCTGTGGCTACAGGGAGACCCTGCCTCAAAAAGACCAAAATCCAACCAGGCATGGTGGTGCACACCTGTAATCCCAGCACTCAGGAGGCAGAGGCAGGCAGATCTCCGTGAGTTCAAGGCCAGCCTGGTCTACATAGTGAGTTCCAGCCCAGTTGGGGCTACAAGGAGACCCTGTCTCAAAAAAAAAAAAAAACAAAAACCCAAAATAACAAATGAGTCATAATGTATGTAGTAAATTTTTAAAAAGGAAAGAGAAAAAATGAGATGTGCTGGTATTGTTTCAATTCCTTGTGCATCTCGGTGGTATTCACTTCGCCTTTCCATATTCCAGGCCTCATGTCCTTGAAATAATGAGCAGTCTCTTATGACAGAGGCATTAAACAGATGCTAAAGTTCCACCACTTACAGACTGTGCAGTCTTAAGCAAATAAGTCACTGGGTATGTAGCTCCTGTCCTACAAAATAAGGCAGTAGGCCTCCCTATCTGATGCCTCTGACTGTACTTTGTGTTTACTGTTAAAAACCTGGCTGCCTCCCCAGAGCAGACATGGGGAGTAGGAGAGACAGCTCACTAACAAAGAGTAATTCCAGTGATTCTCTCTGCTTGGACTTCTAATCTCTTTCCCTGCATCCACTGTGAAATACTCTTTTTGGACTGGAATCCATGCACACTATCTAAAAGAGACTGAAAAGTCTCCACAGACCTGGGGCCTACAGCCACTTGGCAGGAGAAGAATGATGAGTCATCCCAAATTTTGGCTCTGGCTCTTTTGTTCAGGCAAAGCAAGAGATCCTGCCAGCTCCTGGACTGAAAAGAGCGCCCTGCTCAGAAGCCACAAGCCTGAGGCAAGACAGTGTCAGGGCTTCCCACTCAGAGGAAGAGGACGAAAGCCTCAGATTCTGACAAAGATTCTCCTCTGGACCAAGCTCTGAGACTCCTGACCCTCCTGAGGAGTCCCATTTCTGATGTTCGGACTCTGCCTTTTACCTAATTTTAGCAGGAAAACTACCTTTCAGATCTGATCAATTCCTCATTCTCCACCTTCTATCTTACCATCTTGGCCTGCCTTCCGCAAGGATTCTGTGAATTGATTTATCATGAATCACACAAGGGCAGATGACCCTCAGCAGCAGGCTTGCCTAGCATGCATAAAACCCTGAATTCAATCCCAGCACCACTACCACAACACACACACACACACACACACACACACACACACACACACACACACACACACAATCTCCTTGGCTACAAATCTCCACTTGTCCTTGTGTGCAGGGTTGACTCTTCAGTGCAGTGGTGTCCTCCTGATTAAAGTCTCCCTGTTGTTTATAACAAATGTTGTAAGGTTTTTCTTTTATTGCATTTATCATTACTTGGGTTTGTGTACGCCTCCCTCTTTGCCCAACATTCTCCAGGCCGCTGGCCCACTGCCTAGGATTCTGTAGCTCAGTAAATACCTGTTAAGTGAATGGGAAAGTGAAATGGAATAGAGGTGGTGCCTTTTGGCCCAGGCTTGGATTGCTTTGCAGAGGTCTGAGGGAAGAAGACCATATAAACAAAGATGGCCTTGTTGGGGCCCTTTCCCTGGCCCCCTGCTTTGTTCTCTTCTGCAGCCTGCAGTGGCCTGGGGAGAAGCAGAGATGGGCTCCTTTGTTCTGCCTCCAGAATTCCTCTCCCACTGGGTGGGGAGGCCTGGCAGCAGCTCCCTTTTGCTCTGCCAATTCTTTCCTGCTCCAGAGGCACTCAAGGACACTTAGACCTTGGCACCACTGGCCTCTCTGATGAACCTCAGCTCTTGGCAGTCCCCTTCTCAGAGGGGAGGTGCAAAGCCAAGTGTCTGACCACCTGCTCCTGCTCTCTTCCAGTCCTCTTCAGTGTCCCCAGGTCCTGCCATACAAACAGGTTCAGGGTAAACTGAGTGACTCAGACTGGAATGGGCCCCCAACCAACCCCAGGCCAGTACAGGCCAGAGACAAGATTATGTTCAGAAAAGAAGAGGAGTTTTGAAAATTTAACCTGAAAAAGCATTCTTAGGACTGAACCAGAGAATCTACAGGTTTTGCTAATGCAGCAACACTCAAGAAAGCAAACAAAAACAGGATGCTGAGAGCAAACCAGTTAAGACCAGTCCACGGACAGGATTACAACTTGACCAAGGACTGTCCTTCAACTTCAATGTGCCTTCATCATAATGCATTAGCATAATAAATTTTTTTATAATTTTATGTCTTTATTTATATTTATTTTCATGTATGTATATCTTTGTGTGTGTATACATTGCATGGGGGGAGTGACACAGAGACCAGAAGACATTGGATCCCCTGCAGTTAGAGTTTACAGACAGTTGTGAGCTGCCTGACATGGGTGCTGGAAACCAAATTTGGATCCTCTGGAAGAGCAGCAACTTCTCTTAACCACCAAGTCATCTCTCCAGTCCAACAGAAAGTCTGCACGGTAAAATCTACGTGGAGGTTGGGGAACTCTAACACAAGGATAGGCATATTTTGGGCCATGTGCAATGTGGCGTTAGATACCTAAAGCAGGACAAAAGTCACATCTCCAACTTCATTCCGTGACCACCTCCTTTTACTTTGAGTAAGACTCCTACTTGAGAGTTACACAGGGATGGGACTCACAACAGGGTGTCTATCTAAAAGCCAGGGCTGCCTCCCTTATCTCATCCCCTTTAAAGCTGAAGCATGGAGTCCTGGTCCTAACCCTGCAGCACCTTGAACTTTAGGAATAAAAGCTCATAAGCAGGACAGACCACCCCCAAAATGAAGCCAAGGATATATCCTGGAGAAGATCATTTTGAGGAACCAGGATGGGCCCCTCCCACAATTACTATAATTAATAACACCAGAAGCTGAGATGATGGACCATACCTTGACCAAGACTCCTTAAATATGCATACTTCTTTTCTCCTGCCCCAGTTCATCCTCTGTTTGAACCTAAAGCTTGAAACAGTACCCCAAGGCAAACTTGGGATCACTGGACCCCTGTTATCTGTTCATCTCCCCAATGGCATTGATTAAATCTCCTTTCTCTGCTTTTCATCATTCTGCTTCTAAATTATATGTTGAATTAGATGGCTGAGCTAGCTTATTGGGACTGCTAGAGACAGGGGCTTTTGCCCTAAACTTCAGTTTCACTTGCTGAAGTATGACTTTTTCCTCAGGGCATAACATGATCATCCAGTCGCCATTTTGGAGTAGAGATAACCTTGGCTGGTAGTCATGTAGCCACAGCAGCTAAATGAGCAAAACATGCAGTGATAGGCAAATCCATAGTACACCTGAAATGGAAGGTGGGAAAGGGGAACTCCATGGTATAGCTTCCATGAGGTTGTCAACCATCATGGGATGGGGCTTCACAGAGATGCAGCTGCTTGGGGGTCACCCACGCTCCTGGAAGTAACTCCTCACTCATGCTTTGTAAACAAGTCCAATTAGTATACTGGCTCACCATGTGATTTTGGTGGGATCCTTATTGTACTCTGTCACTGGTTGCTTATCTGAGGGGAACAGACTGCTTGTTCTTGTCACTCCAGGAAAAGTTAACAGAACTATACGGCACAAAATTATGGAGACAGCAAAAGAATTAGATGTTTTCAGGAGATGAGAGAGAGAGAGAGAGAGAGAGAGGGGGGGGGGGTTTAGACAGAGAAATTAATTACTCTGTACAGTATTGTACTGTCAAATACATGGCACACAGTTGTCTACAGCCACAAAATATATATCAAAAGTAAACTAGGAAATAATATCTATGAGTTGACTAAGATCCCATCCCTGTTACCAACAGGAAAAATAATGAAAGAATAAAACAAGTTGAAAGTAAATATAGGGGCCTGGAGAGATGGCTCAGTGGTTAAGAGTACTGGCTGCTCTTGCAGAGGACCCAGGTTTGGTTCCCAGGACCCACACTCCGGCTGACAACCATCTGTAACTCCAGTTCCAAGTAATGCAAGGCCCTCCTCCTTCTGGCCTCCATGGGCATTGCACAACATGGGTGCACTTACATACATGCAAACAAAACACTCATATACATAAAATATAAATAAAAATTTAAAGAAAAGTTTGTTTCACAAGGAGTTTATAGTTAATATGACTTCTTTTTAATTATTACTACTTCATTTTTCTGTTAAGCCAGTTTGCTAAATTTATAAAAGTTTTTAGTCCATGGTAAATTCAAGGAGAATAGCTCTTTCACCCCAAATTGAGAAGCTCTGTCCTGCACCAAAAGCTTGGGTCCAGAGCCAGAAATATTGGTCTGTTGGCTCTGGAATACAATTAGTACTGTGCCTCAATTTACCCATCTGCCAACTGAGCAGAGAGAATAACCACATTTAGCCAATTAGGCCTCAGTAAATATTGGCTACTGCCAGCAGACACTCCTCAGCCAGTCTTCACGAAGTATGCAAGCTTGAGGAAGTCCTGCTCTCTGGCTTCAGACATTCAGACACACAGCTGGCTCTGGAACATTCTGAAGGGGCAGCCCATGTCCTGGCCTACCCCGTGGAAATCTCACTAAGTGGGGACAGCGAGGTAACAATAACTACAATGTTCTAGCCAGCCACATATCCTGGACATTAACTTCACCAACAACAATTCACTCCACACAGTTCTATACCAAGTAATCAATTCTGATGCCATATTTGAAAAGCTTTGTCCCCACCTCCAGACTAGGGATCCCGATGGTACTTCTAATACAGAGCAGCCCACCCTATATACATTCAGTGAACCTATGAGTATAAATGCCAGATTGCTGATATTTCAGTATTTGAGAGAATTGATTTATTTAACACCCAAACAAAACAGCAGGGCGATGAATGGCATTACTTCTAAGAGCCCTGCCAAGATAAACTCTCATAAAATATTGCAGTATCATCAATATTATGTTACAGAGACGACAGAGTGAGAGGAATCAAGAAAGAGGGAGTGAAGTCTTCAATACCTCAGGTCCCAGGATTACATGAGACATTTTGCAGGCTTCAGGGGTAATTCTGAAAAGCTGATGCAGTCCCATCTGCCTCCCGGTACCCGCCTGGGTGGTCCCCTCAGGCTTTGTCCTTTCCTCTTTGGCTTGTGCCTGGCAATCTTCGTGAGAGAAGCAACAAGACTAGGCTACGTGGCAGTTCACATATGAGCAGGCAGCAGTGTGGCCAGAGACTTGTGACATGGTGGAAACCCTCAGTGAAGACAGAGGCCTGACCCTGGGCAGCAGACCAGCCCCCCCCCCCCATGAAAAACCACAGCATTGAGCATGAGGACTTCTACAGAGCAGAAAGACTGCATGCCCAACTCAAGATGGGGTGGAAGCAGTAACAACAGAAACGCCCTATGGGCAGCTCCTGTGACTACCCCCTAAATGCAGCTCACTCCAGCACAGTGAGGCAGACCCAGCCTGCTCATGGCCTCCCTCATTTCTAGATGTTTCCACAGTTCCCTTTTTACCGCAGCTCAATGATCCCTGAGATGACTCCAATTCCCATTCTGGCATTGAGTGGCTGATGTGAAGCCAGGGGAGTCTACCGGCTGGCTTAACAATGACCTCACAGACACAGGAAACAAATACTACTTATCTGGGAAAGAGGCATGGCAAGGGCTGGGGAGCAGGGGGTGGTTCTGAGTTGGACTGCTTGGATGTGAATGTCAGTTCTTCCCCTTGGCTTCTGTGTGACCTTGGTTAGTCATGTAATCTCATTCTCCTATAAAATGGAGACAAATAATAGCTCTCACCAAATGGATTGTAGTGAACATGAAATGAGATTTAACACCCCTAAGAGGGTACATGCCTTTAGCATGGTACCTAATGCCCAAGTGGGGCCCAAGAAAAACCAGCACTCCATCTACCAAATAGCCTCTTATTCCAGCTCCATGCCTCTCCTATCTGACATTAACTGTTCTCCACAGAACGTGAGCTTTAAAAATATATATATATTTTTATTTTATTGCATGATGATTTGTCTGCATGTACGACATAAATGCACCAGTGTCAGCCAATACCTGAAGAGGCCAGAAAAGAGTGATGATCTATCCTTTGGAACTGGAGTGACAGACAGTTATTAGCTGTTGTGTGGGTGCTGGCAACCAAAATCAGGTCCTCTGCAAGGGCAGC
>NW_008346389.1:7403-28191 GCF_000622305.1 Nannospalax galili | reverse complement strand
CCATCTCTCCATACCCCCCCCCCCCCCGATAACCTTTTGAAAATATGGCTAAACTTTCTTCTGTTGGAAACTTCCAAGGCATCTCACTGTTAAGAGTAGAACACAGCTTTCCAGGTTTCTGCCCAGCTTTCTCCTGACACAAGTCTGCGTCACTTCTAGCACACTTGGCCTCTCTGCCTGGTTTATCTGTTCCTGACCCTCAACATCAAGTCCCAGCTCAAAAGCCATTTCCTCAGAAAAGCCCTCCCTAACTACCCCCTTACTGCTTAGCCCTAATCCCTTCAATAATTGCTTTATTGATTGCTGTTTGTGGCCCCAGGAGAATGCAGCTCCAGGCAGCCACTCAGCCCAGCACTTGCAAAAGTCAGCCCAGGACTTCCCTAATGCATGAAGGACACATGGTTATCTGCAGGGTTCAAGTGTTTTAGAAGTAAAACTGGTTTGGTAGCCTGTTGGGGCATGGACGTTCCAGACCATGAGATAAAGGTCTGGCCCCCTGAGCACACACAAATACTGCACATGGAGTCCAGAGGTCCAGAAGTCCAAAGTCAATGGTTTATTCTCTGGTCTGCCTTACATGTTCTAGTTTGCAAGCATGAATAAATGGAACCAGCAGAGTCCTCTCCCTTAATGCCTTCATTAAAAACTGCCACTTAGTTAAGTCTCCTGCTTTTCCTGAAGAGAATGGGATTGGAGGGTGACCTGGAGGAGGCTTGAGGGCTGCAGTCACGTGGGATTAAAGACCATGTCGCCTGCCAACTCCTCTCCCTGAGCAGCCAAAGGCTGCAGGCAACTATAAATAGCAGCCCAGCATCTCTGTCCTTACAATGACAGAATGAACTTGGCACTGACAAGAGGCATAGGGGTAAGGCAGCCAAAGACTCCTGATACTGGTTCCTGCCCATATCCAGCGTGTGCCCCTCGGGGATGCTGCAAGATGCAACAGAGGAAGGAGAGCTCACAGCCTTCACCCTCAATCTGTAGCACAAAAACTCAAAGGGTGACTAGAAGACCCAAACCGCCAGGAAGAACCTATTTCACCCAAGTTCACCTGAGTGCTCTCATCAGCCAAAAAAAAAAGAAGCCAAAAAGCAGGAATGGGTATTCTCCCCGAGGGCCCCTTCTTGAAGGGATCCCAGAATGGGACCCCAACTCCCAGCCAGTAAACAGCACAGAGCAGGGACACCCTTCCCTTGGACTGGCCTTCCCTTGGTTCACAAAACAGTCTCTCGGATGACACCGATGAGGCTGTGTGGCCTCTCAGCCTCCGCTCGCCGCTGTGGCCTCTCAGCTCTCGGTCTTCCGGCCAGGGCGAAGGTACTCAGGTCTCCACAGCTGCGCAGGTGCAGCACGCCAGGCTGTCTCCTTGAGGGCAGTGTGAGGGCCTGGGAAGCTCTGGGCTGGGGCGGGGCCATTATCTTTGGGAAAAGAGGAGGGGAGGGAAGGAAGTGAGCTTCACGCTTCACCAGGGCTGGCCCTTTGACCCACCACTCCTGTATCCACCCAGGAATTTTAATGTTTAATTGCTTCAGAAAAGAAAAGGGTATTTTCCAAAAGTAAAATTTATTTAGAAACCTGAGATGCCGTGAACACATTGCCTCCTTCCCAAATTTTTAAAGAAATTCTCCAAAAATTCTATTGCTTCAGCTGTAGATCGGCCACACTTGTCAATCTTGTTGAATAGTTAACATTGTTTTTCTCATATTTCTCCAGTTTCCCTGTGTTCCAAGTCAGTGATTCCTAGGCCTGGAGAGGGTGTGGTCCTGTAACTTGCTACCAATGTGAAGTCCCTCCCGCCACCAATTCGGTCTACAGGGAAGCTTGGCTGGTTTTTGTTTGTTTGGTTTTTGGTGTGTGTGGGTAGGTGGAGTATGTGTGTGCACACGTGTGTGGTGTGCTTGACTATGTGTGTGCATGTGGGAACCAGTAGGGGTCTTCCTGTACCACTCTCCACCTTAATTTTTTTAGAGTAAAAACAGTTGAAGAATGGTTTGTACTGCTAGACTCGTTTGGAATGTACCACATACATAATTTTAAATGGATAACAGTATCATTTACTTTGTAAAAATACAAAAATATGGAAAATTACTCCTCCATCCATCAAGGACTGATGAGGGGAGGACTGACCAACTGACACTACGGCCTATGATACTGTTTAGTGCCTTGGGAAAGAATCAGGAGCTTCGTTGCCAGCTCACCTCACAGGACAATCACTCGGAGGGAGTCTGTTTCATCTGTACCATTCTAACCTTTCACGGTCATCAACTGTTTACTATCCCAAAATTTCAATATTAAGTTTTGCTATACTCATCTGTGAGACCTGTCCTTGTCTCCTGATTAAGAAGACAATTGTGACAGTCATTAAATTTGACTGTTAAATAACAAGTGTTATTTTTATATCGGGGACAAGAAAAATGGATCTAACAACTCAGTCCATTCATACTGAAGAAGGTCTGCAAAGCTGAATCGAGTCAGAAATAAAAGGCACTCTTGCACTGTCCTCACTTCCTTTTGTCTGGGGAGGAGTCTGGCACTGATACCCTACCGTGGAGTTCAGAAGTAGAGGGCCTCGGCTGATGCCCGGAGTCTGCCACTATAACCTCCATACTTGAACTCTTAGCTGGTCTGGGGCATGTGGCTCTAGCAAACACTTGAAATCATAGCATCTACTGAACTGTAGGTGCCTGTTTTACTTTTACCTTACATTCTGAGGGGCAAGACTTTTCAGAACTGCAAACCAAGCACCTGCTGGATGCTCTAGCACTTTCTCCATCACAGCTTGCATCCTTCAAGAAGCAATTCCAAATCTTGCTCCCATCTCCAGGGCTACTGGGGCTGGACAGAGGGCTGGGGGCAGGCATGACAACTAGAGTACATCAGAGATGCCAAGTGGAAGTGTCCACCTCCTCAAGCTACCAACTGAAGCCTGACCCAGAACCCCTGACTGACCTCTCAGAGAGCAAGCCTGAGCGAAGGTCTGTAAATCAAGGGTCCCCGACTTTGACTAATCAGATTACTGTTTTCCCTTGGGATCCTGAGGAAAAGACTCTAACTTCTGACTTTGGTAAAAAGAGGCCAGTGGGTAGAAAGGGAGAACAGAAAGAAAAGTGAGGAGGGGATTCATTTAAATTCACCTAAAATGCAGGAGTTGGTGATTATTCTGAGAACTGGCCCAACTCAGTGTAAGAAGAATTTGTTGGGCACTTAATGCACAAAGGCACAGAGCCAGATAACACTATGCTGTGGTGCACTGTGTCTATAGTGTCTACCCACTGACCCAGAGGAGTCAGTAAATACCCCAAAGATGACAAGAGCTCTTAATAGGATAAAGAGGATGTCCTTATTGGTAGAAAATTTCACTTCCATTTTAGACACAGGGCCAGAGACCACCTAGTCGTCCCTTTAGAGAAACCTGAGGCCCAAATGATTCTGTGAATGCCCAATTTTATTTTTTCCCTGGATAGCTTCAGCTTAGGCTGCTTTTTACTTTTGAATCTATGGAAAGAAAGACTGTATGCTCCTTTAAGTCCTATCAGCTCAGTTATCTGGCCAAGGAATTCATAGGAATGTGAACAGCTCTCAGAAACTTACCAATATTAAGATTCACCTATTTTAAGCCAACTGTGGTGGCACATGCCTTTAATCCCAGTACTCAGGAGACAGAGGCAGGTGGATCTCTGTTAGCTCAAGGCCAGCCTGATCTACATAGTGAGTTCCAGGCCAGTTGGGGCTATAGGGAGACCTTGTCTCAAAAAGACCAAAAAAAAAAGATTCACCTATATCATCATTTCTAAGGCTGGGAAAACACACCATATCAAGGGCAGCCTGCACTTCAGGAAATCAAAAGTTGGATGGGCTCCAATGGTTCCAGGATCTTTTATTTTTTCCAGCATGCTTCCATATTCTAGAAAACTAGGTTCTCTTCCCTTAGGTCAAGACCACTGTGGAAAATGATGATGCCTGGAAGGAAAGCTCTCTAGCTTCCTCTCTTCTGCCCCCTGACCTCTGACCCCTGCTTCCCTAGAGACTGTGTCAACGAACTTATTCTCTGCCATGGACAGAAATCAGAGAAACCATTTTAGCTGCTGTGGAAACCAGTTACTGGATGCATGCCTGATGTTGATAATGACAGTACCTGTTCTAGGAAACCGGCACTTGTGATGGCTTCTTCCATGTGCTCCTCGTCGGACTTCAAAACAGATTTTATATTTTCTACAAGTTCATGGATGTCCGGGGTCATGCTACAGGAAGACTGCTCCAGGAACCTGGCCACCAGCAGCTTGGTGTCTATGTAAGATCTGTAATCTATCAAAGATCGGGGCCTGCATCTGGATGCCCGTGGTCTCACGCCTCGCCTCAGAGTCACAGTGGCCAGATCCAGCCTCCTTTCTGTCTGAGTTGCAGCTTCGCAGCTGAGCACTGGGATAGCTGTGGGCAGAGGAAAACAACATGTCCTCATTGGTAAGCCCCTCTGAACACTTGGCCGCAAAGCTCAGTGTGGACAGTATCTGACAGATGCCCAAGGCCATGCATGTACATCTCACTCTCATCTTGCAGAAGAAGGGAAGAACAAGCTTATTGGATGAAGTACACTTCCAATAGGCTATGTCCCAAGACACTGAATCATGTCACATAAACACGGTCCCCGAGGAAAGAAAGGTGACCCAGACAGAATCTAGAATGCAAACCGCAATGGAGCATGTTTGCTAAGGTACGGCAGGTAGGTGACAATGGATAGTTAAACAGAAAACAACATGGTTGACCAATGAAAGAATATTCCAGGTGAGTATGAAGGAGGCAAAGAAAGGAAAAGACTAGAGAGAGATGAGACTTATGGGATGAGCAGAATGTTTATTTTCACTGTACCTTCTCCTAAACACCCTCAAGGGTACTGTTGTACTGAGTTCTATTACTGAGGCTCACACTGTGGCAATGAGGTAGATCTATGGGTATTACAGAAAGCTTAAGTGCAGAAAAATTATATCCCTCCAGAAGTCAACAGAGGGTCTGTAAATTCACTGCAGGTTCTTACTTCCATAGCTACCGCCATCTGTAAAGGAGGTATTTCACCATGAAGTAGGTGATGTGACACTCAGGTCTAGTCTACAAGTCACCAGCAACCTTCAGCATACACAACTCTGGCAACTTCAATCTGTGAAGGTCTGCTACATGGAAATTTAGGTATTCTTGAAAGACAGGCAGCAGAAGGTGGGAGGGCAAGTGGAAGAAGGGAAGGGTTCCTTTTCTTCTGGAGAAAGGTGAGCATGAAAAGCTCTGAACCAGGGTAGACGCTGTCCTTCCAGCTTGCCATGTACTTGTTATAGAGAGCAAGTCTACCAAAAATCACACATTCATGTGTGAGGATAGAGTTGGGTTTACACTCGCTCACTGAAGGTAACCTGGTACCTCCCCCAGTGAATCAATCCAACAGGTAAATGTAAGTTGCCTTTGCTTCCGTAAGGCTACAAAACGGAAACAGGGTCCGGAAAGATCTCCTTTCACTGTACAAACACATATGGCACATGACCAGCTTGCATACTCAGCTTGCTAAGTACAACAGGAGACACACAATGAAGGTGAATCTTAGACTCGATGTCAGGTTACCCTGTCTACTGGGTGGCAGAGGCACAGAGCTAGTCCAAGGAGGCGGGACTTCCTCCCCACCTGGAAGCTGCTGCAGAGACAAGAGGAGTGTCCTCTGTGGTGCCCACATGGTCAATCCAGAATTGTGGCAAATGACACACACTGTCAGAGGGACAGAATAGAGACCACAAGGGCCAGAAAGCCCCAAGAGAACAAGTTAGAGGATGTCCAAAGTTCATTTGCATAGTTTCAGATGAGCAGAACCCAGCTTCTAGAATAGCTCCCCCAAAGAAGTCCCCCCCGCTGGACTTTCAGTTGTTAGCTGAATCCTTTGCTGCCTTTTTTATAATGAGAGATATTTGGAGATGTTTGGGCATTCACATATTCAGAAAAAATATTTTTTAAATTTTAAGTTATTCAACATGAAGTATATGAGCGTGTTTCATTCTTAAAACATGGTCAGATTCCAACAATTAAGTCTGCTCATAGTAAAAAGGATAACAAATACAAAATTATGGAGGAGGGAGTCAAAATCCACCTTTGACGGATCCCATGGGACTGCAAGCAACTAGAAATCAGAATGCAGTTTATATAACGTAGTGAGGCCTAGCACAGCATCATGTGCAACCAAACGCTATTGATGATGACCTCAGAGACAAATTCTACCAGCTTTAAAAGAAGTGTCAGGCCGGTGAAATGTCTAATTGGGTAAAGGCACTTTCTACCAACCTACCAACCTGACTTCCAGCCTCAGGACCCACATGGTAGAAGGGAGAATCAACTCCCACAAGTTGTTCTCCAACCGCCATATGTGTGCTATGGCATGCACGCGCACATGCACATATACACACACACAAATAATTTTTTTAAAAAGAAGTGCCACATGTATTTTCCTAATGTGAATGTAGAATTTCTTATTTTCTCAAGACTCCTTAACCTCCTTTAAGGCACTGCTTAAAGTTGCAGGGCCCTTGGCTAGCCAGAGCCACCTGCTTGTACCTGGTACCTTCATCAGTATCTGGCACCAGACAAATAAGCACAGTGGTCTACCTAGAGCCTGGGAAATAGCATCACCTCTTTCCTCTGAATGGTGTAGCACAGGGTCACTCTTTGATCTTGTCCTCAGAGGTAGGAAGGCTCTCCGACTTCTGGGAGGATGTGCCAGGTTGGAAATGGAAGTTGATACAGACGTGTTTTCTTCAGCAGGTATGTTAGGAACATCCCCACCTGATTTTTTTCATAAAAGAAACATAAATTATTTCAACAGCAGTAGCTTTCAAAACATTGGTCAGGAAACACCTGTGAGCCCAAACCTGCCAGGGCAAGTGTGATCTAGTCAATAACATTTACTTAGGCTGATGGCCCAAACAGCTTTTATTTCCAGTACTATGGGAAAATCTTCCTTTCCAAATCATCCAACCATGCCTAAAACAAACAAACAAAAAACTGATAAGCACAAAGGGCAAAATTAAGAGCCTTGCCAGAACATCAGGGCTTATTGGTTTTTCTAGAAGAGATTAGAATCCTCTTTACTCCAGCATCTTGAGTAGCTTGGAGAAGCTTCAAAGCATTTCAGAGCATCTCACTCTCCGGGGAGGAGCCACCCATACTCTTGAGGGGGCTGCCCTATGGGCTGCAGATTCAAGGCTAGCAGAGGGTGCATCAGCCTAGCCCAGAGTGTGCCCTGGTTGGGACAGTTTCATTCAAGGAGCCAGTGGCTGCTAAATAAATCAGCAAACCACACTGAAACTGGATGACCCCTGCTCAGGAGGAGTTGCAGATTGGGAAATTACTTGTAAAAAAGAAGGAATCACAAATATACTTAAGATAACAGAACACTGCTTTATAATTCTGCTTAACATAGACAGCAGGACTAGGGGTATAGCTCAAAGGCTTAGACTACCTTCCAAAACTGTAAGATGAACAGAAGGCCATTCTGACCAGCACTCCTGAAAATTACCTCTATCTGAAATAGCTGAAGTCAATCCATTATTTATTACCATTTGCAATTTTGTGCCAGTGGACAGTTCTCTGAGTCATTTAAAACCTCCCCAAAGAGAGAAAGCTATAACAATGGTGTCCTTAAATTACAAGGATAAATGTAAATTGACTCTACCACACCATGGAAAAAAAAACTCAATTCTATAGATATTAAAACAGAGTGGCCAGGACCTTCGGTTATAAATGACACAGTGTGAATACACAGCAAACCACTCTGAAATATGTGTAGAACTCACATTCCTTCAAAGGTGCCCAACTTATTTTATCCAAAGAAATAGATTAGAAAACATAGAAATAACAAATTAGCCTTTAGTCCCAGCACTCCAGAGGCAGAGGCAGGTAGATCTGTGTGAGTTCAAGGCCAGCCTGGTCTACATAGTGAGTTCCAGGACAGCTGGGGCTACAGAGAGACCCTGTCTCAAAAATACCAAAAAACAAACAAACAAACAAACAAACAAATTAGACTCCAATTTATTTCACAGATTCCTGAGAATAGTCTGATTATTCATGAAAGGATTTTTAAATATTTTTTCTGTTTTTTAACAATCTTTTCTTTTTCCTGTTCACATATTAGATACTACTTCTAAACCCCTAGAGCTGATGCTATTTTAACCCTGACCAAAAAGATGCATGCAGAACCATTTGTTCCAAGAATACCTGACCTCCAGCAAAACACCAATCATTATTCTGCCAAGTTTTCATTTACTGAATCATGGCTCTGGGCAGCCAAAATGTGTCTGTTACCTTGAGTTGCTTGTGTGCAAACAGGCTCTAGTGGCCTTGCAGCAGCTTCTGGTCCTTCAGGCATTTGGAATGAAGACTCCTGCAGCACAGGAGATGGGGAAAAAAGCAGGTTATTTTTTATGATGTTCAACTTACTGCTCATTGGACCCCAGTCAACTCCTTCAGATGGCATGGGATGCATGTTCTCTGTGAGATGTACTGCACTTCCTGTTTGTTCTGGACATACCTGCTCCTGGTCCATCTGGCTCACTACAGCTTCATACGGAGGTGGGGGGTCCAGAGGACAGAACACTTCCACACCTTTGATTCTTGCTCCGTAGATGTGCGGCAGTGGAATGACATCAGGACCAATCATCCTAGGAAGAGCACCTAGGCATCAGCAGACATGCCCTGCACATTGGCCCTCCGAATGCAGCAGTTCCTGGAACCCCTGGCCTTTGCCTCTAGACTGGGGGAAAACTATTTAGCCCCCTGTAGGACAGTAACCCAGTCCAGAAGCAGAAGCACTATCCAAGCTGTCCTCTGACAGAATGACCACAGGCCATTAGGGGAATGACAGCATGTAAAATGTAACACCTTCATTCGATGAAAAAGCAAACAATAATCCATAGAGACAGAAAACATGAGCAGCTGCCGGGCTCTAGGGGAAGGGGACTGGGAAGTGACTGTGGATATGGCATTTCCTTAGAAGGGAGGATAATGCTTTGGAACTAGATAGAGGTAGTGGTTGCACAATACAGTGTAAACAACTTACAAACAACAGTCACAAAAGCTAAGGATGTGAGGAAAGTGTGTATCTCCTATAATTAGTACATGGCCAAATTCTCCTGCCTTTATTTCCCTAATGTCTGATTCATGAAAGAAACTATTATTATTTAAAAGGATAAATGGGGCTGGAAAGATGACTCAGCAGTTGAGAGCACTGGCTGTTCTTGCAGAGGACCCAGGTTCAGTTCCCAGCACCCACATGGTAGCTAACAACCATCCATAACTCCAATTCTAGGGAACTCTCTTCTGACCTCCTTGGCATTGCACAACATAGGTGCATTTAGGTACATGCAGGTGATACACTCATACACATAAAATAAAAATAATAAGGGACTGGAGAGATGGCTCAGTTGTTAAGAACACTGGTTGTTCTTGCAGAAGACCTGGGTTTGAATCCCAGCACCCACATGGCAGCTAACAACTGTCCGTAACTCCAGTCCCAGGGGATCTGACCACCTCTTCTGACCTCCGCAGGCATTGCACTACACAGGTGCACTTACCTACATGCAGGCAACACATGCATACACATAAAATAAAAATAATAAAATTTAAAAAATAATTTAAAAAAATTTTAAAGGATGAATGAATTTCAATCAAAAGTTGGGGGGAATGTGAAGCCAAAGAGACTGATTCCCTGACAGCATCCAAGAAGTAGAAAGAAAGAAAAAAAAAAGCCATCAAAAAAGGTAGGCCCTGCCATGGCTCTAAGACAAAACAGGATCCAGGAGGCATCACAAAGTGACTCCATGACTGCTCAGGTGAGCCATTCTACACACCCAGACGAAAGGCCTGCTCCATGCCAAGCACTATGTCAGGTGTAAGGGATGGGATGAAATTTTAAAACAGAGCCATACTGGACAGGAGAAATGGCTCAGTGGTTAAGAGGACTGACTGCTCTTGCAGAGGACCCAGGTTTGAGTCCCAGCAGCCACATGGCGGCTAACAACTGTCTGTAACTCCAGTTCCAGGGGATCCAGTGCCTTCTTCTGACCTCCATGGGCAATGCACAACATGGGTGCACTTACACACATGCAGACAATACATGCATGTACATAAAATAAAATTAATAAATAAGATTTTTTAAAAACAGAGCCGTAGTAAGGATAGTGGAAGAGGAGGATAAAGGCCAGTATTCTGTTTTCTCCTAACTTGATATAATAAATCCAGCTACCTTGACAAAAAGAACTGTGTTCATTTGGAATACGGACACCCCACCCCCAATGACAAAGCTATAACTAATTCAATATTTCGGTAAGGAACTTTCAAAGGTTCTCACTAAGATACAGAGAAGCTGACCTGAGAAGACAAACGGACTCCACATCCTGTGAACTTGATTAAATGCTGACTTAGAGTTAATTTCTCCCTGAACTTCTTTTCCTCCCTAACTAGCCCTCTGGCTTTAACTATTTCTACTGTCCTTTAGCCCCTTCTCCCCTTTCCACCACTTCTGTTCTGTAAGTGGGGAACTATCCTCTGATAGTACTGTTTGCTACATTCACCACTACAAGTTGTTATGATGCCTCTACTTTATCATGTAAAAAGCACTGAATCACAGCTTTTCTTTCTCAATTGTCTTCCTCCCAACCAAATAGTTAGGTGCTTTTTCCTTTTTAAGTACTCTTAAATAAGTTTTTGCTGTTTGTTTTCTCTGTGACTGAAGGATCCTCAATAGCAAAATAAAAAGCAGAACAAGATTTTCTGCCAATGTTCATAGCAAATAACCAAAAAAGGAAGGAAAGAAACCAGAAAATGGGAAATTTAAATTTTAAAATAATTATAAATTACACTAAAAGGACCAAAACAAAACAGAAAACCCTGTACTCAGGCTCTGAAGTACTAGAGAATGGAAACAAAACCCAACGCCAACACCCATAACAAAAAAAATTCAATATCTGCTTTTAGGATGTGATAATAAGGGGGGAAAAACCTTAAAGAGATGGATGAAAAGACAGATTCAAAGTCAAATTCAAAGGACTGATTTGGGGAGGGGGAGAGGCATTATCTGGATTTTAAAATTCATTTTATTCCTTGTGCTCATTTACAAAATGTCTGCCCTGAAGGGAAGAGAGGTTATGTGGTGGTACCTAACTTAGGGGGTGTTCGCAGGCCCCTAAAGGAGATATTCTCCTCAGACTAGGACTTGCACCTGGCTTTCATCCCAACTGTCCAAGAAGCTGTGTAAGAGCGTGAACTACTGAGTGATGCCTAGAAACAAGACCCTTTCTGGATCTAGTAGGAAATTCTTGACCAATGAATAACACATTGTTTTAACAGGGAGGCCGACATACTCTCTGGAGTCTTCAATCTCTAGCTGCCACAGCCCCATGAGCCATCTTTTCAACCCTTACAAACCCTGGCCTTGGCCCTTTCAGCAAAGACAGAAGCACAGGACTGCTGGGTACCTTGCCTAGGGAATTAGTTACTGCCCCCAGTTCTGCTTGCCTGTCTGTTATCTCTGATGGCCTTAGACATTCCCAATAATTATCACTGCATCCACAGAGGCAAGGGGAGCTTTCCAAGGGCCAAGAGGTCAGGAGAGTAAGCTTCCATTTCAGATCCTAAAGTACTACAGAATCTCTGCCAGAAGGAAAACCAGGGGGGAGGGGGAGGACGGCATTTTACCCAACATGACGACAAAACGAATGATTTCTTATGGAGGTTATGATGGCCATCAATGCTGCAAATGACGGAGACCCTGCAGAATCAGTGCAGAAGGAAGGCTCCTTTCCTTCTAAGCCTCTTTTTTATTTTACATCACATGGGCAAATAATTCATTGGGATAAATAGGTCTGTTATTTCCTGGCAGGTTCTTTTCCCAGGGGCTCTTTATGATGGCTCAGCCCTAGCAATGGAGCAGAATGAGCTTGGGAGGTTCTAAAACCAGGGATGGCCCAGGTCTGGCTCAGGAGACTGCTCTAACTGCCTGTCACAGGTATCTGTATGAGTTCAGCCACCTGTCTCTTGGATGGTTCTAATGCACAGTACAATGAGCTCCACTGAAAAAGGAAATGGATCTGGAGGGTCAAGGCAAAGCCCTGCTCTTCCTGGGGAAATCAGTCAGATTTTTATTAACAATGAAGGTCTTTATGAGTTCTCTCTCCAGAACCCATAGAGTAGAAAGAGAAAACTGACTCCTACAAGCTGTCTTCTGACCTTTATACACAAACCATAGCATGCATGCACGTACATGCAAATGTCCAATAAACAAACAAATAGCCAATAAACAAACAAAAGAATGAAGGTCTTAGATAGGCCTTAGCATATATGACAGAATGCATAAATCCAGTGGTGGAGGGGAGCTATGGGGGTGTGGGTGGGTGAGGGGGTCTAAATCTGATTAAGATCTAGTATATAAAATGCACAAAAACTCTTAAGAAAGTCTCTTAAGAGTCAGATACATGGCAAGAATATTTTAAACCACACGACAAACTATGATGGGGCATGGCTGGCACGGGGTAGGTGTGCCCCCTAAATTCATGTGTCAGAAACAGAATGATACACAGTGCAATTACATTGGGAGACGGAGTCTTTGGGGAGAAGTTTAGGTCATGAGGGCAGAGCCTTCGCGAACTGATCAATATCTCAATGGAAAGGGCTATAGGACTGAGTTCTTTCTCTCTTGCTCTTCTATGTGAGGACATAGAAATGAATCACCAGCTTGGAACCAGAGACCAAACCTTCCAGCACCTTGACTAGGGACTTCGCAGCCCCCAGAGCAGAGCCATGAGAATTAAATGTTCTTTATAAATTACTCAGTGCTCTTTGTATCACAGAAGCACAAAAAGTCTAAGACAATGGCTAAGCTTTGGTTCTTAAAAAGACATTTTGTGTCATAACAATGCTCCCAGTAGCTATGGGACAGCACAGAGCCAAGTCTCAGACATGGTAAGAAATCAGCCCAGGGTCACCACTAACTAGATCCCAGAGTCCACACTCTTTCAAGTTCATCAAAGGTCTCTAAACTTTCCCAGGTCCATGATCATGAGCTTGAGACAAACAGGAAACTCAAAAAGAAATCCAAAATTGGCTCTGCTTTAAGGCTACAAATGGGACTTAAAAGCTTATCCAGGTGAAATGCTGCAACTGATGCATCCTTGACCAAAGAATAACCTCCCACTGACCACTGAAGAGGTGAACCCAGTCACTAGGCACACAATGGCACAGTTGCTGCCTTTTTAATTCCTGGTTCTAGCCAAGTTCAGAGACCAGGGTACAGATCTGAGGTACTGGAGTGAGGGAGCACAAATCCGTCTATACTTATAAACCAATGCTCAGAGCAGACCACTGTGTTCACAGAGATTTTCGACTTCAGTTAGATTTCTGCTTGTGACAGTAACTTGAGAAGCCCCTTCTCAAGAAGGTACAAGAGCACAAGTGCTTTTATTTATAGAAGCTAAATAGACCATTTCTGAGAGAGCAGAATATATTACAGGAAATGTACAGCCTCTGCGGTGTGAAAGCTCCTGATGTACCTGGTTATGGATCTGTGAACAAAACCTTTGAGCATATTCTAGCCTTCCTGTCAGCTCACAAGAAAGAGAATTACCAATCAGAGTCAACACCTAGTATCTATTAAGTTGATTTATATGACTAATCTAATGATATCACCCAAACAGACGGCCATCCTGGTAGCACAGGCCAAGAACGCCTCCTGCAGGAAGACTGCAGTTCAATACTTGCTGAGGCTACAGAATGTGTTCAAAATAAGCCTGGGCAATTTGGTGTGACTATGTCTCAAAATACAAAAGTAAAAAACCCGCAGGCTTGGAGGGAATACAGTGTAATCGTTGTCTAGACTCTCTATGGTCCTAGGTTTACCCCAAATGCTGCAAAAATAAATAATTTTACTTACATAAAAATATCCTTGATAGAATATGTACCGAAACGTGAATAAATTCAGCCACCTTCAAAAGAAACATGGAACATGGACTGTACTGCTGCTGGTAGAGCTGAGAGGGAGGATGTGGTCCCTGACAACATGGCCTAGGACCACAGGCCATATGTTTGACTTCTGCACAAATCCCTTTTGCTTGATCCCTCTCTACCACTTCTGGAAAGTTCTTATTGAGAAGCTTGTTGGGCTTTTCCAGGCTGGACTTGACCATGGCTGTCTCAGGACTCACAGGGGCAGATCTGAAGATGCACAGGGGCCCTTGGAGATTCAAAGGACCCACACTAACAAGCATCATGTTGGGGCATTGAAGAGAAAGCGAGGTGAGGAGACTGTAAGTCATGTGGCTCGACAGCAGGACCACTGACCCCACAGGAGTTGCTCTCCCTGTCAGCCACACCGCAGGAAACTGAACCTGTCTTTTGCCTCCTTGTCTCAAACCCTAGAGAGTCAGAATTTTCTAAGAAGATGCATCATTCTTACCACTCACACAACAAGTCATTTTTTCAGTCCTCTGGCATACCTTCCACAGACAGCCTGTTTGAAGAAATGTATCCTATGGTACTCAAAGAATATATTTTATTACCATTACTCTTCAGCACCTGCAGTTTTCAGATCATTTTCTGAAAGAGTAGGAATCATTCCATCCTAACACCCAAAGCTTTGAAATACCAGCAGGCCAGTCCCCAAACAAATAGAAGCTGAGCTATCCCAGACCAACCTGGGACATCTGTCTACCCCGCAGATACCCTCTCTGGCTTTGTGACCGTCTCTGGCACCTGGGCAGGTGATCAGGAAGAGGGTCAGGTAGGACTCAAAGAACATTATTGATGCCTAGGCGGGACCTATTTCAAACTTATATATATATAGCTGCTTTGAACATCAGAAAATGTTTTTTTAATCAAGCCTAGACTACAGATATTCAATGACTCTACATATACCACAGATATTCAAAAATAGAAATGTCTGGTGCCCAAATATCAACCTAAAGATACTAATTAATCTTGCTGTAGAATCCGAACATTTTCTTTTGGGGGCTTTAAATACAGAGTCATTTAATGTTTAAACTCAGCTTGAGGTCACTTTTCCCAGGAAGCCAGGCATGACTAGCTTACCCATCTGACTATTCTGAGTTAAGAAGACCTCTGTGCCCTGTCTGTCCCTCTTTTGAGTACCACTGTGATCCTTCTAACACTCATTTAGTGACTTACACTGAGCTATTGGCTTGGAGGGGCAGAAGCAGGTCTAACTAATTTTGAATTTCCACAACCCAGCACACCAATGAGTAGGAATTAGAGGATTGATGGAGTATTTGTTGAATGAATAAATTAGGTGGTTCTTTAAAGGTTGAATTCTAGGGGTCACTAACTAATGATGATTCTTTAGATTTGAGGAAAATGTTCAAATTTTGAGCTAGAATTTGAAAAGGAAAAATAAGTTTGATATTCATTTTTTTCTAAGCCAGAGAGATGCAATTAATAATTAATCTTTTTTTAAAGGCTGCAAAGAATTTCACGATTATTGAGGCCTGCTGATGGTGTTATAATGAAATATCGATTTGGCCTAACTGGGAGTATTTCCAGGGCAACAGAAACTCTCAGTCATGTCAAATTACAGCCATTATCTCCCTGGGTGCCAGTTCTTCTTAGGAAGCTAATTGAAATTGAAAAAAGTATATCTGCAGGGCAAGGTTTAATTTCTCTTTGGATTCATCTGGTTTATCAGACAAGTGAAACCACAAGACAGAGAAAGAGCTAACTCAGAACACAGTCTGTCTGGATTCTGGAAAAAAGTAGAAACTTAAGCTATGTGTTCTGAAAACCGTTCAAGTCTTCAAACACAGAACCCACCACCGAGAACCCAGGGTGACTGAGGACAGATACCTGCGGTTCATTCGAGGTGTGCATGAGTAAAATGTGGCGAAGTAGGAAGGGGGAGGCACCAGCGGCACAAAGTCATCTGGGTCTGGGATCCGTCCATGCTCATCCACGTCTTCAGCAGACATCTGGGATTCATCCTGATTAAACAGCAATGACAGGCAACAGAAAAGCAATGGATTATGTAGTAGGCCTGGGGCGGCTGGGCAGGAAAAGGGCACGGTGCCACCTCGCAGACTTATGATGCATGGCCTTCTGGTGGCGAATATCTGGAGGTAACGAAGGGCAGCAGCCACCAAGCACACTGTGGTGGTCAGGGCATTCAAGGCACACAGGGCGAACAGGACTTTCTGGAATATGGAAACAAGAGCACTGAGTGTGTCCGTACTGAAAACCTTATTCTACTGCCTATCATCCCAGCTACTTTTGAGAATGAGGCAAGGATCACAAGTTCAAACCCAAGCCAGGTGTGGTAGTACATACCTTTAATCCTAGCACTTGGGAGACAGAGGAGAGTTTGACGTCAGCCTGGGCTACATAGTGAGATCTTGTTGCACAATAAAAGAGAAAAAAAAAAAACAGGAAAAAAAATTCCAACCCAGACTAGGCAACATAGTGAGACCACCGCTCAAAAAAAAGCAAACAAACAAAAATAAAACCAACCTAGACTGGATATGGTGAGGCACATCTATACTCTCAATATCCTGAAGGGTTAAGATAAGGAAGACCTTGAATTCCAGGTCAGTCTGGGTTGCATAGCCAGACTCCATCTCAAAAAAGTAAAGTAAGAGCCAGGCATGGGAGTGCATATCTCAGAGACAGATGGAGCTCTGTGAGATCAAGATTAGCCTGGTCTCTGTAGTAAGTCCAGGTCAGTTGGGCTACAAGGAGACTCTGTCTCAAAAAGACCAAAAAAAAAAGTAAAGTAACCTAAAAACTTGTCTTTGGAGCGCTCTGCCTCAGAAAGACTTAGTGTTACACACAGTGTGATCAGTCCTCCTTATCCATGGGGTGTCAATGGGATATCATAATTACAGATTCAACTAAACAAAAATGGACAATACTCAGAACGAATTCTGTGCTGAACATGTACAGCAACTATTTACAAAATACTTACGTTGGATCAGGTACTGCAAACAACTTAAAGATGGTTCAAGCATGTAGGTGTATGTGTGCAGGTTATGTGAAAATTCTGTATATTTTATATAAGGGCTTGGACATGACAGATTTGGGTAATTCCAGGGGTACCAGAGTCAATGTCCAGGGAAGGACAACTTTTTACAAGCATCTGAATAACATCTAGAAATACTCCTTCCAGAAGAGCAGTAAGACTTCCTTCTGAAATTAGTATCCTCTAGGGATGGCGCTTCCCATCGGGGACAACTTGCTGCTTAATTTAGAGCCACTGCTTCTATTTCAGGAGCAACTGCCCGTGCTGCCCCAGGCACCCAACTAGGACCAGCAGGGCCAGGGTAGCTGGTGAATAAGGACAACTTCTTTCCTCAAAATAGCATCAAAGCCAAGTTGCTATAGCCCTGGCTCCTTCATGGGGATTCCCAAAAGCTAAGTCAGGATCAGAAGTTCAGGATAACTCAATTATCAAATATGCAGAAGCCAAGCAAGCAGGCCATTTTTATGTCCTGCACAAACTGGCAGCTTTGAAGAGTTCTCTCTCTGAGGTTCCTCCTCCTCAAAAAAAGCAAAGATCTAAAGACCACTAGTGGTAGGCTAATCAAAAGCTAATGCATCAGGGGCCACCAACTGATTCTGTCACCTACTGCAGTCAAGCTACGGTCTTTATCCAATTTCCTAGTAAAGGTTAATTCTGCATTTCTCCTTGAGCTGGATCCTTTTTAAAGTTTTTTTTCTTCTACTTATTATAATTATGAGCTACTAAACAAGATATAAAGAAGAGTTTCTCCTGTATTTTCTGATTGATTTATATGTCACAGAATGGAAGCATTCAACAAGCTCATACAACTCACACTGTCAACTAAACATCCCAGCACTCCCAATTGAGAGTGCATCTGAGGCTCTGCAAAAGCCCCAACACAGCTGTGTGTGCATCTACACATATATAGAATTTGACTCCTTTTTGCCAGTCTACACTTCTTGAACACAAAGGAAGCTCTCCATACATAATTTAAGACTCAATTTGTGGTTCTTTCAGTACTCCATCCTGACTTTGGGTCACTAACGAGGAACCATTTGCTTTCAGCAACTTTTTGAGGACAGTCACAGAATAGGAATATCTCAGGTAGCCGCCTTGCAGGACCTTGTGTATTACTTTGTAGGGGTTATAAGCTAGTCACCATACCTTAAGTAGAAGGTGAACAGCACTGCAAGGCTGAACTGGAAAGAGTTTCAAGGCATTTTCTTTGTCTGTGCATTTGGCTGGTTGAAATTCTTCACAACAGAAGCAAATCTTGCCTTCACCTAAGTCCACCTTAAGGAAAGATGCAGAACAATGATTTCATTAGGAAAAGGCACTCTTGCTATACCACAGAGCACCTATCACACAGAATGAGATGTAGTTCCACATCAGGCAATGCTTGTATCAGGTTAGGCTAGGGTGTGCTTCAGTAACAACACAAGCCAAAATTTCAGTGGTTTAACCAACAAAGGTTATTTCTTTTCTTTCATTTTCTTTCTTTAATATTCACATGTACATACAATGTGTTTGGATCAAATCCACACCCTCTAGTCTCTCCCCAGTAATTCCTCTCCTATTCTTTCCTTCCAAACTTCATGTGCTCTCTTTTTTTCAATGCCCACTGAGTCCACTTTGTATGCACAAGGGTGTGGGACCATCTACTGGAGCATGGATAGGCTCTCAGAGCTCTGCATCACTGAAGGAAACTGACTCTCCTTCCTCCAGCAGCCATCAATTGCCAATAGCTTCTCAGAAGGGAGTTGAATTTAATGAGCTCCTCCTGTACCCATGCTGGGATTTGGCTGACTTGAGGGAGTCTTGTGCATGTTGTCCCAACTGTCGTGAGTTCCTGTGTATAACTGTGCTGTTTCATTTCAGTCATTTATTCCTTCTGGCTCTTTCACTCTTTCTGACCCTGGCTTTTATGTGCTGATCCCTGAACCTTGGGGAAAGGGTCATGATACTGATGTCCCATTTAGAGCAGAGCACTCCATACTCTATGATTCTCTGCACACTGACCAGTTGTGAGCCTCTGTATTAATCACTATCTGTTGCAAAAAGAAGTCTCTCTGGTGCGGGCTGAGAGATGTACTAATCTACAGGTATCAAGATAAAAACAGAGGGGGCAGTTAATTACTATGTCAATTTAGCAGAATAAGAGTACCAGGCTCAGGCTGGAGAGATGGCTCAGTTGTTAAGAACACTGGCTGTTCTTGCAAAAAAACCAGGTTTGAATCCCAGCACCCACATGGCAGCCAACAACTGTCCATAACTCCAGTTCCAGGGAATCTGACAGCCTCTTCTGTCCTCCATGGGCATTGCATGACACAAGTGCACTTACCTCCATGCAGGCCATACACATGTACACATAAAAATAATAAATAAAATAAAAAATATTTTTTTAAAAAAGAGTGCCAGGCTATCCCCTAGAGTCTATGACCTAGCCAGCCACAGGTTTTTGGCCTGTTCTGTTTTTGTTTTGTTCTGGTACTACAGTTCACAGTGCCAGATATGGTTTCCATCTTGTGGAGAAGACTTGAAATTCAATCAGGAAGTGCTTGGTTACTCCCATAACATTTATGCCACTCTGGCATTTGGACATATCTTACCAGGCCAATTGTTATTGTAGCTCACAGGGTTCACAACTGGGTAAATCTGTTGATGACTTTTCTTCCCCAATAGCATGCATAGAACCTTCCAGCATCATGAAAGCTAGCCAGTATAAATGAAGCTTCCAGGTCATTACCAGCTTGATTTTTCTATGCCCTGTGACTCAGGTATCTGCTGTTTTCAGCAACAGGGTTTTAACATCAAATTCTTGGGAGTAACTAAGAGCAATGGTAAAAGCCTGTAATGTTTGGGGGAGAAGGTCTATAGGAACTCACTGCCCAATGATTCAAAAAGTAGCAATCTAGCTGGGTGTGGTGGCACACGCCCTTAATCCTAGCACTTGGAAGGCAGAGGCCAGTGGATCTCTGTGGGTTCAAGGCCAGCCTGGTCTCCATAGTGAATCCAGGCCAGCTGTGACTACAGGGAAACCCTGTCTCAAAAAGACCAAAAAAAAAAAAAAATGGTAGCAATGTATACCTGGTTCTGATTTTTATATCTGATACCCTATGGTGTCTGGGGGAGGCACTGTCCCCCATTATAGAGTAATTCAATTTAAAACCATTTTATATGTGTATATGTATATATTTTAGGAAGCTTCTATAGTAGTAAGTTTCCATAAGACATTTTCAATGGTCCTTAATATCAGTTTATTATTCTTATATGTATCTGTGCATAGGTATGTGAATATGAGTGCAATTGCCCACGGAGGCCGGAGGGGTTGGATCCCCCTGGAGTTGGAGTTACTGGTGATAATAAACCATTCAATCTGGGTCTGGGCACCAAACTTGGATCCTCTGCAAGAGCAAAAAAAATGCTCTTAACCACTAAGCCTCCTCTCCAGCCTCAAAGATTGTTTCTCATGCATACCACAGGCCACAGCAGGCCAGCAGGGGGCTCCATTTGTCATATCCCTTTGGAGACTCAGAGTTGTGAAACATCCATCATCTCAGTAGCCAGGCATGACTGACATATCAGAAAGACAGAGAGCACAAATAAATGACATAATGACACTTAAGGAGGGTTGTCAGATAAAATATAAGATGCCCAATTAAAAATTTAAGTCCAATTAACAATTTTCTAAAATATAAGTGTATCTCAAACATTGCATGAGGTAAATTGTTAGTAACAACAACAAAAAAAAAACATTACCAGGTCATCTGA
>NW_008346389.1:4501-6839 GCF_000622305.1 Nannospalax galili | reverse complement strand
GGAATCATATTTGTAAAGCATCCCATACAGTGGACACCATGTAACGTGTTCCAAAACTATGATGTACAATAGTAGTATCTACCATTTATTTTCACTGAATCCTGTGAACATAACCCATCTGAACACGTGGCAAGTCACCTAAAGTATAATATTTGGGGTGGGGGGATGTTTGCTTGTTTTCTACAATTCAGGTTATTGGTTTTGTGGCAATTCAAGCAGATTCAGTTGTCCCATCCCTTTGTCACCTATTCTGCCCATCTCCGAGCATAAATCTTTGAAAGAGTCACTTAGGGAGAAATAAAATATCTAATTATATAGAAAATATATTTGACTTTGGATTTTGGAGAGTTGGCTTAACAGCTAAGAGCACTGGTAATGCTCTTGCAGAGGACCTGGGATCAATTCCCAGCACCCACATAGTGGCTAACAACCATCTGTAACTCCAGTTCCAGGAGATCTGGTGCCCTCTTCTGACCTCCACGGGCATTGCATGACATGGGTGCACTTACATATATACAGGCAATACACTCATACACATAAAATAAAAATAAATATTTTAAAGAATGACCATCAAAGTTACCTTGCTGTGCTCCATAAAGTCTACCAGTTCATTCCACATCCTGGTCCTTTCATAGTTTGTTTACAGAGACTGTTGTAGGACCCTGAGACCCTCTTCATTCACCCACTACCCCCCAATCCCTCCAGACCCCCACTAATTGCTCTTTTAGCTTCTGTAAAATGCTTGGCTGCTGCTTTAGACATGCCTAGACATGCCCTGTCATGCCCCGACTCCTGCTGCTATCCCCCCCACTTCCAGGAAACTATAGATTAAGCAAGCCCAGGCATGAAAACTGCCCTATAAGGTAAAAATGGAGACTCCTGGCCCCACAGATAACAGTCAGCACATTCCACAGCCCTGAGAATAGCACCTACCAATAAGAAACTTCCAGGGTTGCATCTTATACATTCAATCAGTTTAAAATTATGTTGGCGTGCGCGGGCTCCTTGAACCAACCAAAATGTATCTTCAGTATCCCTGCCCCTTTGTCTAAAACCTATAAAAGGCTCCACTCTCCCTTACTCTGGGCACTCTGGGCTCTCAGCATGGATCCGTTGAGTTGGTGAGGTCTGAGAGCCCAAGCTTAAGCCCGAATAAACCATAAACCTTTGCTTTTGCATGTTGGTGTGTTGGGTCCTCGGTGGTCTTTTTGGGGTCCAGTGGATGAGGTACAACACTGTAACCTCAGTAATGTCCCCACACCTAAGAGCTCACACACAGCTTCAGGGATGCTTGTATTACAGTTCTTCCACCCCTATCTCACAATTTTAGGGATACAGCCCAGTATTAATATTGACAGTAGTTGTTCACCTTCTAAATGAAAAGGACTGTGGCCACTCTAGGCTGGTTCGCCAGTTAGGGCTCCCCCTTCACCATCCCTGGCTTCCCTTTTCCCTTCTCCCATGGTCAATGGTCTCCCTCATATTAGGCTGAATTCAGCAGAAAAACATTATTCTTGAAGGAATCCTTACTCTGAGCTTGCAGCTGAACAACACCTGGGGTAGTAGCAATGACACTACTGGCTAGTTTCAGGTGGGATTTCCTCAGAGTCAGTTTTTATTCTGCTTCATCCTCATAGGAACCAAATTCATTTCTCCACATGACTCAGCGTGGTTTCTATTTCTGGTCCTCGGGTAATGCCTTCCACATTAGACCATTCTTCCTGTAAGGTGTTCAGTGAAAGAACAAAGCTGCAACAAGGCGAGAGCAGTCAGTATCCACCAGAGTGCTAACTACACAGGAATTTCAACTATCCGCAGTCAGTATCCACCAGAGCGCCAACTACACAGGAATTTTGACTGTCCACAGTCTTTTGAGTAAACCAGGCTAGATGGCAAAATTGTCGAGATGCATGCAAGCTAATCCCTTTAAACAGGACTTGAAAGTTTAATCATTATATAAAGTCATGAATGACAGGCACTGTCCCCACTTGCCACAAGAAGTCCTGAGGTTCTGTGCAAATGACAGTAAGCAAAAGTGCATTTTGTGTTCCTGTTCCTCCCTCATCCTTGCCAACCACCTGCACCTTCATTCTTAATCCCACCTCTACCCAGTATTTCTAAGCACTTGCTCTTACTTCTCAATCTCTTTAAGTCTCCCCAGAAATATCTGCAAACATCTCCCCAATTCGAAATGCTAAGCTTTGACCTTGATGTTATTACCTGATGCTGTTAGATCCTTATTACCTGATGTTGGTTGATCCTTGTCCTCCCCTGCCATCCCTCAACACTGTGCTTTTCAACATTAGAGTGTTCTGGAGAGCTATGCAAAAGCGTGCTG
>NW_008346389.1:1675-4427 GCF_000622305.1 Nannospalax galili | reverse complement strand
CAAATACTTATTGCTCCCCCCCCTGCAGCCCCCACTACATTTCTTGGAAAGCTAAATGCATTTACCACATGATCCAGTAACTATATGTCCAGGTAATAACTCAAGAGAAAGGAAAACAGGCCCACCCAGCAAAACTTACATAATAATGTCATTGTTGTCTATTCATGATACCCCCAAACTAGAGACCACTCAAATGTCCAACAGCAGGAGAATGGGTACAACAAAGTATAGCAGTACCACTCTGGGAAAACAAGAGGACGTCAAAACTATTATGCTATGCTGGAACAAAATAAGTTAGACACCAAACCTGACATACCATATGACCCCATTTATACAAAATTCAAAAACAGGTCAAACTTATCTACAATGAAACAAATAGGAATCCTGGTTGCCTGTGAGAGTAGAGACTGTCTGAAAAGGGATATAAAGAAAACTTTCTAGGGTGATGGAAATGTTCAGGATCATGTTTGGGGTATGTGAATCATATGTGTGACAAGATGAGTGCATGCTCTGTTTTTTTAAAAAAAAAAAACTCAAGAAACTGTAAAATCTGCATTCAACTGCAAACTTTTTTTTTTTTTTAATCTTTTTGAGACAGGGTCTCCCTGTAGCCTCAGCTGGCCTAGAACTCACTATGTAAACCAGGCTGGCCTCAAACTCACAAAGATCCGCCTGCCTCTGCCTCCCAAGTGCAGAGATCGAGCCGTGCGCCACCACACCTGACTCAATTGCAAACTTTACCTCAATTTTTTAAAACGGTTCACAGCTACTGGATGTGGTGGTATATGCCTTTAATTCCAGCCCTCAGGAGGCAGAGGCAGAGGCAGGTGGATGTCTGTGAGTTTGAGGCCAGCCTGGTCTACCTAGTAAGTTCCAGCTAGCCAGTGCTACATGGTGAGACCCTGTCTCAAACAAGAACAGAGCTGTAAGGTGCTCACATTTACAATGACAAATGAGACAAACCAAAGAAAAGATACACTACACTTGAAGCAGCCTTATCCTGGGGAGCCTACAGCACACGTTACTTAGGACTAGCAGTCTCTTGGGGATACAGTGGTGCTCATAGCACGATTGTTTCTACTGGTTCAAACCCAAATCCCAACAGAAAACAAAACAGAGAACTAACTTGATAAACAGATTCTCTACAATACAGGGAAGTATATGCAATATATTGAAAAATATGAATAACCCTACTCCATATATATTTGTGTAAAGTTATTGGAACATGAAAACATTATAAAAGGAAATTCCCCAGCTTGTTACCATGTCTTTAGGGTGACTTAAGTTAAAGAGGAAAAAGTGAGAGAAGAGCATTCTTTCCCTAAAACGGCATCATTTATGTGTTAGTGTTCTACTGCTATGACAACATACCTGAGAAAAACTAGTTTAAGGAGGAAAGACCTATTTGGCTCAGTCTCAGAGATCTTAGTCCATAGTCAGCTGGCTCCCTTCCTGTGGTGAAGCAGAACATCACGGCAGATGGTATGTGGTGTAATAAAGCTGCTCATTTCATGGTGGTCAGCATACAAAATGGAGGGAACCAGGAAGAAATATACCCTCCAAGGGTCTATGTCTTCCAACAACCATCTGCCTATTGTTTCTATTACCTCCAAATAGCCCATTAAGGTAGGAATCCATCAATGGATTAATCCACTGATGAGCCCCACCTCTAAACACTGCTATACTGCAGACCAAGCCTCTTACATATAAACTTGTAGGGGCATTCATACCTAAAACATAACAATTTGTCAATAATCTTCCTAATGAACAATAGTAATCGTTATTCTGTTGACAGAATATTTATGAGCATGATTTGAGACAGATGTGCGAAACATGGCCAAACAGTTATCTGTGCTAGCCTAGAATTGTAGGATTTCAAATGATTCTTAAGTTTTACCCTATATTTTCATGATGTGTCCAAATTTTTAGAATTACATATTCAGAAATAACAAGAGAGCCGACTTTATGTTGTAAATACTTTTTTAAATTTATTTTCTGAGACAGAATTTTATTATATAAATTCAGGCTGGCTTCCGTCTTGTGATCTTCGTGTTTCATCATCTTAAGTGCAGGCATTACATGCTGGGTTTGTGGTGGAAATTTATTAATTAAAAAAAAATCATACACACACACACACACACACACACACACTTATTGGGCAAAGTTGAGGCAGGAGAATGGTTTATATAGCAAGACCCTACCTCAACAAAAGAAAACAAATGTGTGTGTGTGCATGTGTATATTTAATGCAAACCATCTATCTGATAAATGGTTCATTTGCAGACTATAAAAAGAACTCATATAACTCAACAACAGCAAAACAAGCAACTAAGTAATAAGCAAACGCCTTGAATAGAAATTTCTCCTAAAAATGAACAAAAAGCACATGAAAACATGCCAAATGCCACTAATTATTAGAGAAATGCAAATCAAAACTGAATGCCAACTTAACTACTAGGATGGTGAGAGGGAAGGAGGGAGGGAGGAGCCAGTAAAGAAGTGAAGAAACTGGAATCCTTATGCACTGTTGATGGGAATTTAAAATGGGGCAGCCACTTTGGAAAACAGTATGGAGGCTTCTCAAAAAAACAAAGGGAATTACCATATGTACTGGATAGGGTTAGTGTCAACTTGACACACCTGGGTTGAGGGAGCCTCAATTGGGGAATTTCCTCTATTAGACTGGCCTGTAGCCATGTCCATGGGGCACCTGCTTGATAAGTGATATGGGAGGGCCCAGCCCACTGTGGGT
>NW_008346389.1:439-1571 GCF_000622305.1 Nannospalax galili | reverse complement strand
CCTGCCTCCAGGTTCCTGCCCTGAGTTCCTACCTTGGGCTCCCTGATGAACTGTGACCTGGGAGATGGAAGCCAAATAAACCTTTTCCTCCCCAAGTTGGTAGTGGTCAGAGTGTTTTGTCACAGCAATGAAAAAACAAACCAGGACACTGGATCAAACGGTAGATTCATTTGTAGTTTTTAAAGAGTTCTCTACTGCTTTCCATAGGGGTTGAACAAGTTTGCAGACCCACCATCAGTGGATAAGTGTTCCCCTTTCCCCACATCCTCTCCAACATTTGGTATCATTTGTTTTCTTGATCTTAGCCAGTCTTACTGGGGTAAGATGAAACCTTAAAGTGGTTTTAATTTGCATTTCCCTAATTACTATTGATGTTGAACACCTTTTAAGATCCATCTTAGCCATCTCTATTTCTTCTTTTGAGAACTCTGTTCAGTTCCTTAGCCCATCTTTTAATTGGGTTACTTCCTTTCTTGATTCACTGTTTTTTTTATTTCATTATATATTCTGGATGTTAAACCTCTGTCCGAGGTGTCACTGGTAAATATTTTTTTTCCCATTCTGTGGGTTTTCTCTTCACTTCCTTGGTTGCTTCTTTTGATGTACAAAAGATTTTAGTTTAATGAGGTCCCATTTGTTGATTCTCAACCTTGTTTCCTGGGCAGTTGATATCCAGTTTAGAAAATCATTTCCTACACCTATATCTTGTGGGATATTGCCAATGTTTTCTTCTAACAGTTATAGTTTCAAGCTTCATATTGAGGTCTTTCATTCACTTGGAGTTGGCCTTTGCGCAAGGTGAAAGATAGGGGTTTAATATTCATTCTTTTGCAAGTGGAGATCCAGTTTTGCCAGCACCATTTGTTGAACATGCTGTCTTTCCTCCAGTGAATGTTCTTGGCCCCTTTGTCAAATATCAGGTGGCTGAAATTGTGTGTACTCATATTTGGGTCTTCAATTTTGTTCCATTGGTGTATGGGTCTATTTTTGTGGCAGTAAAATGTTGTTTTTATGAATATAGCTCTGTAATACAGTTTACTATCTGATATAGTAATTCACCCAGCATTGCTCTTAGTGCTTAGGGTTGCTTTAGCTATCTGAGGTCTTTTGTGCTTCCATATGAATTTCAGGA
>NW_008346389.1:0-370 GCF_000622305.1 Nannospalax galili | reverse complement strand
TTTTGGTAGGATGGTCATTTTCACAATATTAATTCTTTCAATGCATGAGTATGGGAGGTCGTTCCATCTTCTGATGTCTTCCTCAATCTGTTTAAAGATTTAAAATTTTCATTGTAGAGGTCTTTACTGCCTTTGGTCAGGTTTATTTTGAGATATTTTATTTTTATTTGCAGCTATTGTGAATGGGAGTGTTTCCATGTACTTTATCTCTGATTGCTTCTTATTGGTACATAGAAAGACTACAGATTTTTGTAGGTTAATTTTGTAACGTGCCACTTTCCTGAAAGTGTTAATAATTTCTACAAGTTTTCTGGGGGAATTTTTGGCATCTCTTAGATATAATGTCATAACATCTGCAAAAAGATAATTT
>NW_008346388.1:301-467 GCF_000622305.1 Nannospalax galili | reverse complement strand
CCTGTTCAATAGGAGGGAATTAATGAATGAGACTGTAAACCTAGGCAACTTCCCATAGCTGGAAGAGATGCTAGAGGAGAACTGACTATTGCTATTTTTCTAAACTAATATAATTTCTAACTGTATTGAAAACATTTTTCCTTATATAATTTTAAGTATAGTTCTT
>NW_008346388.1:0-171 GCF_000622305.1 Nannospalax galili | reverse complement strand
AAGACGTCATGTTCTGACTTCCATTTGATTAACAGCATTGGTAATGAGCTCTATCAATCTTCATTACAATCACTGTCCTCTTCATTTCTAAATGTCCAATTTAGATTTTATTCAGTAAAGTTTTATTAAATTTCACTTTAATATCCTTAATGACTTTCTTATTTTATCCAT
>NW_008346387.1:0-267 GCF_000622305.1 Nannospalax galili | reverse complement strand
AGTGTTAGTAGCAAAATCAATGAGTCTTTCTGCAAGGAACGATATATTCTCAAATGAAATGGAGATCTTTTTTAAAGGTTAAACACTCACTCAATTTTATGTCTTACAGGGCTTATACTGAATTCAATGTTGTATAACTATTAATTCAACTGTGAACCTAGAAACTTGCACCCACTTGTGAAAGAGATGGATTCTTGCTCTGTAGTGTGTTACTGAATGTTAATGCTGTAATGAAATGCTTCTTCTAAAAAATGATTAAGAAAATAA
>NW_008346386.1:4711-6485 GCF_000622305.1 Nannospalax galili | reverse complement strand
GGTTAATGTTTACACTGTTCCATTTCTTCAAATACATTCATAAATCTATAAACATTTTAAATCTGTATTACATTTAACATACATTAGTTATTACCTTCAGTGAATAAAGCTGCATTACAGTAAAGCGTCAAGGTCAAAAATCTGTGTAGATATAAACTGAGCATAAGAGGAAAGTTTCCCAAGAATTCCTATTTCAAACACATAATCAGTTTGTAAATATGCATTATATGTTTAGGAAAAAAAGTACTAATCAGATACCCTTTACTAAGGATGCTTTTTGTATCTGTGGGTATAATCATGAGCGTCTGTGTATATGTGTGTGGAGGTCGGAGGTCAACAACAGGCGTTTTTCTTAGCTGCCTTCTACCTGACTTTTTGGAGTTTCTCACTGCAGCCGGAGCTCGCTGATTTGGCTGGTCTGGCTGACCAGTGCGCGCCGGGGTGCCCCTGCTCTGTCCTTTTACTCTCATGTGGATGATGGTGATCAAACCCGCTTCCTCATGCTTCAGCAGCAAGCGCTTTATGAACTGAGCCATCATCCCAGCCCTAAGGATGCTATTTTATAGCCTGAAAACTTTCTTTTTAATTGAAGGGTTATGTTGATCTAATATTATGGATTATGCCAATAAAGCTTATTAGCAAAGCTACAATAATATGTGTATTGGGTATCAGTTTTGTTTTTATTCAATTTAGAGAACTTCAGATTAACCTCCTCATTGACATTTTCCTTGTGTGCTTAAGTGTAATTTATTAACAAAAGGAAAAATCCAAGCTAGAGAACAAGGAATCACTTTTCAATCATTATTTGTAAATCTGAAGTAGACTTAGAAATCCAAGAAAAATGTCCTGAAATAGTTCTTGTTTTTAACAAAGAGAGAAACAAGGGAAATAAGGGAAACTTGCTTTAATCCTTCCACATGCTTCGTGAAATAAAGTGGTAATAAAATATAACTGAAGTTAGGTTTACATATTAGCAAACTTACTAAAAGAATACATTTAAGTATTGAAAAGCAGAGATCAATTTCAGTTTGGAGGACTAATAGATTTTGAAGCTGTTACTGTAGCAAACTTAATTTCTTAAAAAGTTGCTACTAATTACTCCTTTCAGGCCAACCTTCTTCCAGCTTCTGCAGTAGAGAGCGCACTCATCTTCCATCTGTGGCCTACTCCACTCAGCATTGTATCCCCCCTTTCCAACCACTTTGCTGAAAATGCCAGGACTTTATACTTCCTTATGATGAACAATGTATTATCTGTATATGCAACACTAATTAACCCATTCTTTCCTTTGATGGGCATCTAGGCCACTCAGCATCTTAGCTATCATGAATAATACCACATGAATATAGGCGTGTAAATATCTTTTTGGCATGTTCATTTTCTTGCTTTTTGTTAGATACCCAGAAGTGGGATACATGGATCATGTGGTAGATCTGTTTTTAATTATTTAAATTTAATATTCATTTACTTATTTTTGAGACAGTCTCATTATCTAGCCAAAGCTACATATCTAGCCCAAGGTGACCTGAAATTTATAATCCTTCTGCCTCAGTCTCCCAAGTACAGAGATTATAGTCATGTGCTACCTTACCCCCAACAAGTTCAGAATTGTATTTATTTATTCATTATTAATTTAAAATTTTTTAAATTATTATCTTTATTTCAAGTGTATGAGTGTATTGCCTGCATGTATGTAAGTGCACCTGTGTTGTGCAATACCCATGGAGGTCAGAAGAAGGCATCAGATTCCCTGGAACTGGAGTTACAGATGGCC
>NW_008346386.1:0-1313 GCF_000622305.1 Nannospalax galili | reverse complement strand
ATGGTGTATCTGTCTCCTGGAACTGGAGTTACAAAAGGCTGTTAGCTGCCATATGGGTGCTGGGAACTGAACCCATGTTCTCAGCAAGAGCAGCCGGTGCTCTTAACCACTCAGTCATCTCTCCCACCCCACCCTCACCCACCCCACCAAGTTTTTTTTTTTTAGTTCTTTGTGTATTTTAGATATTAATCCTCTGTCAAATGTACAGCTGGCAAAGATTTTCTCCCATTCTTTGGACTGCCTTCCTCGAAACTGATCGTTTTCTTTGCTCTACAGGAGTTTTTTTTCATTTAATGAGATCTCATTTGTCAGCTGTCACTCTGATTTCCTGATCCACCAGAGTCCTTTCCAGAAAGTGCAAGTATCTTGAAGTGATTTCTCTAGTTTTTCCTCTATCAGTTTCAAAGATTCTGCTCTTATGGTGAGAGCCTTTGCTTATTTGGAGTTGAGTTTTATGGACAGACACAGCATCTACATCCGTGCTTCTACAAGTTGGTGGTCTATTTTCTCAGCACCATTTCCTGAGGATACTGCCTTTACTCCACTGTATATTTTAGCATTGCTGTCCAAAATCAGGTAGGTGCCGTTGAATGTCTTTATATCTGGATCTTTTATCCCATTCTGTTGCTCTGTGTGTCTGCTTTTGTGCCCTTCACACTGCTCTTATTACTGTTGCTCTGTAGTATAAATTACAATAAGATATGGCAATGCCTCTCACAATAGTCCTTTTGCTCAGAATTGTTTTGGCTCTGCTTGTCATTTTGTATTTACACACAAAGCTTTCAAAGTTGGCATTATCCAGCCACTTTTCAATTTCAATCTTTTTTTTTCAAAAGATTGTTCTTTTTCTATGTCTATGAAAACATGGTCTTATTAGGCTTGTATTGAATTTCTAGACTGCTTTCGATAGGATGGCTGTTTTTAAACTATTGGTTCTTCCACTCGCCACACGAGTTCTTCCATCTTCAATGTCTTCCTCAATTACTTTCTTGAATGTTGTAAAGTTTTTGTTGTGGATGTCTTTCATTTCCCTGGTTAAATTTATTCTTAGGTAGGTGTGCGTGTGTGCGTGTGTGCGTGTGTGTGTGTGTGTGTGTGTGTGTATTTTAAATGGAATTGTTTCCTTCATTTCTTCTCAATATATTTGTCATTGGTGTAAAGAAAGGCTCCACTTTTGTGTTAATTTGCTACCCTCATACTTTGCTGAAAGCATCTATTAGCTGTTGGAGTTTTCGGTAGAGTCTTTAGAGTCTTCTGTGTATAGAGTCACACCATCCAAAACAGGGATCCTCTGACCTCTTCTTTTCTACTTG
>NW_008346385.1:0-356 GCF_000622305.1 Nannospalax galili | reverse complement strand
CTCAGCTGCACTTCCCGAACTGTCCGGAATGTGCGATGGTGGCGGCTGTCCCCCGAAACGTGTGGTGGCGGCCGTGCCGGCTGCACTCGGAAACGGGCAGCTGCGTCGGCAGCCCTCCTGAACGTGGGGCGGCGGCCCTCGGGAACTTGCGGCAGCGTTGGCGTCAGCGGCGACAGCAGCTCTCCGGAAAGTGCGGCGGTGGCGGTGGCCCTCTGGACAGTGCGGTGGTGGCAGCGATGGCGGCGACGGCCCTCCGGAACGTGGGGCGGCGGCCCTCGGGAACTTGCAGCAGCGGGGTGGCGGCGGCGGCGACAGCAGCCCTCCGGAAAGTGCGGCGGTGGCGGTGGCCCTCTGGA
>NW_008346384.1:0-551 GCF_000622305.1 Nannospalax galili | reverse complement strand
GCCCATGAATCAGTATATAATCACACTTCTGGCCATTTCTCCTTCCAAGTACAATGCTTGACCATATGAACTACCCGAAGTTCTGCCCAATGTGAAGACGTTCCTTCCACATAGTCCTTCAGGGTTGTTCCAGAAATTGGCTGTATTGCTGCAGCTGTCCACTTCTGAGTAGTGCCTCCATAGCATGCAGAAACATCTGTAAACCAAGCCCTACTCTTCTCTTCCTCAGTCAACTGATCATAGGGCACACCCCATGAAGCCTAGGTGCATGCTTGAGAACAGAAGACATCATAACACTAATAGGAACCATAGGCATTTGGGCAACTTCTTCATATAACTTGCTTGTGCCCTCTGGACCTGCTGTAGCCTGATCATATATACAGCATTTCCATTTGATAAAGGATTGTTGCTGTGCAGGGCCTACTTTATGGCTTGGGGGGGGTCAGATAACACCCAGCTCATGATGGGCAGCTCTCGTCAATGTGGTGACTTGGTGTCCAATTGTCAAACATTCAGTTTCCTCTAAGGCCCTATAGCAGGCTAAGAGCTGT
>NW_008346383.1:0-447 GCF_000622305.1 Nannospalax galili | reverse complement strand
GATAGCATTGGCACATTGCAGCATTGTGATGTCACATTGAAGCACTGTGATTTCAATATGGAATATTGTGAAGTCATATTGTAACATTGTCATGGCACCATGCTGCATTGTGATGTCACACTGGGGGAATTTGAGGGGATATTTAGCATGATGTATGCATATTGAGCATGGTGACGACACAATGGATCATGGTAATGACACAATTGCGCATAGTCATGGAAAAATGAGCATTGTGATGGCACAAAGAAACATTGAGAACTCATGTTGTAGCATTGTGATGGCAACATGGAGCATTTTCATGTCGAAATGGAACATTGTGATGTCATATTGTAACATTGTGATGGCACATTGGAGCAATATAATGGCATGTGTGGCGACAGTGTTGGCACATTGGATCATTCTGATGTCAAAATGAAACATTGTGATGTCATACTGTAACACTGTGAT
>NW_008346382.1:0-262 GCF_000622305.1 Nannospalax galili | reverse complement strand
CTGCCTCCCAAGTGCTGGGATTAAAGGTGTGCACCACCATGCCTGGCAATTCTCAAATTTTTTTCTCTTAAAAGTTAAAAAAAATTATGCAGTTGGTATCTACATCAGTAAACACTGAAGTGACTGGTAAACTGAAAAAAAAAAAAAAAAGATTGCTACTAAATGGACTATTTAATTTAGGAAGTTAGACAAGAGGCATAAAAATAGACCTGAAGCCGGGTGTGGTGGCGCACGCCTGTAGTCCCAGCACTTGGGAGGCAGA
>NW_008346381.1:0-225 GCF_000622305.1 Nannospalax galili | reverse complement strand
CTTGTTTCCTGAGCAATTGATGTCCAGTTTAGAAAATCCTTTCCTGCACCTGTATCTTGTAGGTTTTTTCCAATGTTTTCTTCTAACATTTTCTGAGTTTCAGGCTTTACACTGAGGTCTTTGATCCATTTGGAATTGACTTTTGTGCCGAGAGAAAGATAAGGGTTTAGTTTGATTCTTCCACAGGTGGAGATCCAGTTTTGCCAGCACCATTTGCTGAACATG
>NW_008346380.1:0-287 GCF_000622305.1 Nannospalax galili | reverse complement strand
ATGCAACCTTCATACTCTGTTGGTGAAATGGAAATTAATCCAGTCAGTATGTAAATCAGGATGGAACTTCCTTTAAAAAAAAACAACTAAAACTAAAAATAGCACCATCATGAATTATCTATAGCTCTCCTAAGTATACGCCCCCAAGGAAACAAAGTCAGGAAACAGTAGGGAAATCTGCACACCCATATCAATCATAGCCAAGTTATAGAATCTGTTTAGGGGGTCCATGATGGATTGCAATGGACCAGCCCAGACCGGGGCAGTTCAGTCCGATGGGAACAGGG
>NW_008346379.1:0-355 GCF_000622305.1 Nannospalax galili | reverse complement strand
ACAATGGATTATTGTGATCTCAAAATGTAACATTGTGAAGTTATATTGTAAAATTGTAATGCCAAATTGGGGCAATATAATGGCATGTGGGGTGATAGTGTTTGTATATTGGAGTATTACGATGTCACATTCGAGCATTGCGATGTCACACGGGAATATTCAGAAGTCCTATTGTACCATTGTTGGCATATTGGAGTAATATACTAGCACATGGACCTATGGTGTTGGCAGATTAAGCATTGTCATGTCATATTCGAGCATCATAATTCCATATTTGTACGTTTTGCAGCCATATTGTAACATGGTGATGGCACATTTGGGACCATAGTGTTAGCACATTGGAGCATTGTGATGT
>NW_008346378.1:0-278 GCF_000622305.1 Nannospalax galili | reverse complement strand
GCTGAGAATCCATAGTCGCTCAGTCCACAAGGCTGGATGTCTCAGTAGTCTTGATTTGGTGCTGAAGGTCTGACAAATTCCAAAAGATCGGCTAGTCTCAGTCTACAGCAGCAAGATGAACCCACCAGCGAGAGAGAAGGCAAGCAGCAGGAAGCCTGGCATTCTCCTCTGCCTTGGCCTTTTATACTGACTGCCATCAGAAGATAACACCCACATTTAGGGTGTCCTCTGGCTTCAGATGATCCAATCAAGAAGATCTCTTTCATTTCAGTTAATCC
>NW_008346377.1:0-659 GCF_000622305.1 Nannospalax galili | reverse complement strand
GATCTGCTATGTATAATTGGTCAGGAGGTTGTAGGAGTAATATGGCTCTCTGGTTTTCAAAACTAGATAGGCATTGTTTATCGATCACAATGTCTCACCCCTCATCATGGTTTTCCCATTTAATGTGCCCCCATTTCCCCCTTTCTCCCTTACAAATACCCTTCTCCTATGGTACTACCTCTCTTGAGCTCCTTATTTCCCTTTATTCCCTAGGTTCCTTGTATACCCTTCCCTCCACCCTCCCTTAAACTAACCCAATCATCCCTTAAACTAACCCAGTTTTTATCCATATCTCCCTTATTAAGACCTGTTTCCTACTGTTCTCTTTCTGGTTATTTCTTTTCCTTTACTTCGCTGTTTCCTTTCCATTATCCTGGTTCCTGTAGTTGTGTCTGGTTGCATACTTATTTATCAGAGTCTGGTTCTAGGATCCACATATGACAGAGAACATATGTCAATTTTCTTTTTTCTGAGTCTGTATTACTTCACTTGGTAGAACAGTTTCTAGTTCCACCCATTAACCTGCAAATTTCATGATTTCATCTTCCTTTACTGCTGAGTAAAACTCCATTGAATAAATGAACACATTTTCATTATCCACTTGTCAATTGAGGGACACTTAGCTGCTTCCATCTCTTAGCTATTGTGAAAAGAGCAGC
>NW_008346376.1:0-550 GCF_000622305.1 Nannospalax galili | reverse complement strand
GGCACATTGAAACACTACAATGGCACATGGGGCGATAGTGTTACATTGGAGGATTGTGATGTCACAAAGGAACACAGTGAATTCTTACTGTAATATTTTGATGGCACTATGTAGCAATATATAGGCACATGGGGCAAAAGTATTGTCATACTGGAGCATTATGACGTCACAATGGAGCATTGCGATAAGACGAAGGAACATTATGAAGTCATATTTGACGGCACTGTGGAGCAATATAATAACATATGGGGCAATAGTGTTGGAATATTCGAGCATTGTGATGTCACCTTGGAGCATTGTGTTGTCACATTGTGTTGTAACATTGTGATGGGGCATTGAAGCAATATAATGGCATATGGGGCAATAATATTGTTACATGGGAGCATTGTGATGTCACATTGGGACCTTAGAAGTCCTATTGTAACATTGTAATGGCATATTAGAGCAATATAAGGGAATACAGGGCGATAGTATTGGGACATTGGAGAATTGGGATGTGACATTGGAGCACTGTGATATCACAATGGAACACTGTAAAGTCATATTTTAA
>NW_008346375.1:0-519 GCF_000622305.1 Nannospalax galili | reverse complement strand
GTAGCCATCAATACATTAGAAAAATCCAATCATATAATGCAATGAAAGAGAAATAAAATATGAGAATCAACTGTTCAGCAAATTTTTCACTTGGAGTTTGGTCAGTGGACTATGAGCAGCAGAAGCAATAAAAGCCACACCATGTATGAGACATTCCTATCGTCACCATAGGCTAGCAAAGTAAAGGCCAATGCTGGGAATAGACTCCCACTCTCAAAAATATTTATCAGAGTTCCCATAGAACCTCAAACAACACTTGCTCTGCCCTTGATCTTGGTTACTCACCAGAATTGTTGTTAGAACCCAATTGCTGACATTACATATATATTACATAGATGATAGATAGATAGATAGATAGATAGTTGGTAGATAGAAAATAGATAATAGAGATAGATAGAATAGATAGATAGATAGATAGATAGATAGATAGATAGATAGTTGGTAGATAGAAAATAGATAGATAATAGAGATAGATAGATTAGATAGATAGATAGATAGATAGATAGATGATTGATAGAT
>NW_008346374.1:0-236 GCF_000622305.1 Nannospalax galili | reverse complement strand
TAACTTAAGAGGGACACTGTGATGGTTTGTCAATTCATGTTAGGACCTCATCACCTTAGGATTCCAGAGAGTATGGAGGTCTCCCAGGATGGGAGGGGAATTTGATGTGACAAAAACCTATGAACTATGATAAATATTTGGAAAATATCAACATTAATTGCAAAATTAAAAAATATATGTGTCTATACATAACATGCATATACACATTCATGTATATTCTTTATTTAAATATAAAC
>NW_008346373.1:0-835 GCF_000622305.1 Nannospalax galili | reverse complement strand
TGAGTAATCATTAGTGAAGAAACATTCCATTTGCATGTTGGAAAAACAACTCGATATCAAGGACATTATTTCTAAATATGACATAATATACACAACAAAAGAATCATGAACTTGAATAATAAAGACAAAATATTTTGTTTTTCCCATATTATCTGAAATTATAAAGTATAATCCAAAATTTATTCTATAACTAGCATTATTTTTAGAGATTTCATTAATATACATGATAATATAAAATTTCTGTATTCAAATTATAAAATTCATTTATGTGACTCATAATTTTACATTTATGAAAATCTTACAATAAGTTTAAGACACCATGTTGAAATAAATGTCACATGTCACTGAATTCATGAAATACTTTGAGCTTCTAAGAAAATGTTGTCAACAAAAGAACCTCTGATACATGACTTTGATTGACACCGAGGCCCTAATAATGACATTAAATCAAGCATTATACTATTGCATGGATGATGCCAGGTATGACAATGTGAAAGGCATCATTGTATCAAAGGGACAGCATTAAAGGGTAGCTTCAACATACATCCAGAAGACAAATGTCCCTAGACAGACTGTGCAGAGGCAAAGTGTCAGGGAATGCTGCCGATTCTTACATTCACATCCCTAGTCCTAGGATAGATTGGATTTTCTTTATCAGGATGAGAAGTCTGGTGGTAATTTTGAGCAAAGTAGATTCATAATTGAGCTGGTGTTTGCAGAACATAAATCTAGTTTCTAGTTGCATATTAGAATATAGAACATAGAAGAGAGGAAATGGACCAGTGAGGATATCCATAATCTATCACAACACTGGTGCCCTTTCAAAGCTTAAGAG
>NW_008346372.1:0-354 GCF_000622305.1 Nannospalax galili | reverse complement strand
GACCAGGCTGGCCTTGATCTCACCGAGATCCACCTGCCTCTGCCTCTCCAGTGCTGGGATTAAAGGCGTGCATCACCATGCCCAGCTCAGATACAATTTTTTAAAAAACTTGCTACTTGTATCACCTTCTAAGTACATAACGGACCAAGAAATCAAATGAGAATAAGAAAAATAAGTCCGGACGCCTTAAAGCAATCAAATCATCTCTGATGGAGGCTCTATGATGTCATCAACATTAAAAATTTTAGTAGCATTAAACAGGCCACACACTTTCTGCTTAACTGTTCACTGCCTTCTAAAAATTTCTTTAAGGCTCAAATGTAATGAACCATGCACACCAATATAACTTCTACA
>NW_008346371.1:0-749 GCF_000622305.1 Nannospalax galili | reverse complement strand
TTATTGTTTGTTCAGTTGACCTGTGAAATGGAAACAGTGGGGTAGTAAAGTCCCCTACTATCACTGAATTGTCATTAATTTGCATCTTGAAGTCACGTACTACTATTTTTATGAAATGGGGTTGATCAGAGTTTGGTGCATATATGTTCATGATTGTAGTATTTTCTTGGTTAATTGTTCCTTTGATCAGAATGAAGTGAGCCTTTTTAAAGCTTCTGATTAGTTTTAGTTCGAAGTCTATTTTACCAAATATTAGAATTGCAACCACTGCTTTTTTCTTAGTGCCATTTGTTTGAAATAGTTTTCCATTCTTTTGCCCCAAGGAAGTGCCTATCCTTAAAGTTGAGATGGATGTCTTGCAGATGGATTTTGCTTTTCAACCCATTCAATGATCCTGTGTTTTTTGACTGGGTATTTCAGTTCACCAATATTTAAAATTATTATTGAAAGATATGGGGCTGGAGAGGGCTCAATAGTTAAGAACACTGGCTGTTCTTGCAGAAGACCCCAGTTTGAATCCCAGCATGGAAGCTAACAACTGTCCATAACTCAAGTTCCAAGGGATCCAAAAACCTCTTCTGTCCTCCATGGGCACTGCATGACTCAGGTGCACTTACCTACATGCAGGCAATACACGCATACACATAAAATAAAAAAATGAATAAAATATTTTTAAAACATTATTATTGAAAGATACGTATTGGTTTCCATCATTTTAATTTCTATTTGCATTCTTGGTCTTTTTGTTT
>NW_008346370.1:0-657 GCF_000622305.1 Nannospalax galili | reverse complement strand
TCTAGGTTTATGTTTTTGTTAGGATTAGGGTTAGGCTTAGGAGTAGAGTTAGGGTGAGGATTTTGTTTAGGGTTAGGATTATTTTTAGGGTTAGGTTTAGGGTTATGAAAAAGTCTAAGGATAACAGTAGGTCTAGGGTTATGTTTAGGGTTAGGGTTGGGATAGAGTAAGGGTTAAGGTTATTGTTAGGGCTAGGGTCATGGTTAGGTTTAGGGTTAGGGTATGTATAGGGTTAGAGTTACGGTTAGGGATAGGTTTAGTGCTAGGCTTAGGTTTAGGGTTAGGCCTAAGGCTATGTTTAAGGTTAGGGTAAGGTAAGGGTTAGGGATAGGGTTAGCGTTATGGCTAGGGCTACTGTTAGAATTAACTGTAGGGTTAGGTTTGCTTTTAGAAATAGTTAGGTTTTGGGCTAAAAGTTAGGTAGAAGTTTAGGGTTAGGGTTAGGGTTAATTGCAGGGTTAGACATAGGTTTAGGAATAGGCTTCATGTTAGGGCTTGCAATAAGATTGGTTTAGGGATAGGTTTATGGTTAGGATTAGGTTTAGTGTTAGGGCTAAACCTAAGTTTAGGGTTAGGTTTGTACCTAGGGCTAGTGTTAGGTTTACGGTAAAGTAAATGGTTAATATTAGGATTATTGTTAGGTTTTGGGTTATGCCT
>NW_008346369.1:5548-9349 GCF_000622305.1 Nannospalax galili | reverse complement strand
AATATTTTTTAAAAATTTATTTCTTTTTATTTTTTGGGTATGAGAGTCTTGCCTGCATGTACGTAAGTGCACCTGTGTCGTGCAATGTCCGTGGATGCCAGAAAAAGTCATCAGATTCCCTGAAACTAGAGTTATAGATGGTTGTTAGCTGCCACGTAGGTGCTGGGAACTGAACTCCGGTCCTCTGTAAGAGCAGCCAGCGCTCTTAATTGATGGGTCATCTTTCCATCCCCTTGTTTATTTTCTAATTACACCTTATAAATATAAGGTATTAATACACATACAACATTTAAATTTACTTGTAATAATGTGATGCAATAAGAATTTGATGTGTTTCTCTTTTAAATTAAAAAAAATTTTATTTTATGTGTAAGAGTGTATTGTCTTTTATTTTTTTAATATTTTATTTATTATTTTTATTTTATGTGTATGCATGTATTGCCTGCATGTAAGTGCACCCGTGTCAGGCAGTGTCCACAGAGGACAGAAGAGGATGTTGGATCCCCTAGAACTGGAGTTACAGACAATTGTTAGCTGCGGTGTGGGTGCTGGGATTCAAACGCAGGTCTTCTGCAAGAACAACCAGTGTTTTTAACCGCTGAGCCATCTCTCCAGCCCCGTGTCTTGTCTTTTAAAACAAAAATCTCATAACCATCTTTAGAAGGAAAACAATAACCAGTTGTATTTTGAGATAATCTACAGGAAAAAAAAAATCTCATGAGAAACCTTAAAATTGTTTCAAGTTCTGTTGCTCTGGGATGTTTTCTAAACGCAAATTTCCAAGTACTTCTTTCTAGAATGTGTTTCTTTAGGTCTGGATGAGATCCCATTGATAACATTTTCATTGCTCTGACTCACAAATTGATACAGGTAGTCTGCTTTGAATCTACTGATTTAAATTCTTATATTTCCAGCTAGGAATCCTGAAGGCTACTGAGGTTCGGTGCTGTCCATGAGACCACAGAGCTGGCCTAGAACTCACCTTTTCTTTTCTTGTTCTGTGAATAGTCCTTTGTCCTGATCAGCAACAGAATGTTCCTTCCTCTAGTTCTACAGGGATGGGGGCCTGGGGGAACCTCTCAGATATTTCTCAAATCCACCTGACTTTACACATACATGCAATGCTGCATGTAGCCTTCCAAACAATGCTGAATAACCATGACCTGAAGTGCAATCCACCTGCAAACATGAACCATCCAGCTTGCTTTGCCTGACTGTAACAAAACCACCAAAGCAGGGTGTTTATCTTCACTTCCTTCTCCACTCCTTTCTGCAAAACTCTCACTAGCTAACCCTGTGCCAGAAGGCTCTTCCTAGAAAAACATGCTCAGCCAAGCGATTTCCTGTTTTGGACCCAACAGTCACTTTTAATGCAAATACTTTAAAAGTTGTTTTTTTTTAACCATTATTGAAATCTTAAATACATGTGAACATCTCCACCCACCTGTATTTAGTTAGTTTTAAAGTGAAAAGATCTTATTTTTTTTCAAATATAAATATTTCAGTATATATTGCCAAAAGAAAGACCTCCCTCAATACATATGCATACATCACTAATGTTAAAACAATTAAAATTTTTTAAATTCCTTACGATCATATATTCAATGATTTTTCAAATCCCTCTGATAGTCTCATAAAAATCTTCTGATAGGTGTTGGAATGAGAATCCCAGTCATATATTTTCATGGGTTGCTATGATTTCTAAGACTTAATTCATAAATTTTCTTCATTCCTATTTAAACAAGGCTTTAAAAACATTTCTAAAGTTAGGGGCTGGGGGACTTAGTGGTAGAGCATTTACTGAGCATGTGCAAAGGCCAGCACCACAAATGTATGTATGTGTGTACACACATGTACACTTAAAGGTATGTATTGTACAAAATAGAATGAGATTTCCAATGTCCAGTTAGATGCGTTTTAGTAAATGAACATGCCTGTGAGACCACCTAAGCTACAAAAGAACATTCCCAACCACCTCATAATCTGCTTCCAGATAATCTCCCCAGCCTGAGGCACTGATGTCCTGATTGCATTAGTTTAGCATTGTAAACTATGGCTTCTTAAAATGTAAACTTCTACAATGCTGATCCAACCCCTCATGTGGCCTGGGCAGGCCCTACATAAGAAACTTGGAAGATGCCCCTGCTCAACTCCACCCAGACCATACTGGGTTCTGTGTGGTCCTGTGACCACAACCCTGAGTCCTCTCTCTGCAGGCTATGGGTTTTGCCATCCTTCAGCTAGTTCTACCCATGCTCTTTCAAGGCTTGGCCTAAATCCTATTTCTTTTACACTCCTTTTTTCTAGGATACCATTCCAAACAAGATCTCTTTTCTCTGTCACTACTGTGCAACACTCACTGAGCAGACAAAACACGGCCCACCCTATTTTCTCCGCTTCACTGCCTCCCCTCCATGGGAAGGCAGACTCCTTAAACCCTATCTTACTATGTTTCTATCTGATGTTCTTTGCAGGACTGGATCTCTGTGAGTTCAAGGCCAGCCTGGTCTACATAGTGAGTCCCAGGACAGCTGGGGCTATAGGGAGACCCTGCTTCAAAAAGACACACACAAAAAAGAACAGCATTGGACAACAGAAGGCCTTTTGTACATGGCCAAGCAATTCATCTCAAAGTCACAGAGATGCTGTTGAGGCCAGCAGGTGAGGCAAGAAGAAGGTCACTAGACATCAAACTGGTTCTTATTTGTCAAGTCAGAGGCAACTGCTACCTGTATTGCTGGAAAATCTTTTCTGGATGTTAGAACTGGCTGGCCTTGAATGGCCTGTAATGATTCATTCCCTGAGCTTGACAAGGCCTCTTCTGAGGTACAGGAACCACATGGAGTGGCACCTGTAACAGCACAGGGCTCTGACAAAGGACTGCCATGCACAAGTGAAATGAAGAAAAAGTGAGGCAGGAAAGGAGAAACCAGAGTGCTCATCAAACAGATTTCCTGGGTGTGCTTGGGAATTCCCTATATGAGAGGGTGGAACTTTAAAAAATACATATAAAATGTACTATGCGCTGGTGGGCCCAGTAAACAGAAGTTTTAAAACATTCTCCAGATGATTCTACTCTGCAGACAGAACCAAGAACCACTAAATTAAAATTAAAATTAAAACAGACTGCTAGCCAGGTATAGTGGTGTATGCCTTTAATACCAGCAGAGACAGGTGGATCTCTGAGAGTTCAAGGCCAGCCTGATCTACATAGCGAGTCCCAGGTCAGCTGGGACTACAGGAAGACCCTGTCTCAAAAAAGACCAACCAACAAACAAACAACCCCCCCCAACAAACTGACTGCTGAAAATAAAAATGCATACTTCTCCTGTCTCGACGCATCAACCTGGACACATGGGAATTATTAGAAATAACTTGGTGATTTAACTAACAGGCCTGGCCACTGATGAGAAGTCCATGGAAAACATTACATGTTACCCAAACAATAGCAATAAAACAAGAGTAAGGGTTACAAAACACCATCCAGAATTCTACACTGTGGCCCAGATGTTCCACATTCCCATGGGGTGGCAATGGCTCCCACAGGCATAACTTGGGAGTGAGTGAACAACGGATGGGCAAGGGCGAGAAGTCTTCTGTCATTAACTCATTTAAAATGGTCATAAATATCAAGAAAGCATGAGCCTCATGTTACGACTTGGCCAGGTTAGTAATAACTAAAAGATAGCAAACGACAGAAACTTCAGTGCTCTGGAAAATGAAAAGGATTAATTAGATGCATCAATTTCAATTCTAAAATGCATGCAGCATTTAATATGTAGACAACCAGTGTTCTTAACT
>NW_008346369.1:0-3205 GCF_000622305.1 Nannospalax galili | reverse complement strand
ACCAAAAAAAAAAAAGATAACATTTTTAAATGTGTCAAATGAAGTATTGCCACAGGTGAGGGATGGAGTTGAAGCCTTTGAAGAGCTTTCCTTGGAAGCTGAAGTGCCTTTTCCCAAGGTCATTAACAAATGACCAAATGACCTGGGTCTATCACTGTGGGAATGACTTTTACAAATATGGACATGCTCTGGACAAATGACTTTTACCTAACCTTGCAACCAAAAATTAATCTTACATCTTTGAGATAATTTAACTTTATCTTGGTTTGCTTATAATGTAAACAAGCTTACTAGCCCTCAGTAACCTAAACATGTAGTGTTAATCCCTCATGACCCTTCCTTGCTCTTTACCCAGAATAATGTATGTATGTGTGTGTAAGTGCATGTATGCATGAGTACATGTGTGCCTATCAGGCAAGTGCAGTAAATGACAGCTATTCATTGGAAGCAACAAAGATTATCCCATTTGTATTGCAAACAACAGGTAGGATTAAAATGATAACATCTGTTTGTGCTCCTGTATACTGTTCTAGGTCAGTAAGGGTCAGAAAGGGCAAAATCCTCTGATAAGGGTCTGCTTTTATTTCCCCATTTCATGCTGGATCTATAGTTTTAATAAAGAAGGAGCAAAGTCTGTTTGAGAGCACACTTCTGAGAGAAATTCGAAGGAAAAGCTCTTCAGAGCAGTTTGGTCCCCACTCTTGGTTAAAATGCATGCTGAAGAGTCAGGCTGTGGGGCTGGAGAGACGGCTCAGTACTTAAGAGCACTGACTGCTCTTGCAGAGGACCTTAGTTCGATTCCCAACACCCACATGGTGGCTAACAACTGTCTATAACTCCAGTTCCAGGGGATCCAGTGCCTTCTTCTGACCTCTGTGGGCACTGTGTGACATGGGTGCACCTACCTACATGCAGGCATTGCACTCATACATATAGAATAAAAATAATAAAATGTTGAAAAGAATCAGGCTGTGGTTAGCAGGTGTTGCTATAATGTGGCATTGTACTACAGCTCCGTAGTGCTGGTTTAGTTAGCACTTTTGAGAATCAGATGAAAATTACAGTTTTACAAAAAACAAACAAAAAATCCCCTCAAAAATAAAAATATTCACGAAGTTAATGAATCCAGATTAGGGAGCTCTGCTCACAGGGATGGCGATGTAGCTTGGTAGTATAGCATATCCCCAGCAAGGCCCTGGGTTCATCCCCAGCACAAATACAAATTACTCTTTGCTTTAAGGCCATTTGTTCCAACATTTCTCTGAAACAAAGACACCTACTGGGTGAGGGGGTTAGGAATGGGTTGTGGCAGGAAACCCACATATAAATATATTTCCTCAGCTGAAACAGATGGGCAGCCTTGTACAGAGCTAGTTCTGTATAAAACTCTACTGAGAGGGAACCTGGGAGAAAAATCTACTTCATCCTCTCATTTGACAGAGATACAGAACCCAGACTCCACAAAGAGTGCAAATGGGGCAGCAGGACCAGGAGTCAACTCTCCTAACTCCAGCAAGTGGGCCCTCTACCTCCTCAGGCCATTAAATACTACAGGGCTCCAGAAACACTCGTTTTGGATTATTTTGATGCTCTTAGAGCATTTTAAAGTGATACAAAAAGAAAAAGAGGTACCAAGACAAGTAAGTAGTGTATTACATCAAACAAGAGACAACTAACTAGAAGCAGTATTCTGTAACAATTTTATTTCCCTGCTCTTGCTTTGGCTAGATTTCCTTTTATAAACTTTCACATCTACAAGAAACACTTCAAGTTCATACACTTTTTAACAAACCCAAGAGAACCAAGACAGCAAATATGGAAGCTGAGTTAAGAAGTACTTTTTTTAGTATAAAAATGAAATTTCTATAAATCATGTGGCAGGCAGTTAAGTTCTGTTTATATTTGCTTAGAGACAGTTACAGATTTTTGGAGTATTTGTAACTCTAATGAGTCATTTGTCTAGAATGTTCTTCCTCCTCCCTCTTTCCAGAAAGAAGGAAGAAAACAACATAAACCAAAAAACCCACTCCTCAAATAAAAAAAAATCCAACTAATTCAAAGCAAAAATAAAACTTCTTAAGTTTTTTTGGTATCAACAGAAATTTATTTCCTCTTAGCCAGACACTGTGGTGAACACCTGTAATCCTGGCACTTGGGAAGGCCGAACTAGTAGGATCTAGTCTAAAGCCAGCCTGGCCTCCAAAGTGAGACCTTGTCAAGGGAAGGAGGGAACAAACTATTTCCTCTGAACATTTTAACTGCATGAGAGAACAAAATGCAGTAAACTCATGGTACTGGGAGTTAAAATGTACACTACAGAACACTTTGAGTCATCACTGAATTCCAACGGCATCCAAGCCATGACATTGTCCCTCATATCCTGGGAAAATGTTTGTGGCCACTTAGGTGAAAAATACAAATGATTCGTGATGCAAATGTTGTTAGAAAAAGAAAGTGGGTTTGTAAAACACAGGCTCCCATACTTGCAGGCTTGTGCACAGCTATATCTGTAGGGGTGGTAACAGGAGTGCACCATGCTTCACAGCCTTCTGCATGGCTAACTTATGCGTATACACTCCCAGTGTAATTTAAATAGGAGTATTAGGTGTGTCAGGATGTTGTTAAAAATAAAAATTTGCAACTAACAAGTGATTCCACTATCAAACCTTCAACTCCTGAAAAACCCAGTCTATAGGAGAGATGAATACACTTTGCTTTGAGCTTTATCACGGATTCTGAACGACTCTGGTCTGACAATTTACCACATTTACTTTCCCCATATTATCTACACTATTTCTTTATCTTGATAAAATTGTTAGTTGGGTAAGCATAATAATTCATGTGTATGGGTGGAGGGAATTCACAAGCCAGAATTATTAAGATTAAAGTTTGGGTTAAAAAAAAAATCAGAGATCACTTGCAAAATTTTTGTTTGGCAATTACTCTCTACATTTCCATTCCTGAAAGAACTCACACGACAGGCAGCTTTCACCGGGCAGTCGTACTCCTTGTTGCAGACACTAACATGCTTCCCTCTCACCGACTCTTCATTACAGCCCTAAGAGGGGACAAAGACAACTTCTCCTTGCAGAGGCAGAATCCAGACTCAGACTGTCTGGCCTCAGAGCCCAAATTTAACTTCTTCAAAGGGTTAGGTTTATATAAGTAACTATTTATACTCTGATACATGTCAAACACCAATTGT
>NW_008346368.1:0-297 GCF_000622305.1 Nannospalax galili | reverse complement strand
TGGTGGGGATATGTTATTTTGGTTTCTCATGTTATTATTTTTTCTCTGTGAATTTGACATGTAAATTTCTTTTGTAGTTTCTGACTCTTGTGTGATACGCAGTCCTTCAATTTTCATTCTGCTTCTTTTTTTGAACTTTATGTGTCTTTGTGGTTTACTTTTTGGGTATGAAGAGCTGGTTCGTCTAAGCTTCTGGTTCTCTCTTTTCATTTTATATTGTCGTGGCTGGATTGATTTTGTCTTCAAGAGTCCCGCGGTGGCCCAATTCCAATGTGGGTCAGAAGTTTTCAGACTTTC
>NW_008346367.1:0-306 GCF_000622305.1 Nannospalax galili | reverse complement strand
CACTCAAATGCATAAAACAAAAAATAGTTTTTTCTTTGTGTTTGTTTTTTTTGAGACAGAGCCTCACTGTGTAGTTAGTCCTGAATGGCCTGGCATTCACTATGTAGCCCCCGCTGCCTGAACTCATGGCAATCCTGCCTCTGCCTCCAGAGTCCTGGGATTACAGGCCCGATCACCCTGTGCCTGTCAGAAACAATTTGACTTTGCTGGATATGAAGTGTATGTAGTGGTGAAGGGCACCACTAGATGGTGCCCTTGTCTTGATGAAAAAGTAATAGTGGTTGGTGCCTGGGGCCTGATTTCCTC
>NW_008346366.1:0-711 GCF_000622305.1 Nannospalax galili | reverse complement strand
CTGCTGAGCCAACTCCAGTCCCTTGTAACACAAAATTTTAAATAGCACAGTACTTTTACACCTAGGAAATTCAGGAAGTCACCGTGCCTCAGTTCGTTGCCATTATGTCTGCCCACTGAGCCATTCGTAATGAATTCCAACTCTATTTCCATTTGTATTCTAGTTTGCATTGTTTGTTTGGCGTTATGAGGGGTACACCCACTGAAGGACCAGGTCCAAGTTGACACCCTTCCCAGCATCTGCACTGAATGAATCTTCTTCACACCAATTCTTTCTTGAAACACGAGGCCCAGGATGAACAGCAGCCAGGCACTGAACTTTGTCCTCTTCGACTGTCCAGTGACCTAGAGAAATGGCAGCTCCTGTTCAGCATCTTCCTGACACTGTACTTGCTGGGTCTCCTGGGGTATCTGATACTTCTGCTGGCCATTAGAGCGGACGTCCACCTCCACATCCCCATGCACTTATTCCTCAGCCAGCTCTATTTGGTGGATCTTTGCTTCATCACTACCACAGTACCTAAGATGCTAGAGACTCTGTGGACTACCGATGGATCCATCTCATTCTCTGGATGATGGACTCAGTTATATTTCTTTGCTGTTTTTGCTGATATGGACAACCTGCTTCTGGCCGTCATGGCTATTGACTGCTAGGCTGCTCTCTGCCATCCCCTGCACTACCCACTTCTAATGATGTCTGGTCGATGTGGGG
>NW_008346365.1:1961-2882 GCF_000622305.1 Nannospalax galili | reverse complement strand
TTTTGGGAACTTTATATTTCTTTGTGGTTTACTTTTTGGGCATGAAAAGCTAGTTCCTCTAATCTTCCGGTTCTTTCTTTTGATTTTATATTGGAGTGGCCAGATTGCTTTGGTCTTCAGGAGTTCCCACAGAGGCCCAAGTCAGATGAGGATCAGATGCTCTCAGGCTTTCTCCTAAGGTCTGGTTCCCTCCAGGAAGGATTTTGGCCTCAGGAATTTGAGGGTTGGGCTGGCCTGGGAGCTAAGCCCAGTGAAGATGCTATTCTAGGGCAGCTGGTAGCCATGCCACCCAGAGATGCAAAGGAAGAGGGGGCCAGGAAACGGCCCCAAGGGCTCCTGGGGACTGTACTGTGGAGCTGGGTTGGTCTGGATGCAAAGGATCAGGGAGAGGAAAGGTCAGCCCTGGTGTCCAGGAAAGAAGTTGGTGGGTAATGCAGGCCCAGGGAAGTTGAAGACGGGGTCAGTCCCAGAGTGCTCCTGGGGACCTGAGAAGGAACTCAGTTGGTCTGGATGCAAAGTGGTGGTTTCCCAGATGTCTGGGGCAGGCGCCAAGATAAGGAATGGGACAGGACCCAGGCTAGGAGGAGAGACCAACAGGGGAAATGGGAGGGTGAATGAGGCTGGGGGAGTCAAGGTTCAGAGGGTGCAATTGACTTACCTGGGAGAGAGAGACCTGTGGGTCAGAGAGAGGTCTGTGGGTGGTGGTAAGGAATGGGACAGGACCCAGGCTAGGAGGAGAGACCAACAGGGGAAATGGGAGGGTGAATGAGGCTGGGGGAGTCAAGGTGCAGAGGGTGCAATTGACTTACCTGGGAGAGAGAGACCTGTGGGTCAGAGAGAGGTCTGTGGGTGGTGGAGGCCCAGGGAAGCAGAGGGAGGTGAGGGTGGGGCCGGGCCCAGAAGCAGTGCTCCTGGGGATCC
>NW_008346365.1:0-245 GCF_000622305.1 Nannospalax galili | reverse complement strand
TCGCTATGTAGACTAGGCTGGCCTTGATCTTACAGTAGTCCACCAGCCTCTGCCTCCTGAGTGCTGGGATTAAAGGTGTGTGCTACCATGACCAACTTTTTCAGATTAAAAAAAAATTTCTTCAGCTTGGCATGGTGGTGCTTTACTTTAATCCCAGCATTCTAGAGGCCAGCCTGGTCTACATAGTGAGTTCTAGGCCAGCTTGGACTACAGGGAGACACTGTCTCAAAAAGACCAAAAAAAAA
>NW_008346364.1:0-447 GCF_000622305.1 Nannospalax galili | reverse complement strand
TAGAGCTTGAGAGTTAACAATACTGATAACATAAATAATAAGGAACACAGACAAAGGTTTTCCTCTAGATTAGGGACTTAGCTTAGCTAATGTCTCTGTTTGCGGAGAGAGATGTTTGAGGTCTCCCCAGGTTGGTGGCTTTTGTGGTCTGCGAGATTGGTCTCTCAGTGGTTGAGAGGTGCGCTGCTTCCTTCAGGGTCAGGGCTGCCATCTCTGGGGTCAGTGGTTATGCAGGGAGGTTTTCCGCAGCAGGCAATTCTGATGTTCCGGGCTGGGATCCAGATGGGGGCTGGAAGGTTATCTGGAAAGACACAAGCATAGCCTTGCCCTTGTGTTAATAATAGGTGTGGACCTTTCCATTCACTTGTGAGAGGTCCATGGAGTGAATGCCCCTCCATGCTTTATTGCTGATGGGAGGCCATTGGAGTAAAATTTTAGAAAATTTAA
>NW_008346363.1:472-628 GCF_000622305.1 Nannospalax galili | reverse complement strand
AAAAAGATCATTCATCATGATCAAATAGGCTTTAATCTAGAGATGGTTCAAAAAACACAAGTCAATAAATGTCATCAATTATATAAATGGGCTCAAAGAAAAAAAACACATTGTCATCTCAATAGATGCAGAAAAGGCTTTTGACAAAATTCAGCA
>NW_008346363.1:0-316 GCF_000622305.1 Nannospalax galili | reverse complement strand
TGCTAGAGCAATAATACCATAGCAGGAAATTAAAAGAACACTAATTAGAAATGTAGAGGCCAAACTATCCCATTTTGCAAATGATATGATACTATGCCTAAGAGATCTCCAAAATTCCACCAGAAAACTCCTAGAACTGATCAACATTTGCAATAAAGTGGCAGGTTACAAAATTAATCTACAAAAATCAGTAGCCTTTCTATATACCAATAACAAGCAATCAGAGAAAGAGTACAGGGAAATCCTACCATTCAAATTAGCTGCAAAAAAATTAAAATATCTTGGAATAAACCTGACCAAAGACATCAAAGATCTC
>NW_008346362.1:0-491 GCF_000622305.1 Nannospalax galili | reverse complement strand
TATTTGTTAACCTATGGTGTCTGTGGGGAACTGGCCCCTGTTATGAGGTAACGCCACTTAAATTATTTTTATATTATATATGTAAATACTTTAGGAAGCTTCTATAGTGATAAATTTCCATTGACTTTTTTGAGAGAGAGACAGCATCATAGTGAAGAGAACATGAGAGATAATAAGAGAGAATAAAGGAAGAAAGAGAAACAGAAGCTTGAACCTCACCTTGGTGTCTGTGTCGTCTTTCCTGGACTCTGCTGGACAGAGTCCCGGCTCGCGACACCCCCATGGACCCTTACTAGTTTCCTGACCTCTATGGATTTTCCAATTGAAACACACCTATCCCACCATTCAAAGCTAACATCCAATTATGAGCAAGAACATAAAATATTCATTTTTCCGGGTCTGGGTTACCTGACTCAGGATGGTTCTTTCCAGTTCTATCTATTTACCTGTGAAATTCAGAATATCAACTTGCTTAATACTTGAATAATATT
>NW_008346361.1:285-875 GCF_000622305.1 Nannospalax galili | reverse complement strand
GGTGTCATGCTCAATGTCTTTCTCTAAAGATTTGAAATTTTCATTGTAGAGCTCTTTAGTGTCTTTGATCCGGTTTCTTCCAAGATACTTTATTTTACTGTGAAAGGGAGGGTTTCCCTGTACTCTTTCTCCAGTTGCTTGTTATTGTTATATAGAAAGGCTACTGGGTTTTGTAGATTAATTTCATAACCTGCCACTTTACTGAAAGTGTTGATCAGTTCTAGGAGTTTTCTGGCAGAATTTTTGGCATCTCTTACATATCGTATTGTCTGCAAAAAGGGATAATTTGATCTCTTCTTTTCCAATTAGTACTCCTTTAATTTCCTTCTCCTGTCTTAATGCTATGGCAAGAGTTTCAAGCACTATGTGAAAAGCAGCGGATATAGTGGACATCCTTGTCTGGCTCCTGATTTTAGCAGGAATGCTTTTTGTTTTTCCCCATTTAGAATGGTGTTGGCTGTGGGTTTGTTGTATATAGTTTTAATTATGCTGAGGTATATTCCCTCTAGTCTAATTCCCTCTAAGACACTGAATATAAATTCATGTTGAATTTCATAAAAGCCCTTCTCTGCATCTATTGAGATGACCAT
>NW_008346361.1:0-184 GCF_000622305.1 Nannospalax galili | reverse complement strand
TTTGCAAGTATTTTGTTGAGAATTTTTGTTCATTTTTGTTTACGATTATGGTAGGACAGTGAAACACTAACAAAATAAGAGTTACACAGCCTTCAGAATAGTTCGTTGCCCACTGGTTTTCTCACTCTCTTTTTTGATGTGATTTTAGGTCAAAATTATTGGGACTTACCCTAACTTTTTTTTT
>NW_008346360.1:0-735 GCF_000622305.1 Nannospalax galili | reverse complement strand
AGAAGACAGAAGAGGGTGTTGTCCCCCCAGAGCTGGAGTTAACAGCCACCCGATGTAGGTGCTGGAAACCCAACTCAGGTCCCTGTGCAAATGCAGAAGGTGTTCTTAACCACTGAGCCATCTCTCCAGCCCCTAAGCAACTTTATTATTGTCTTTGGGAGCCTTGATTTGCTTGATTTGTTCTGTGACAGGAGGGCCCCACACAGGTTGGTACCAAGAATCATGGTAACCACCCCCAACTTTCTTCAGCATCCTGATCTATGGCAGTGTGGACACTGGTATTCAATGTCTGGCGACCTGCAAGAGCCCAGGCCCACAGCCTGTACTCTGCCTGCGGCATAGCCCCTTCTACCTGCTTGCTGGCCTGCAGGACGGGACCCTCGCTGCCTATCCTCGAACCAGTGGTAAGGATGGGTGTAGGGTGGGGTTGGGGGCAGGCTGGGCACCAATTGTTGACTGGATGGTTTTGCTGAAAGGCTGAAGGAGGCAGGCCAGGGAGGCAGTGCAGAAGCCCGAACTCCACAGAGGTCTAACGAGTGGCCCTCACATGTGAATTCCAGCAGGAATAAACTGTGTTCTACTATGCCTACAGCCAAGCCTGTGGTCAGGGGCTTCTCAAGGCAGGGGTTTAGGAGGCTGGGCTTGGAAAGACCAGACTTTCTGTTCCAGCTCCGCCCCATGACAGTTGTAGCCTCAGTGTATGGCAGGTTCTTTGTGCCTTAGGCTGTTTATCCA
>NW_008346359.1:0-314 GCF_000622305.1 Nannospalax galili | reverse complement strand
CCACTCCTCACTCCAGGTACCCTGTTGCAGATCCCGCGGGACGGGACAGCTGGCGCCCAACATGGGGCTGGATACCGAGGCAGTAGTGAGGGAGACAACGTGAGAAGGAACGTGTTCGAACAAACCTTGAGCCTCTTCGGGACCGCCCTGAGAACCTGCCTCAGTGGAACTGAAAGTAAGTGGGAACGTCCGATCATGGGGCAGGAATTAAGCCAGCATGAGCTTTATGTTAAACAGCTAAAGGTGGCTTTAAAGACACGGGGGGGGGGTAAAGGTTAAGACTATGGATTTGTTTCATTTCTTTGATTTTGTAA
>NW_008346358.1:0-491 GCF_000622305.1 Nannospalax galili | reverse complement strand
GAGAAGGAAAGATAGGAAAATAGAAGCCAAGAAACCAGAGCCAGACCTGCAACAGGCAAGGAATAGACCTTCCTGTATTTAGAGAAGACACAGTGAGAGGTAGAGGCTGTCCGTGGGAACCAAGCATCTACTAGACAAAGAAAATGGTTTTTTTTTTTTTTTTCACCAGGGTTGTTGGACACAGCTACACTCAGTGGGGAGTTGAGTTAGTGCCCGGGCTTAGTGTCCTTGGAGTGATAGAGGGTCTTGAGATTATTTCCTCAGAAACTGGCTGGTGTGTTACCTATGGCCCTAGAGGAGACAGGTGTGCTCCACAAACTTTCTCTCAGCCTTGGAAGTGACCGACTGATAAGGGGTGAGCAGAGCCAGGCCTCTAATCTGTAGCCCTTAGGTCACTGGGGGAGCTTTGTATTTTTACAGTTTCGAGCCCTTTGGCCACTCGGATGGTTTTATGCCTTTATGGCCTCCTCTAATGAAGCTCACGGCTTTCC
>NW_008346357.1:0-404 GCF_000622305.1 Nannospalax galili | reverse complement strand
TATATGGGCTCCAGTGGGGGTGAGGGGGACTATGGGAGGGTGCCATTTGGAATGTGGGTATAACATTCTTATAAGATTGTTTGGGAATGTTCTGTATGAAATACACACAAAAAATCAAATTTTTTAAAGTGAGTTATATTTGAAGAAGCATAAAAATTTACTTCATGTTAATTAGTAGAGGTGAAAAACATCACCATTAAAATCTATCTGATGGCTTTATAGCCACACTCGGGTGCCAAGGATCCAAGTATGGCCAACTGTGACTAGTAATAATCAGATACATAGAGATTAGAGACGCATGTGCAAACATCTAAGTGTTAGTAGCATTAAAAATAAATTTTTCTCTAAGAAATAGTATTTTAAAATGAAATGGAGATCTTTTTTAAAGGTTAAAACCTCATTCA
>NW_008346356.1:0-297 GCF_000622305.1 Nannospalax galili | reverse complement strand
GTGTGTGAGTGTGTGTGAGTGTGTGTGTGAGTTTGTGTGTGTGAGTGTGTAAGTGTGAGTGTGTGAGTGTGAGAGTGTGAGTGTGAGTGTGTGTGTGTAACTGTGTGTGAGTGTGTGTGAGTGTGTGTGTGTGAGTGTGTCTGTGTGTGAGTGTGTGTGTGAGTGTGTGTGTGTGTTGAGTGTGTGTGTGTGAGTGTGTGTGAGTGTGTGTGTGAGTGTGTGTGTGAATATGTCTTTGTGTGAATTTGTGTGTGTGTGAGTGTGTGTGTGAGTGTGTAAGTGTGTGATTGTGTGTGT
>NW_008346355.1:0-533 GCF_000622305.1 Nannospalax galili | reverse complement strand
TGTCATTGGAGGGATTTGAGGCTGTCAGTCGTGGATGCCATTGCCTGGTCCTGCTTGCCTCGAAAGTCTCCTGTTAGGTGATGGGTTTGTGCAATAGCAGCAGTCGCAGTGCCTCCAGCACCCAGGGAGAGGTCAAGTCCGAGCCCTACTAAGAAAGGGATGAAGATTTATCTCCACTGGCAGCTGTGAAGGAGGAGGGCAGCTTCCTCTTTCTCGAGTAGGTACACCTGGGATGTAGTCATTACTGGTATATAAAGGTGGACAAAGAGGAGTTAACACAGTGTTGGGCTTTTCCTTTGCACCACAGGAAAAGAGGGGCGACACATGCTATCCTGGAGAGAGTAATGTTAGTGAGGCATTTGTAATGAGTAGGCTTACTCTTGCTGGAAATGCAAATTGAATAGTTAGACAGTTGTTCGAATAAGGGAATATCCATCAGATGAGACTCAGTGAAATCTTTTTTTGTTTCTGGGTAAAGAAGTGTGGTATTAACTGGTACTGCTGTCAGTAAAGGTCTATTGCTGGATGCACAA
>NW_008346354.1:0-220 GCF_000622305.1 Nannospalax galili | reverse complement strand
TGACTGCGGCTAGGGTTGGGGTTGGGTTTCACTTTCGTGTTAGTTTTGGGGATCGGGTTCGGGTTCTAGTTCACGTTGTTTTAGGGTTAGTGTTTGGGTTACGGTTACAGGTTTGGGTTAGGGTTATCTTTAGGGTTCTAGGTCGGGGCAGACTTCAGGATAGGGACAAGAATAGGATTCGAGTTTGGATTTGGGATCATGTTCGGGTTAGGGTTAGGGT
>NW_008346353.1:0-495 GCF_000622305.1 Nannospalax galili | reverse complement strand
CCCCTCTACACAGCCATTTTTGACTCTTGGTCCAGAAAGCCCTGAAGTTCTTTTTAATAGAAGTCAAGTCCTTGTACTATACAAAGTACAAAGAATGGTTTTATATTTAGGTACTGTTTATTCTAAATATTTTATTCAATAAGGGTCTGCAAGTTGAAATGAAATTTAAGGTCTTTTGTTTCATGTTTTCAAAAATGTATGCAAATGTATATCTTTCTATTTTTTTTACTTGTTTTTCTTTGTTCCGTAGTAAAATTCTCAGGCTTTAAGTGACAGTTCTAGCAGACATTCCAAGATTTGTGTGCCTATGTTTGGTTTTCTTAAAGTCTTTTCAAGGCATCTATAAATTCTCTCATTTTTTTAAAAACTGGCTCACTCCATTTGAAAATATCTCCTCTTAGGACAAGGCCTTTCAAAGAAATCCTACTAAAGAATTTTATTCCATCCTAAGACTTTTCTTGATTTTCTTGATTATTTTTTTATTTACTTATTTTA
>NW_008346352.1:0-202 GCF_000622305.1 Nannospalax galili | reverse complement strand
AATTAAAACAGCCGGGCCGTTGCTTAGGTTGGCTATTTGATATTGATAGGTTTTTACCTCTCCAACCTGCAACTATTGCAGCTGCCAAGGCTTGCTCTTGAATGGAGTGCTCATTAATATCTCTGCATATTTTGATCCACATATCTAAGGCTCTATTCTTATGAGGTCTGATGGCATCTCTATAGGGTTTATTAGCCTGCTC
>NW_008346351.1:0-284 GCF_000622305.1 Nannospalax galili | reverse complement strand
AAGTTGGTATTGGTCAGAGTGTTTTGTCACAGCAATGAAGAACAAACTAGGGCAACTCCCCAGTCAAAAGACACAGACTAGTTGAATGGATTAAGAAACAGAATCCATCTTTTTGTTGTCTGCAAGAAACTCATCTCACTTTCAAGGACAGGCACTATCTTAAGGTGAAAGGATGGAAAAATTATACCAAGCAAATGGTACTAAGAAAAAAGCAGGTGTTACAATGCTAATATCTGATAAAACAGACTTTAATCTAAAACTAATCAGAAGAGATAAAGAGGACC
>NW_008346350.1:0-422 GCF_000622305.1 Nannospalax galili | reverse complement strand
ATATGAAGTCTGGAAGAGCCTCAGTTGGTTTTTGCTTTAAAAAGGTTAATGCAGAGGTCTCTCCAGGCCCAGTGGACAAGGGGGTTAGGCAGTCCGTGCAGAGCACATAAGCGAATTTGCTCAATGCAGCCGGCTGGAATTGCAGCTTTCTGAATTCCTGTGGAGAAAGTACCCTAGCCAAAAAGCTGGTCATAATTCCAATCTATAAATCCAGGTGGTGGTTCCTGCCCTGGTTGAGGTCTTAGCTGTTGATTATGAGTGTCATTTCTTTTAGCTTGCATTAGGCACTCATCTCTAAATAAGGCTTCCCATTGTACAAATAATGGACTGGTGAGGGTAGATCTACAAATGTCCCTCCAATCCTGGGGAAACAGGTTAGTATTAAATGTTTGTAGTATAGATTTAGTCCATGGAGCATGAAT
>NW_008346349.1:0-231 GCF_000622305.1 Nannospalax galili | reverse complement strand
AAATGGACATATATCTAAAGGCATGGGAACCACCAAAACTAAACCAAGAAGGAATTAACAGCTTAAACAGATGCATAATGCAAAAAGAAATTGAAACAGTAATACAAAGCCTCCCAACTAAAAAAGCCCAGGACCAGATGGATTTACAGCAGAATTATATCAAGCATTTAAAGAAGACCCCCAACCAATACTACTTAAATTATTCAAAAAGATAGAAATGGAGGGAGAACT
>NW_008346348.1:0-2889 GCF_000622305.1 Nannospalax galili | reverse complement strand
ATCATTGCATGATATAGCAACTCATACTTTATTTTGGACTCTAGATCATGTCCTTCAGAAGAAAATTTGCAGAAATAGAACAAAAATAGATTTGTTTATTTATTTCTACTTGCTAAAACAGAGCTAGTACCCTAAGAAGATGAAAGAAAGAAAGAGAGGGAGGGAGGGAAGGAAAGAATGCATATCCCTTCTGTTATGAGTACTATTTCTTCAGTTTTTCCTTTCTCCCCCACCAGAGGTGGTATTTGGTGAGCTTTTAAAAAATGAAATAAAAATTTTAAAATCACTCATTCCTTGTAAGCAACTTGACATCAAGTATAACGGTTGTGTCTGTGGCTACAAATAATGGGAAATTTTCCTGTCACAGATGTAAACCATAAGGATGTTTGCTGGACAGCAAGAAGCCCAGTGTCAGGTAATTCAGGGTTTGGCTAATTAAGACAGAAATGAATCTGTGGTTTGCACCTCTCTGCTCTGCCAGGTTAGAAGTTGCTTTCTGTCATCTTGTGGTTTTCCACGTGAATGGCAGGCATTACCCCTCAGAGCAGCTCACTCAGAGACCTGAAAGGAAGACATTCTTCTGGACACACATATATAAAATAGATAAACATACAAATAAATGCAAAAGATTTTTTAAAAGAAAGTTTTGCCCAGAAGACTGCCCCTTATGCCTCATGATGCTGTCCTCCCGAGCCATTCCTGCCTAAGAGAAATTAAACCCCACTGCTTTCACACACGTAAAACCAGTGGTGAGATACAAGCATGCTGGAAAGTCATTTTCTCACAGGCATGACTCCCTACAGCAGGAGTGCAAACCATTCACGTGCCACTCTAGTTTTCAGCAGGCAGCTACCATTTATCAGAGCATGCTTTCAATGTCTTCTTCAGTGTAAGGTCTTCTTCCAGTTACCTGTTACTAAGTAAAGCATCATCCTTGAGTATGGCTAAGACAGTTATTCATCTGTGTTTTGTGCTGATCTTGGCGGAGTAGAGAAAGCTAGGGTCTTTAAGCAGTTGCAGTCAGGAGGTGACTGGGCCTGGGTCATCTTAAAACCTTCTTTCTCATATTCCTAGTCCTGCTTTTCGTTTTCTGTTTATTTCCCCTGAAGGATGGACAAACGCGGCAACAGGCTAGTCCTGGGCATTGTCGGTACAGGACACTCTTCCACATTGGTAGTTGGATATTTATGTACTTTTCTCCTTCTGGGAAATAAAAATGCTTGCAGGGAATGAGGCCTATAAATTTATTAGTTTGGAGCACTGAACCTCAGTTGTAGTAAGGTTGATTTTAGCTTTATCAAGTAACTAAGGATTAATCAGAAGCTCTGATCCCTTTCACAAAGACCATGATCTCAGTCTCTAAATAGATCCTTGGAAAGGAAGCCAAGGAAGTGAAAGAAAGTCATCCACAGTGGGAAAGTGAATAACCCAGCCTGAAAACTTAGATGACCATGGAGAGCTTGCAGGGGTAAATCATCTGAGTAGCTGGCAGGGCCAACCAAAAGTACTTGGTAGTATAAAAGTATGTTCACTAACTTCTCTGGAACTCCTGTTTTCAAGAGGTTCTGGCCTGTCCTACTCCATTATGTTCAAGTATCCAGAAACTGTCTTTGGGGGAACTTCTCTTTGCTGAGTGACCAAGAACAGAAAAAATTAACACAGTCCAAAAAAGAAATAGGAGATCATCAGTCTACCCCACCTCCACGCAAGTACCAGCTTGGGATGAGGCCTTGAGAGCTAGTTTCTCAAAGCCCCCAGAGGTGATTTTCATCCCACACAGTTACCACAATGAACACATGGCCTAACAAAGACAACAAAGAAAGAGCTATGGATATATTTCTTGGCTTCCATTTGGTTAATTTTGTCCTTCTTATATAATACTTTCTACTGTACATCAGCTTCGAACATAAAAGCATACAAAGGAATGAAGAAAGCTTACAGGATTTATGTGACACCATCAAAAGCACAAACATCCAATGTACAGGAATTCAAGGAGAAAGACAGGATTAGAAAGATAGGATGGAAAGTGGAAGAATGAGAAAAGAGATCCACTGTAAAAGAGAACCAAAAGGGGTAGTGGACTGAGAGAGTGCTACCCTAAAGTGTGACATGTTGGCATGGTGAACAAAGAATAGCACAAAGTCATCAGACTTCTTCTCCCCCAGTCTCTTCATCATCTTTCATTCCTGAAGTCAAGGAAAGGCTTTTTCTTAAGTTCCTTTGTCTACCTAAAGGCCGTATTTGATAACTGTCTTCAGTGTTCCTGAAACTTCAATATCCAAGGAAGAGTAAACTCACATCATAGATCAAGTCTCTGACATTCAAACACTACACATACCTCCCAGAAGGACTTTTTCCCTGGCCATCACCTGTTCTCAGCCCATCCATCCCACCCCCCAGCATCATTTGCTAACCCCCTCAAATTTCCTACACCTGCCACTCCCTCTTTCTTATGGTGCAACTTAGTTAATCTTCAACAACCACAGCCTTCTTTGAGCTTCATATTTTGCACAGGGCCCTTGCACGGGTGTACACTAATAAATATATGTGCAGTTTTATAAGAAATACATTCTGTTACTATGGCCAGTGTCACCTCCTTTCAGGAAACGTATTTATTACTTTCAGAGACAGAGTTTGAACTCACCTACAGTAGCTATATTTATATCATATAAAATAAATGCACTTGGAGCTGAAGAGATGGCTCAGCAGTTGAGAACACTGGTTGTTCTTGCAGAAGACCGGGGTTTGAATCCCAGCACCCACATAGCAGCTAACAACTATCTGTAACTACAGTCCCAGGGATCTGACAGCCTCTTCTGACCTCTGCGGGCATTGCACGAAACGGGTGCAGTTACCTACATTCAGGAAATACAATACACGCATACACAT
>NW_008346347.1:0-1265 GCF_000622305.1 Nannospalax galili | reverse complement strand
CCAACCCTAAACATAACTCTCTTGTTAATGCTAACACTATCTCTAGCCCTAGCCCTAAACTTGGCCATAACTCTAGCGTTAAACATGACCCTAAACACAATCTTAAAATTAACACTAGACATAAGATGATCCCTAACCCAATATTAACCTCTGACCTAAGACTAGCCCTTATGGTAGTCCTAGCCATAAATCTAACCTTAAAACAATCCCTAAATATAACTCAAATCCTACCATAAACCGAACCCTAATTTGTGCTGTAGCCCTAGCCATAAATCAAACCTTAACTCTTGTCCTAACCATAACTCTGATCCTAAACATAAACACAACCATAGCCCTAAACCTAAACTTAGCCTTAAACCTAAATCTAATCCTCCACATAATCTTAGCCCTAAAATAACCTCTCATCCTAAACTTAACCCTTACATTAGCCCTATCCCTAAACATGACCCTAATCCTTCCCAAAAATCTAACCCTAACTGTATCCCTATAACTGCATCTAACAATAAAAATAACCCTAACCCTAGCCATAGGCCTAATCCTAACCATAAATGTAACCCTAATCTAAATTTAACCATAAACATAATCCAGCCCTAATACTAACCCTAAATGTAGTCCTAAATTTAACCTTAAACCAACCCTAACCATAGCCATAATCCTGATTTGAGCCATAATCCGACCTCTAAACTGAACCCTAAAACTTACCTAATTGTAATCGTACTTCTAACCTTGTTACCCTAATTGTAACCTTAAGATTAAACTATAACTAAACCTCATCCTTACTGTAATATTAAACTTTGATGTAACCCTAACCTTACTCCTAGCATAAATATAACCCTAAGCCTAGCTCTAATCCTAAACCTAACGCTAAATATTCCCTAAACCTAATCCTAGAGCAAAACCTAAACCTAATGAATATCATAATCTTAATACTTAACCTCACCTTATCCCTAAATACAATATAGCCCTAACCCTAACCCTATCCCTAATGCTAACTCTAACCCTAACCCAACCTAACCCCCTAACCACAAACACAATCCGAACTATCCGGAAACTCAATCCTAATCCTAAATTTACACCTCTGCATAACCCTAGCCCTAAAATTACCTCTAACCCTAAATCTAACCCTAATCCCAGCCCTAAACCTAATCCTAACCCTAGCCCTATCCGTAACATTAATCCTAACCCTTAATGTAATACTAACCCTAAACATTACCCTGACCCTAACCCTAAACATTAACTTATCCCCTACTCAGCACTAACCTAGC
>NW_008346346.1:1422-4090 GCF_000622305.1 Nannospalax galili | reverse complement strand
AACCTTACCTAGACATATATTTCTTGATCTGGTATGTATAATTTGTCAGGATGTTGTTGGACTAATATGGCTCCCTCTGGTTTTTAAAACTAACTAGGCATAATTTATCTCTTGCATTGTCAAACCCTTTCATCATTGTTTTCCCACTTAAGGTGCCCCATTTTTCCCATTTTCTCCATTAAAAATAACCTCCTCCTATGGTCCAACCTCTCTTGAGCTCCTTCTTTCCCTTTATCCCCTAGGTTCCTTGTATACCCTTCCCTCCCCCTCCCTTAAACTAACCCAATTTTTATCCATATCTCCCTTATTAATGCCTGTTTCCTACTGTTCTTCTCTTTCAGGTTTTTTCTTTTCCTTTACCTCCCTGGTTCATTTCTGTTATCCTGGCTCCTGAGTTATGTCTGGATACATTATCACTTATCAGGATTTGGTGCTAGGATCTACATATGAGGGAGAACATATGGTTTTTTTTGTTGTTGTTGTTTTGTTTTTGTTTTTCTGAGTCTGTGTTACTTCACTTAATACAAAAGTTTCTAGTTCCATCCATTTATCTGCAAGTTTCATGATTTCGTCTTTCTTTACTGCTGAGTTTAAAACTCCATCGTATAAATGAACCACATTTTCATTATCCACTTGTCAGTTGAGGGACACTTAGGTTGCTTCCATTTCTTAGCTATTGTGAAAAGAGCAGCAACAAACATGGATGTACAAGTGCCTCTGCAATAGGATGAGTTCTTTGGGTTTATGTCAATGAGTGGTATAACTGGGTCAAATCTTAGGTTCATTTGTAGTTTCTAAGAGTTCTCCACACTGCTTTCCTTAGTGGTTGAACTAGTTTGCAGCCCCACCAGCAGTGGATGAGTGTTCCTCTTTCCCCACATCCTCTCCAACTTTTGGTATCATTTGTTCTCTTGATCTTAGCCAGTCTGACTGGGGTAAGATGAAATCTTAAAGTGGTTTTAATTTGCATATCCCTAAATATTAGTGATGTTTAACATCTTTTAAGATGCTTCTTAGCTATCTTTATTTCTTCTTTGGTTAAATCTCTATCAGATGTGTTACTGGTGAAGATTTTATCCCATTCTATGGGTTTTCTCTTTGCTTCCCTGGTTGCCTCCTTTTGATGCACAAATCTTGTTAGTTTAATGAGGTGTCATTTGTTGAATCTTGACCTCGTTTCCTAAGCAATTGATGTCCGGTTTAGAATATTCTTTCCTACACCTATATCTTTTAGGTTTTTGCCAATGTTGTGTTCTAACAGTTTCACATTTCAGGCATTATATTGAGGTCTTTGATCCATTTGCAACTGACTTTTGTGCAAGGTGACAGAATAGGGGTTCAGTTTCATTCTACAGATGGAGATCCAGTTTTGACAGCACCATTTGCTGAACATGCTGTCTCTCCTACAGTGAACGTTCTTGAACCCTTTGTCAAATATGAGGTGGCTGAAATTGCATGTACTCATATTTGGGTCTTCAATTTTGTTCCATTGATCTATGGGTCTATTTTTGTGTTGGTACTGTGTTGTTTTTATGACTATAGGTCTGTAACACAGTTTAAAATCTTGTATAGTAATCCCCATCCCCCTGCCATTGCTCTTAGTGCTCAGGGTTTCTTAGGTTATCTGAGGTCTTTGGTGCTTTCATATGACTCTTAGTATTTTTTCCAATTCTATGAAAAATGTTATGGGGATTTTTGATTGGCATTGCATTGTATCTATAAATGGCGCTTTCTTTAAAGATTTAATATTTTCATTGTAGAGGTCTTTAATGTCTTTGGTATGGTTTATTCTGATATATTTTATTTTTTATCAGCTATTGTTAAGGGTAGTGTTTCCATGTACTCTTTCTCTGATTGCTTGATATTAGTATATAGAAAGGTTTCAGACTTTTGTAGATCAATTTTGTAAACTGCCACTTTTTTGAAAGTTTTAATAATTTCCAGGAGTTTTTTGGCATCTCTTAGATATAATATCATATCATGTGCAAAAAGGGATAATTTGATCTCTTCTTTTCCAGTTATTACTCCTCTCATTTCCTTCTCTTGTCTTGTTGCTCTTTCAAGAGTTTCAAGCATTATGTTAAAGAAGAGTGGAGATAGTGGACATCCTTGCCTGGTTTCTGATTTCAATGGGAATGCTTCCAGTTTTTCCCCATTTAGAATGATGTTGGTAGTGGGTTTGTAATATATGGTTTTAATTATGTTGAGATATGTCCCCTCCAGTCCAATGGCCTCTAGGACTTTGAACTTAAATGCATGTTGAATTTTGTCAAAAGCCTTCTCTGAATCTATTGAGATGACCATGTGGTTCTTGTCCTTGAGCTAATTTATATGATTTATGACATTTATTGTCTTACGTATATTGAACCATTCGTGCATCTCTGGAATAAAGCCAACTTGATGTGTGTCTCTATGTGGTTTGCAGGTATCTTGTTGAGAATTTTTGCATCAATTTCCAAAGCTAATACACATCTCTTTCAAAATTGGCTGGAAATTTTTAGGTTTACTGTTGAATTATTACAGTTATACAATACTGTACTCAGTATAAACCCTATAAGACATAGAATTAAATGAGGTTTAACCTTTAAAAAAGATATCCATTTCATACTTAAAATACACAGTTTCATACAGAAAAATTCTTTCTCAGTGCAATTGACATTGGATGTTT
>NW_008346346.1:0-954 GCF_000622305.1 Nannospalax galili | reverse complement strand
TGTTCCTTGCAGAAAGACTCATTGTTTTTGCTACTAATACTGAAATGTTGGTTCATGCATTTCTGATCTGTACGTATCTGATTATTACTAGTCATAATCGGTTGCACTTGGATCCTTGGAACCTGTGTATGTCTATAAAGTCATTGGGTAGATTTCAATGGTAATGTTTATCACCTCTCCTAATTAACACGACATAAAGTTCCAAGCTTCCTCCTCAGATATAATACATTTTTAAAAAATTTGTTGATTTGTGTGTGTGTGTGTGTATCACACAGAACATACCAAATCATCTCATTCAAGTATACACCTACTTCCCAGATGACACCCTCCCATAGCCTCCCCCCACTAGAGCCCTTATACTTTAATATCCCTGCTACTGTCTGCTGTGTTGTCGGCACCCCAGCCACTTCCTCCTCAGATATAATACATTTTTAAAAAATTTGTTGATTTGTGTGTGTGTGTGTGTATCACACAGAACATACCAAATCATCTCATTCAAGTATACACCTACTTCCCAGATGACACCCTCCCATAGCCTCCCCCCACTAGAGCCCTTATACTTTAATATCCCTGCTACTGTCTGCTGTGTTGTCGGCACCCCAGCCACTCCCAACTACTTGCCCTTCTGGTGAATCTAGTCAGACTATCTAGAGGTCTTTGTTTTAGGTGGGTCAGCTGTTCCTCATCTAGCAGCAATCAGTTGTCAATATTGTCAATACTTCTTTACATAAGATTAGGGTCTACTGTTCATTTTCTCAGTTCTATGCTGGGTTACTATTTGGGGGTCCCTTTGTTCACCCTGGCCAACAACTCAAAAAAAGGTATCTTCTGGCATTGTTGCTTGTTATGTAGCCTTTAGCCATGCATATGGTCTCTTAAGAAGTTATATTGACCCCTTTAATATTTGGTTATACTTTCCTTTTGGGTCTTTAAGTCCATACAGTTGGTCCAGAT
>NW_008346345.1:0-526 GCF_000622305.1 Nannospalax galili | reverse complement strand
TTCAGAGTTACTCCTAATGCTGGACTACTTTTCTGTGTGCTGGAGTTGAGGAAGAAAAGGCCCCCCACGGCTCAGATATTTGAATGTTTCATCCCCAGTTGGTGGTGCCGTTTGGGGAGGTTACAAATCCTTTAAGAGGTAGAACTTTATGAAGGAAGTACATCACTGGGGGTGAGCTTTGGGTTTTCTAGCTGGCCCCACTTCCTGTTCGCTCTCTCTCTGCTTCCTGTGAACACAGGATATGATCAGCCAATGACTTGCTCCTGTTCCTGTGCCTTCCCCACCATGATGGACTGTACCCCCTGGAACTGTAAGCCAAAGTAAATTCTTTCTTCCCTAAGTTGCTTTTGGTCCTGGCATTTTATCACAGCAGCAGAAAAGCAACCAATACACTGTGCCTATAACTAAGAATTCTGGTTTTTATTTTTGAATATCTGTCTGTCTACTGTGTTTGGAATGCAAGTTCTGGTTTAAATATCTGAACACTTTCAAATAAAATAGGTTAAATATGTGAAAAATGCAAAAT
>NW_008346344.1:2856-2982 GCF_000622305.1 Nannospalax galili | reverse complement strand
TGGCATCAAAATGATACAATATGACTTCATAATCTTCCTTTGTCTTTTCACCATGCTCCATTATGATGCCACAGTGCTCCAATATGCCAATACTTTTGCCCCATATGCCTATATATTGCTAAATAA
>NW_008346344.1:0-2363 GCF_000622305.1 Nannospalax galili | reverse complement strand
TCACAATGCTCCAATGTGCCATCACAATGTTCCATTGTGACATCACAATGCTCCAATGTGACGTCACAGTCCTACAATGTGACATCACAATGCTTCAGTGTTCCAAACCTATTGCTTCCTCTGCATTCACAATGCTCTAGAGTGCCATCACAATTTTACAATATGACTTCACAGTATTGCATTGTAATATTACAGTTATCCTTTGTAATATCACAATGCTCAAATGTGACATCACAGTGCTCCAATGTGCCATCACATGTTCCAGTATGACTTCACAATGTTCCAATGTGATTACACTATGCTTCAATGAGAAACCCCAATTCTCCAATGTGCCAACACTATTTCCACATGTACCATTATATTGCTGCAATGTGTGATCACAATGTGACATTATGACTTCTCAATGTTCCATTTGGAAATCACAATACTCCAGTGTGATATCACAATGCTCCAGTGTTCCAAAACTAATGCCCCATGACCAATTATATTGCTCCAGTGTGCCGTCACGAGGTTACAATATGACTTCACAATGTTCCATTGTGACATCACAGTGATCCAATGTGACAGCAAATTCTCCAATGTGATATCACAATTCTCCAACTTGCCATCACAATGTTACAATATGACTTCACAATGTTCCTTTGTGACATCGCAATGCTCATTGTGCCATCACTATGCACATTTGTGCCATTACAATGATCCATTGTGTTGTCATTATGCTCAATATGCAAACATGGTGCTCAATATACCCTCAGAGACCTGCACTGTGGCCTTGCAGTGATCCATGTTGCCATCACAATGTTACAATATGACTTATTAATGTTCCATTGTGACATCACAATGTTCCAATGTGACATCACAATCATCCAATGTGCCAACATTATGGCCCCAAGTGCCATTATTTTGTTGCAATGTTGCAGAAAAATATTACAATATGACTTCCCAATGTTCAACTGTGACATTACAATGCTCCTTGGTGTCTTCACTATGTTACAATATGACTTCACAATCCTCCTATGTGAAATTACAATGCTGCAATATGACATCACAATACTCCAATGTTCCAACACTGTTGGGGTCTCCTGCTGTTTTGGGTTGCAGTCTCTCCATGTCCGGATAGCTCTAAGATAGCAAGGTGCTTTCTGGCATCTCTTCCTGTCTCTCCTTTGAAGTGGCCACCACAGATGCCTTGACATAAACATGGCCTTTGGCTCTATGTATACCATGCCTTCCTGCATGATTTTTTAGGCACTGTCTGACAGCCTGGCAGGAGCCCACCACCACATGTAAATGAGGCATCCTAAAAGTACCTATCAATTAAGGCTTTTACCACTGCCCCCACAGTATAAGTATCCTGGTTTCCCCTCAATAAATCGGAGCTGAATCACAGACCTGGAGCTGAGCTGAGTCACTGAATAAAGGAGCTGTACCACGGAGTCTGACTGAGCTGAGTTCTGTGTCTTACTGCCTATGATCCAGTCTCTCCGGAGAGGGCTCTCTCTTCGTAAACCACGACTCACGGAGAATCTGCTTTCACTGTCCTGCACCTCCTCTCGCAATCCGGTGGCCAACGGATTGCGAAACTTAGAAGGAGTGTCCGCCAAAGATTGGAAAGGAACCCCGACCGGGTGGCTGACAGCGGTCCTCTGGAGCTTCCAGCCCCAGTAGCAGAGAGCCACAACAAACGCGGTGCGTGATCCGCCGCACCCCCCAGCGACGTGTGGGACACCGGTGCCACGCTAGCAGCTGGCGCCCTGAGATCCCTGCGCCCCCATATCTGGCGCCCAACGTGAGAGCCTCTGAACTTCGTGCCAGTCAGCAGCTGGCGCCCCCGGAAATGCAGGATTCGTGAGTATCTCTCCCACCAGGAGAGCAACACAAATCTCTTCTAATTTCCTCCTTTTGTTTCCAGTCTAAAGTCTTCGCGTGAGGACGTTAAAGACAGAAAGGAAACTGAAGTTTTCTGGTCAGGGCTACTCCCTGCCGTTAGCTGAAGGCCTCTCTGCCCCCTAACGACCCCCGACTGCCTGCACAGGTGTAGACAAAAGACCATCTATCTATACATCTTTCTAATATAAAAACCTGGTGACGCAGTGGCCACTTAAGAGTCCTTAGGACGGCCACCAATTTCTTAAATCTTTGGGAAGGCCTGTGCTGGGAGCCAAGCAAAATCCCCTGAGATCTTGATCTCAGGCACGTTTTCTTGGAAACCATAACTACACCCCACTTTTCTATCTGAACACTGCTAGAAAAATCCCAAAAGTTCTAAGAAATCTTAGCTTAAGCCTTGGAGTCAGCTTCTAAGGTAAAATTTCCCTAATCAGGTTTTGTCATCCTGCCCCCAGGCACTCAAGCCGCAGCTA
>NW_008346343.1:0-459 GCF_000622305.1 Nannospalax galili | reverse complement strand
TTTGAAGTTTCTATGTGATGACAGTTTCAGTCATCTCCATCTCAAATGGGCCCTGAGTGATCCACAAATGTGTTCCCACCATTTAGTACATGCATGGAGCTGGAAAACTGCTTCGTCATGGATAGCTGTGGCTGGACAAACAGAAATCCTGGCACCGGGATGCAATCCTTCATTATCCTTCAGCATTCCACAGTCCAGCAGGGTTCCACACTCTCTGTTTGGAAACAGAATGGGATTCTGATCATTCCAGAACAGTACCAAAAATTTACTAGACAGAAGCCTGGGGCTTCCCGGCCAACCATTTTAGAGAAGTTGGTGAGTCCAGACCAGTGAGAACCTCTGTCTCAAAAGGATAAGGTGGACAGCACCTGAGAAAAGGCAGGCGAAGTTGACCTATAGACTCCACATATGTAGGCACACATGTGTATGTACAAATACACACACACACAAACACACACA
>NW_008346342.1:0-486 GCF_000622305.1 Nannospalax galili | reverse complement strand
TACTGGTCAGAGTGTTTTGTCACAGCAATGAAGAACAAACTAAGACACCAGCTCTCCAATGGTGGAGGCCCTGGGGACAATGGGAAATGTCATAAACACTACTCACAGTGATGAATGCCGATGGGGCGGGCTCAACACAAAACTGGCGGGTTCACCCTGCCTCTTAGATGTGGTGAAAATATGACCTGTGTTACCCATGGAAACCCTGCTGGACACTCCTGGGGGCGCTGTCAAAACATCACTTCAACAGGGGGTAACTGGGTAGTCCCTACCGAGCCTTCATATTATTGGCTGTGTCAAAAATCGGGTTTGACACCTTTCCTTTCTCTTGCAGTGTTGTGGCAATCGGGGGGGACATATGTGCCCTAGTCTTCCTCTTCCCTTGTATCATTTATTACTCCACTGAGGAAATGCAGGGCCGGGCGATGCATATATAAAAGAGAGAGTTGCTTTCCATGGTTGTGGTCTCCATACTTGTGGGCCTTG
>NW_008346341.1:4686-6235 GCF_000622305.1 Nannospalax galili | reverse complement strand
CCACCGAGTCCCCACTTCCAGGAGAGGGGGTGGACAGTGCAGCCCCGGGTATGGGCTCCCCAGCCCACAAACCCCAGTCAGGCTGCTGCCCAGAAGACCTGTCGTGGGTTCAGAGGCCCAGCTTCCCCCAGGACGGATAGAGGAGTACTCGAGGTCCAGGCCCGCAGCCGCGCCTGACCTCCCGCCCCACCTGGCCTGACACTTACCTCAGAAGCAACAGGGACAGCAAGGCGGCAAGCTGGGCTCTTTGCTGCTCTCTCCCGGCATCTAGCATGTTCTTTGGCAGCTGCAGGAGCATTGGCTGACCTCAGCTGCACTTCCCGAACTGTCCGGAATGTGCGATGGTGGCGGTCCTCCAAAACGTGTGGTTGTGGCGGTGCTGGCGGCAATCGGGAACTGGCGGCTGCGTCAGCAGCCCTCTGGAATATGGGGCGGCCGTGGCTGCGGCCCTCAGGAACTTGCGGAAATGGTGGTGGCAGCGGCGACAGCAGTCCTCAGGAAAGTGCGGTGGTGGCGGTAGCACTCAGGACTATGCAGTGGTGGCACGGGTGGCGGCGGCGGCGAGAGCCCTCCGGAACTTGCGGCAGTGGAGGCAGCCGTAATGGCCCTCTCGAATGTGCGGCAGCAGTGGCGTCGGCTGCGACGGGAGCCCTCCGGAACGTGCGGCGGTGGCTGTGGCCCTCCGGACCGTGTGGCGGCAGCGGCCCTCCGGACCGTGCGGCACCGGTGGTCGCCCTCCGGAACATGGAGCGGTGGCAGGGGCAGCCCTCTGGAACATGCGGCGGCGGTGGCGGGGTTCCTCCAAAACGTGCAGCAGAGGCAGTAGCAGCAGCTTAGGAGGTTGGGTAGTGGAAAGGCAGGCCTGGGCGAGGGGGACAGGGACGGAGAAGACTGGGCGTGAGCCGGTCTGGGTACCTGGCTCCAAGCCAGGATTTCAGGCCGGTCTGTTGGAGCCCTTAAACTTCTGGCCAGCCGTGACTTTTACGGCCAGGCCAAAGTCACACTGTTTGATGTGTCCTTTGTCATCCAACAGTATGTTTTCTACTTTAATATCCCTGTGTGCAATGCCGTTCTCATGGCAGTAGTTAACTGCACATGCCATCTGTGTGAAGATGGGGCAGGCTTCCTCCGCTTGTAGACGGCCCACCTTCTCCAAATAGTCTACCAGATCGCCCCCATCAGCATGTTCCATCACCGAATAGGTCTGTTTTCTAGCTTTGACGAGCCCGTGGAAGAGTTTGACAATGTGTGGGTGATCCAATGCCTTAACGATACCTACTTCAGACATGACCTCGAAGGCATTGTCCTCATCCTTTTCCAGGATCTTGACAGCAACTGGCACCGCTGTGTGGCGGTGGAGGGCCAGTTTGACCTCAGCAAAGCCCCCTTGGCCAAGGGTCTTGGGGATCAGGTAATGATCCGTGAAGATATCCTCTTCAGAGGAGCTGGTCTTCGGGTATGGCTCCATTGTTGCCTCCCCACTTCTGCTTGTGGCGTGCTTGAGAATTTGCGTCGTAAGACAAACTCACAAAGCTAGATCTTAAAAATT
>NW_008346341.1:0-1873 GCF_000622305.1 Nannospalax galili | reverse complement strand
GGGATGTGTAAGTGGGCAGGGTTCTGTTTGACTGAGAAGGTCTGCCCTGGGCCTGAGTGCCTGAGCCACCACAGGGTCCAGAGTCTGGTGCAAGGGCCCTGGGTGGTTCAAAATCCAGACTCACAGGCCTCAAGTTCTCCAGACCGTAGGAACAAGGACCATTGACAGAAAACCCAATTAAAGTAGCTTTGAAAAACAAACAGCAGGGCGAAGGAGCATGAGAACCAGGGGTATGGCAGGTGGTGGCAAACAAGTCTGTACCGCGTATTGGAAGCGTAGTCCAGGAAGATCCTCTTCCAAAACCGTGAAGTTTTGTACTGCCTCTGCACGCACAGTCCAAAATGCTGGCGTCCTCGCAGAGAAAGCGAAAGCACAGCCTTCACCCTCAACAGTCAGGCACCAACTGTCACAGAACCCTTGTGGAGCTTTGTGCTTTAACTGCTCTCTGACCTGATTGGCCATACACCTAGAACTCAGCCAATCAGACTGGCCTGGAGGGATGGACACTCCTGATTGGGCAGCGGCCCTCTGGAACATGCGGCGGCAGTGGCCCGGGGCTGCACTACCCACGCCCTCTCCTGGGAGGGGGGACTCGGTGGCCAAGGGCCGACTTGGGGTGACAGGGAGGGATAGGGATGAGGCGGAGGCACTGGCACCTCCCAGAGGGGGAGGGGAAGGAGGCTGGGCTGCGCCTCCTTCCCTAGATTAGGTGGAGGTCACCCCTCCCCACTTGGTATGAGTTGATGCCTAGCGATCAGGAACTTATTTTCTCTGACTTCTTCACACACACACCCCTCCCCCACCAAGCCCTCCGCTCTAGCCCCCTCTCCCCGTCTATGCCAACTCAGTGGTGCAGCCGCCTCCAACAGACCGGCCTGAAATCCTGGCTCAGAGACACAGACCCAGACCAGCTCACACCCACTCTGCTCCATCACCCTTCCCCTTGCCGAGGCCCGCGTTTCCACTATGGAACCGCCTAAGCTGCTGCTCCCCACCCCAGAAACCCCAGTCAGGCCGCTGCCCAGAAGCCCTGTCCTGGGTTCAGAGGCCCAGGTTCCCCGGTGAAGGATAGAGGAGTCCTCGAGATCCAGGCCCGCAGCCGCACCTGAGCTCCCGCCCCCACCTGGCCCTACACTTACCTCAGGAGCCACAGGGACAGCAAGGCGGCAAGCTGGGCTCTTTGCTGCTCTCTCCCGTCCTCTAGCATGTTGTTTGGCAGCAGCCGGACGATTGGCCAACCTCAGCTGCACTTCCCGAACTGTCCAGAATGTGCGATGGGGCGGTCCTCCGAAACGTGTGGTGGCGGCGGTGCTGGTGGCACTCAGGAATGGGCAGCTGCATCGGCAGCCCTCCGGAATGTGGGGCGGCCGCAGCGGCGGCCCTTGGGAACTTGCAGCAGTGGTGGCGGCAGCGGCGACAGCAGCCCTCAGGAAAGTGCGGCGGCGGCAGCAGACACACTCCGTAACGCTGTGCGACGGCGGCCACAGCCCTCCGGAACTTCGGCAGCAGTGGCAGTGGAGGTGACGGCAGCCGTCCGGAACGTGCGGCGGTGGCTGTGGCCCTCCGGACCGTGTGGCGGCAGAGGCCCTCAAGACCGTGCGGCAGTGGTGGCCACCCTCAGGAACGTCGAGCGGCGGCCACGGCAGCCCTCCGGAACATGCGGCAGCGGTGGCAGGGTCCCTCCGGAAGGTGCAGCAGCGGCAGCAGCAGCAGCTTACGCGGTTGCGTAGTGGAAACGCGGGACTGGGCGAGGGGGACAGGGACGGAGCATACTGGGCGTGAGCCGGCCTGGGTCCCTGGATCCGAGCCAGGATTTCAGGCCGGTCTGTTGGAGCCTTTAAACTTCTGGCCTGCCGTGACTTTTACGGCCAGG
>NW_008346340.1:0-488 GCF_000622305.1 Nannospalax galili | reverse complement strand
GCCACCACCAAGGGGCAGCACAGGGGGATAGTTTCTGATTGATGCAAAGCCCAATCAGCCTAAAGCTGGACTGGCCCAAATGGGGTTGGGGATGTGGTCCTACTTGCTCTGCAATCCCTTTTTTGCCTCTGCCTTCCATAGGACCAGCAAGGCATTCTCCCCCACTGCTAAGCATGCTGGGTGTGCCCTGTGCTTATTACCCTGTTCCAGCTATAAACCACAGAGTAACCAGAGGCCCCATTTACTTCTCACCACACAGCGATTCTGATTCATTAGAAATACAAGTTCTTTTTTTTTTTTTAAACATTTCTTTTATTTCTTTTTTTCTTTTTCTTTCTTTCTTTTTTTTTTTAGTTTCTATTTTATGTGTACACAAGTAATCCCTGCGTGTAGGCAACTGTACACATGTCATGCAATGCCCATGGAGGACGGAAGAAGCTGTCGGGTCCCCTGGAACTGGAGTTCCGGACAGTTGTTAGCTGCCATGT
>NW_008346339.1:0-496 GCF_000622305.1 Nannospalax galili | reverse complement strand
TAATTTCTAGGAGTTTTCTGATGGAATTTTTGGTGTCTCTTAGGTATAATATCATATCATCTGCAAAAAGATTTGATCTCTTCTTTTCCAATTATTACTCCTTTAATATCCTTCTGTTGTCTTATTGCTCTTGCAAGATTTTCAAGCACTATGTTAAAGAGAAGTGGAGATAGTGGACAGCCTTGTCTGGTTCCTGATTTTAATAGGAATGCTTCCAATTTTTCTCCATTTAAAATGGTGTTGGCTGTGCGTTTGTTGTATATAGCTTTAATTATGTTGAGATATGTTCCCTCCAGTCCAATTCCCTCTAGGACTTTGAACATAAATATATGTTGAATTTTGTCAAAGGCCTTCCCTGCATTTACTGAGATGACCATGTGGTTCTTGTCTTTGAGTCCATTTATATGATTTATGATGTTTATTGACTTGAGTATATTGAACCATACCTGCATCTCTTGAATAAAGCCAACTTGATCATGGTGGATGATCTTTTTGA
>NW_008346338.1:0-997 GCF_000622305.1 Nannospalax galili | reverse complement strand
AGGGTAAATTTGGCAGCACCCACTGTGTCTTGACTCCCCCAGCCCCATTCATTCTCCCAGCTCCACCACCCCATCTATCTTCCTAGTATGGAAACTGGTCCATTTCTTGTCTTGGCACCCCAGACCTCTGGAATGACCCCTTGGCCCAGTCTCCTCACTGCTTCCTGAACCTTTGCATCCAGATGAACCCAGTTCCTGGGTCTATTCATTCAGAGACCCCATGGCCTTTTCCCTAATCCCTTCTTTGCATACCTGAGACAGGCCCTGGTCCAAGGCCAGTAAGCCCCCAAATTGCTCCCAGGCCAGCCCAGCCCTCAAATTCCTGATGCCAGGATCTTTCCTGGAGGCATCCAGACATTAGGAGAAAGCCTGAGAGCATCTGTTCCTCATCCGAATTGGGACTCTGTGAGAATTCCTGAGCAGCAAGAGGAAAGCAATTTGGCCACCAGCTTTTCATGCCCAACAAATGCCACAAAGGCACATAAAGTTTACAAAAAGAAGCAGACCTAAACTCAACAAAGGAAGGCTTGAATCTCACACAAGGAAGTCTCACATAAGAATCAGAAACTACAAAAGAAATCTACATGTCAAAGTCATGACAAAAAATAATATCTAAAACCCAAATAATATATCCCCCCAGTACCAGCAGTCCTGTAAAGGAGGCAACAATCCTCTAGAGGAGTACAATGAGAACCCCCTAGAGATAATGCAGGACATGGAACTCAAAAGAACAATTATAAACATGATAAAAGAATTCAGTGAATTTGAAGAACACACAAAGAAATCAAAGAACTGAAGGAAGATAGGGATTAAACTTCTGAATGGATTCAGAAAAGAGCTAGAAATACTGAAGACTACTCAGGCTGAAATGAACAAGGAAGTGAAACATTCAGTAAGCCAATTAGAAATGATAGGAGAAAGCCTCACCAATACGATCAATGAAATAGAAAACAGACTATCAAGACAGGAAGATAAAGTGGACAAATTAAACCACTCA
>NW_008346337.1:0-523 GCF_000622305.1 Nannospalax galili | reverse complement strand
GCCTCCACCACCCGAGGAAGCCAGCCGGGCCCCGGCCCTCGAGGCGCCGCCACCACCACCACCACCCGGCGACCCCAGCGGGCCCCGGCCATGGAGGAGCCACCACCACCACCCAATGAACCCAGCGGGGCCCCGGCCATCGAGGAGCCACCACCACCACCACCACCACCCGGCGAACCCAGCGGGGCCCCGGCCATCGAGGAGCCACCACCACCACCTCCCAATGAACTCAGCGGGGCCCCGGCCATTGAGGAGCCACCACCACCACCACCCGGCCAGCCCACCGGGGCCCCGGCCATTGAGGAGCACCCACCACCACCACCCAATGAACCCAGCGGGGCCCCGGCCATTGAGGAGCCACCACCACCACCTCCCAATGAACCCAGCGGGGCCCAGCCCCCCCGAGCCCGCACATCTCGAAGGAGGAGGGTGTGGAAGGGGGTGAGGAGGCGTTTCCTGCAGGTCTTTAGATCATTTTGCTGTTGCCTCCCCACCCCAAGAGAAAGCAGCATGCCCCCAAGGT
>NW_008346336.1:0-821 GCF_000622305.1 Nannospalax galili | reverse complement strand
ACATGGTCGTGTCACCTGCCCTCTCTGCCATAAAGTTGGTCATGTCACCTGACCACTCTGATGTGCAGATGGTCCTGTCACCTGCCCCCTGTGACGTGCAGACGGTCGTGTCACCTGGCCCTCTGAAGTGTAGATGGTCATGTCACCTGACCCGTCTGATGTGCACATGGTCGTGTCACCTGCTGTCTTAGTTGTGCAAAAGGTCATGTCACCCGCCCTCTGCCGTAGAGATGGTTATGTCTCCTGCCCCCTCTGACGTGCAGATGGTTGTGTCACCTGACTCTCTGACGTGCTGATGGTCGTGTAACCTGCCCCCTGTGACGTGCAGACGGTCGTGTCACCTGGCCCTCTGAAGTGTAGATGGTCATGTCACCTGACCCGTCTGATGTGCACATGGTCGTGTCACCTGCTGTCTTAGTTGTGCACAAGGTCGTGTCCCCCGCCCTCTGCCGTAGAGATGGTTATGTCTCCTGCCCCCTCTGACGTGCAGATGGTTGTGTCACCTGACTCTCTGACGTGCAGATGGTCTTGTCACCTGCCCCGTCTGACGTGCGCTTGATCGTGTCATCTGCCCTCTCTGACGTGCCCATGGTCGTGTCACCTGCCCCCTGTGACGTGCAGATGGTCGTGTCTCCTGCCCCCATCACCAGCACTCCCTGATGTGCACATCTAGTTTCACCTATCCTCTCTGACGTACACATGTTCCTGTCACCTGTTCTCTATGACGTGCACATGGTCGTGTCACCTGGATCTTTGACGTGCACATGGTTGTATCACCTGCCCTCTCTGTCATAAAGATGGTCGTGTCACCTGCCCCCTCT
>NW_008346335.1:0-354 GCF_000622305.1 Nannospalax galili | reverse complement strand
GGCATGTCTTTGTTTAATTTTGAGAAATTTTCTTCCACGATTCTGTTGAAGCTCTGGCCCATTCCATTATATTGGGATTCTTCTCCTTCCTGTACGCCTATGATTCATAAGTTTGATCTTTTTATGGTGTCACACAATTCCTGAATATTCCATTCTTGTGATTTCTTAAATTTTTCATAATCTTTGCTTGAGTGGTCTAGTTCGTCCACTTTATCTTCCAGTCTTGATACTCTGTTTTCCATTTCGTTCATCCTATTGTTGAGGCTTTCTCCTGTTGTTTCTAATTGGCATGCAGAGTGTTTTACTTCCTTCTTCACTTCAGCCTGAGTATTCTTCAGTATTTCTAACTCTTTT
>NW_008346334.1:0-230 GCF_000622305.1 Nannospalax galili | reverse complement strand
GAGTTGTTGGCCAGGGTGGCCCAAGAGACTCCCAGACAGCAACCCAGCATAAAACTAGGAAAATGAACAACAGACCCCAATCTTAATCTAAAGGAATACTGACAACTGATTGCTGCTAGATGAGGAACAGCTGACCTTCCTAAAACAATGACCTCTAGATAGGCTCACTGGAGACACCGGATAGACAAGTAGTGGGGAACGGCTGGGGGTGCCAACAACACAGCAGACAG
>NW_008346333.1:0-408 GCF_000622305.1 Nannospalax galili | reverse complement strand
GGTGGGTACACCCATGTCATGCAATGCCCATGAAAGTCAGTAGAGGGCATCAGATCCCCTGCAACTGGAGTTATAGATGGTTGTTAGCATCAATGTAGGTGCTGGGAACTGTATCTCAGTCCTCTGCAAGATCAGACAGTGCTGTTATCCACTGAGCCATCGCTCCAGTCTTTGGGTTTATTTCTTTGATGTTTTTACTATTTTAGAATTTCAATCAAGGTATTTTGATTATATTTAAATGCCTATTCCATTGTCAACCCCTCCCTACTACCACCATGTGTGACACCATTACTATTTTTGAAAGTGTAATTTGTGTTTCCCAAATGTACTCCAATGTGGATCTTTTTCCAGCCTTGACAACAGGCCCAGCATCTTTCTTCTTATATTCTTGTTTAGATCTTTTAAGTA
>NW_008346332.1:0-1252 GCF_000622305.1 Nannospalax galili | reverse complement strand
GACTTAAATATATGACACAAAATTAAACAAAATATATGTGTTCTTACTCACAGATACTCTAGAGTATGTTGTTCAAGCCAGAGAGAACAAGAGACCTATACACAGTACTTACAATAATTTGTTTTTAAAAAGTCAAATAATAAGATAATTGGTTCTAGTATCTGCCAAGAGAATAAGAACCTAGGAGCCTGGAAATGGAGAGAAGTAAAGAGAAATGAACCTGCATCTTCTGTCCTCATCTGAAGCATGTGTCAAACACAAATGAATGCCTGAGAATTTAAGCAGTTTCTGAAATTGGAGAAAAAAATAGTAGAACTTTAAGTTTTCTAAATGGTAGGTATCCATTAAAGCCCCTGATATTTTTGGAAAGAACAGTGTAGGGTTACATAATTTTCAAGTGGTAGTGGTTAGAAATGATTATTATGGGGCTAACTACTGCTTTCTGGTTGGATTTGATCCTTAGGAAAGAACATGTAGCTTGGGGGTTCATAAACTCTTCAGGGTAATCTACTTCTGTTGTTGAGGTAAATGGATAAGGTGTCAAATGGCCCTCTAAATCTTCATATTTCTACCAGAAAATTTGTGCTGTTCTAATACATGGTCAGAGAAATTCTCTTTGCAAACAGTAGTACTCAATGTAGAGACTCACAACTGGCCAAAGCACTGAGAACAAGTAAATGTTTAATGCTCGGCGCTAAAGAGGCCATGTATATATTACCTTGTTCAAAGCTTAGGGATCATTGCAGAAGGAGAGGCAGAAAAAAGAGGAATAACCCAAGGATAGGTAGCAGTGTTATGAAACAGTCTCTTCTGGGTATGACATGGCCCTGCATTCATGAATACCTTAAAACTGTGGTAGCTTGCAGAAAACCTGCACAAGATTCAGCCCAACAACGTTTCCTATTAGGTGGAGGAGGAGCTTATGAAGCATCACCCCCTTGTCAAAGGAATATGGGCAGTTAATGGTTGCTGGGAGAGAGGATGTCAGTTTCTTTAGTGTGTATCACCTGTAACTTATCCTCCTAATAAGTAACACACCATTCATGCTCATAAAAACAACCCTAGTTAAATTTAGTAGGTTACACACACACACACACACACACACACACACACACACCACACAGAGACATACACCCCAAAGTAGAAGATGTGAGAAACATTCAGAAAGAGGAGGAGGACGAGGATGAGGATGAAGAGAAGGAGGAGGAAGATTTGCTTCAGCAGAGACAAAGAAGAGAGGACAATGGGGAAT
>NW_008346331.1:0-287 GCF_000622305.1 Nannospalax galili | reverse complement strand
GGTACAGTTTCACAGCACTGTGCCCTCTGTGTTCATGTTACATTTTCACAGTACTGTGCCCTCTGTGTCTGTGTGACATTTTCACAGCACTGTGCCCTCTATGTACATGGTACAGTTTCACCGCATTGTGCCCTCTGTGTTCATGTTACAGTTTCACAGCACTGTACCCTCTGTGTATATGTAAAAGTTTCACAGCACTGTGCCCTCTGTGTACATTTTACATTTTCACAGCACTGTGCCCTCTGTGTACATTTTAAAGTTTCACAGCACTGTGCCCTCTGTGTACA
>NW_008346330.1:0-201 GCF_000622305.1 Nannospalax galili | reverse complement strand
TCAGTCTGCAGTCGCAGTAGATGCACAGGAAGAAAGAGCTCAACATAGAAGTTTCTGCTTTCCTGCCTTTGAGTGACCCACCCAGCCAGCAAGATCAAGAATTTCTAGTACATTCATGAGAATGTAGCTGCCTCACCTCCTTACCTAAAGAAGGCAGAGTAACACGGTTTTCATCCTTTGGAATAGAGGCTACACTAAGCT
>NW_008346329.1:0-226 GCF_000622305.1 Nannospalax galili | reverse complement strand
AATCAACTCATCTAGCTGTCCATCTACTCATCCATACATAAATACACACCCATCCATCCATCCACTCATCCATACATACACACACCCATCCATCCATCCATCCACCTACCCACTTACCCATTCAACTACCCATCTAACTATCCACCCATCCAATCCACCCAAATCCATCCACCCACACATCCATCCACCCACATATCTATCCACCACATATCTATCCACCCACACT
>NW_008346328.1:0-206 GCF_000622305.1 Nannospalax galili | reverse complement strand
TTTCATCCACCACCTCACCATCTTCCATCCGCCACTCACCATCTTCCATCCACCACTCACCATCTTCTATCCGCCACTCACCATCTTCCAACCATCACCTCACCATCTTCCATCCACCACTCACCATCTTCCATCCTCCACTCACCATCTTCCACCCACCACCTCACCATCTTCCATCCACCACTCACCATCTTCCAACCATCACC
>NW_008346327.1:0-304 GCF_000622305.1 Nannospalax galili | reverse complement strand
TCCACCATGACTAACAAATACTTGTACCCATACTTTCCTGGCTTTACCTCTATGAAGTCTATCTCCCAACTTCTTTCTGGGGCCCTCCCCCTTTCTCGGATACCTGTCAGGTGGAGCCCCTTTGGGGCTGGTCTTAGCTTTGCACAGCTCTTGCATCCCCCCGTGATCTGACGCGCGGCCTCGTTCTGGTGTGGAAATACCAACTGTGCATGCTGAAAAAGACTGAGCAACTTCTTCCAACCTAGATGGGTGAATCTGTGTAGGTTGGTGAGCATGTATTTCCCTAGTACTTCTGGTAAGATCA
>NW_008346326.1:0-352 GCF_000622305.1 Nannospalax galili | reverse complement strand
GTAGACGAGATACCAACTGACCACTACCATCTTCTCTGCTAGGTGTTAAGACGCCCCGGACATCTCTGGGGCACAAGAATCTCTGGGGCACAAGAAATTTCTCTCTCTCTCTCTCTCTCTCTCTGATTGCAGCCTATGAGTTCCAAGGAATCTGGAGAAAGCCTCTTCTAAAGCCTCTTCTAGTCTTCCAGGTCGGGTTTCCACCATCTGCGGCCTCACCTTGACAAGCAGGGTCTTCATTGGCTAGGGCTACCTCCCCACTTCCTCACAGTAATGATACTGAATGTCCAGCTCCTCAGTGTCCCTGTCCCAATTCTCCTCAAAGCTAATCATGGCTACACCTCGGAGAAAG
>NW_008346325.1:0-376 GCF_000622305.1 Nannospalax galili | reverse complement strand
GGCTCTGTGAAGAAAGGAGTCCTTGACCAGCGTGGGTGGATCCTGTTGTCTTCAGTAACCCTAGGAACTGTGGGGACCCACTCCTTTCTCCTTCACAGTCTCCTGGGCTACCTAACCAAGTATGACCGCTCCAGCGTGGACATCAATCCCATAAGTGGCATCAGCAAGATGGACCTGAGAGGCTTCGTCCAGTTCTGTGCTGAGCGTTTCCAGCTTCCCGCCCTGCAGAGGTGATGCTCCTGTCAGGCCAGCAGGACCACCCTCGCCCCGGCTCAGCCGCCCTCAATATCTCCCTATGGCCTGATGAAAGCATCCCCCCCTTCAGCCTGTGACCCAGACACCCCTTCCATAGGTGTTTCTCAGGCCCGGGACTCAA
>NW_008346324.1:0-237 GCF_000622305.1 Nannospalax galili | reverse complement strand
CAGGAAGCACAGGAGAAAGGTGAGTACTCCCCAACAGAGGGACATCTGCTAGTAAGCCTTGGCCATCCCCCTCTGAGGATTGGCATTCTCTCCTTTCCCTTTACTTTTAGTTTGCACTTTCTGGAGGAACCGTTCAAGATGAATGAGCAACTGAAGCTTTCTGATCAGGGCCATTCTCTGATGTTAGCCAAAGGCTCCTAGTCCTCTGAATGGATCCCGACTTCCAGTCCAGGTGTC
>NW_008346323.1:0-505 GCF_000622305.1 Nannospalax galili | reverse complement strand
GGTTAGTATCAGGGTTTGCTTACAGTTTGGGTTAGCGTTAGGAGTAGGGCTGGGGCTATATTTAGGGATAGGGCTACGTTTATATTTAGGATTACATTTACTGTAAGAGTTAGGGTTACTTTAGAGACAGTGTTTAGGTTAGGTATAGGTCTAGGCGTAAGTTTAGGGTTTTAGTGTTAGGGATCGTGTTAGCATTAGGGTTAAGGTTAGCATTAAGATTCAGGTTTTGGATAGGGTTAAGGTAGGGTTAGGGTTAGGGTTAGTGTTAGGGTTAGGGTTGGGGTTAGGGATAGGGTTAGGGTTAGGGTTATGAATAAGGTTAGGTTAGGGGTCACATTTGGGGTACTTTAGGGTTAGGGTTAATATATGTTTGTAGTTATGTTTAGGGTTAGGTTTAGGATTACATCCAGGGTTAGTTTCAGGATTAATATAAGGTTTACCGTTAGGATTACAATTAGGTTTTTGACTAGGGGCAGGCTTCAGTTTAGGATTTGAGTTCAGGATA
>NW_008346322.1:0-386 GCF_000622305.1 Nannospalax galili | reverse complement strand
ACGTGCAGATGGTCATGCCACCTGCCCCCTCTGACGTGAAGAAGGTCATGTTAACTGGCCCCTCTGACGTGCACATAATCGTGTCACCTGCCCCCCTGACATACACGGGGTCATGTCACATACCCCGTCTGACGTGCACATTGTTTTGTCACCTGCCCCTTCAGACTTGCAGATGGTCATGTCTCCTACCCACTCAGACGTGCAGATGGTCGTGTCACCTGCCCGCTGTGACATGCAGATGGTCCTGTCACCTGCCCTCTGTGACACGCAGATGGTCCTTTCACCTGCCCCCTCTGATGTGCAGATGGTCATGTCATCTGCCACCTCTGACGTGGAGATGATCGTGTCACCTGCCCTCTCTGACGAGCACATGGTCGTGTCACCTG
>NW_008346321.1:0-644 GCF_000622305.1 Nannospalax galili | reverse complement strand
AAGCCTTAATCCCAACATTCAGGTGACTCAGAGAAGGAGACAGAGAGGTGGTGGGAGGGGAAAGGAAAGGTGAAGAATGGACATCTAACTGAGTATTTGAATTTTTTGTCACACTTGAAAATATCAGTATCTATTTTTAAATAAATACTGTATAATATCAGCATCTATTCTGGGTACTGAAATCTCATATTTATACTTCCATAGTAGTCTGTTGCCTATTTATTCCTAACAAAATATCTAAACACAAAATGCAGACCTTTTGTGACTGAGACCAAAGCTACATAATGAATTCTCTAATTCCAAGTTATTTTTTGTCCAATTTTCCCTTGAATTTATGAATAACAGTGTAGTTTATAAATAATTTTTAACATTTAACATTTTAATCTTTCATGTTTCTACTCATTTACATACAGATATGGAAGTGAGTTATGTGAATTATTGTTTAGATTCATTTTTACAAGTTGCATAGCATGCTAGAATCCTTCACAATTTAAGAGTCTATGCAGAAAGGAAGTTCAACATTTTTTCTAAATACTGAAAGAAAATTGAAATCTGAGGGTTCTTGAGATTCATACCATGTCTCTCAGGTAAAATTCATATCCACGTATATAAAGATGTAGGGACATTGGGAGAGTGGCCACATC
>NW_008346320.1:1690-2496 GCF_000622305.1 Nannospalax galili | reverse complement strand
CATTCTTGACGCTGACTCAGGAAGCCGATAGGTGGTGCTCTAGACTCAGATAAAAGCGCTTCTATGCCTCACGTTTTTGTCTGGCTATTAACCTCACCACAAACAACCCCCCCAAATACACACAGCTTTTCATGGGTGGATCACCACCCATGAAACTTTTTGTAAGCACAGCTGTCAACTGGATGCAAATTATTATAGCAAAATTATTGCCTGGTGTGGGAACAATGGGACAGTCCTGCCCAATGTTTTTTAAAAAGTTAATTAATTTTAACTAATGCAAGAGAGGGTTAGAAATGTCACAGTTGTTAATTAGGGGAAAATACCATTGCTGAAATCCCTTGGATCCTCAGAGCAGTGCCAAAATTTTAATCTTAACTTCATAAAAAGTAGCTCTGGGCAATTTGTCTTGAGGGCTTCTCAGACATGTAGAATGCAATTTACACTCAGTGAGGAAAGCTGCCTTGATGCATTGTGCCAGTAATTTTGAAAGACATAGTTGGAGACTGTCAGTTTCTTTTCTCAAGGAGAGCCCAGCCTTTGGCTTGTTTTGGATTCCCAAGTACCAGTTCTCTCCTCCCTCAGTTTTTTCTGAGGCCTATGGTGTTGCATTATAATCATTGATGTACCTAAGAGTTAGCCCTTTTTTAAATGTTTTTAAATGTTTTAAATCACTGCTGGTAGCTTTTGTCTTCAGATTGGATCTTGGGAGATTTTAGGAGATTCCATTCAGCTGATTAATCTCCTACTGTGTGTTGGTTAGCTTTTTGACTTTCTGTCTTTAAGGAATTAAGGATCTAAAACAAGCC
>NW_008346320.1:0-1343 GCF_000622305.1 Nannospalax galili | reverse complement strand
GTCAGGGATAAAATGACCACTAAATTAGCTATCACCTCCAGCAGGATGAAGTCATGTGCTATCTGGTCAGGGCTTCGTGGGATGCTAGGCAGGATGAGTGCCTGGGAAAATAGAACCCTTTTAAACTCAAACTCCCTATTAGTACCCCGATTGAACCTATAAGATGAATTTGATTCCTATGGCTCTACAATAGGTCCATTATGTGCTAGGTCAGGCCCTATGGTTATCAAGGCAGATTTGGCTGGGTTTGTCCATGTTTAGGCTCCAGTTCTAACCTGGTTCCAGGCCTGCTTAGGCTGGGTTCTGATGCTATCCCTGTTTCTCCTGTAGATCCCTTCATGAGGGTGTGAGTTGGAAACCTGAGCATGCAGACCAGGCTTTCCCCAGTGCTTGCCACCCTGGGCATGGCCCTACTCCTTTCTTTCATTGAGGCAGAAGGTAAAAATTCTTTTCTTTCTCTTTTGGTGAGGCACTGCAGAATTCAAGAAAGGAAACACTCCAGGCCTTTCCTGGCTCTGTTGCTTGCTCTGTTTCTTTCATACTTCTTTGGTAGTTTTGCCTCTCTAGAGAAACACCCCTTCTTCTGAAGTTCGTCCATTTCCAGACTTTCAGGTCCTGCTCCTGCATTCTGCTTGGCCCATTCTGTGCAGTGCTGTGTGGTCCCTTTGCACTTGTCTTTGCAGTGTGCAGTCCACACTGCCACTTACACTGCTGCCTTCGGTGAGGACAAGACCCAGGAGAGGGCAACTGCTGCATCCAACTCTACCAAGAGAACCCCTGAGGGCAGGGTACCAGGAGGATGGACATTGTTGCTCAGCTGCTGACCACCTGGGTCGAGACTGTTACCTTGGTGATAACATGAAATAAAAGACTCCAACAATGCCAGCTCTGCACGTCTGTGGTTTTTTTTTGGGGGGGGGAGGTGCAGTTTTCATGGCACACAGGCAGGCAGAGGAGGGTTTGGAGGATGGGTGACAGAGACTGACTCCCCAGGGGGTGGTCACAAGATCTAGGGACTTTGCTGTTCTTGTTTGAAGGTCTCAAATGCACATGGCCCAGAACAACATAGCTCAGGCAGGTTGGCTCTGAGCCGGGGCTCCTAGCCCGGAGGCTCATGCTAGCCAGGCACCAGGGTGCTCCTGCCTGGATCCGAGAGGCTTGGCTGTGTCTGACCTCCGTGCCTTGGCACGAGGTGGCCAGGGACTCTGAGATACTGTTCAGATGCGGTGGCTTCAAAAGGGCTCCGTGTTCTAAAAGGAGTTTTGTTTGACCTTTAGAATAATTTTGTTTTGTGCGCACTTGATGCTTTAACATCATAGTATTCATGGAGCAAGCTACTTATA
>NW_008346319.1:0-709 GCF_000622305.1 Nannospalax galili | reverse complement strand
GATTTATACAGGTGATATGTCTGTGTCAGCACGTGTGCACTGTATGTATCTATGTCTAAACTTCTGTGTTTCTATGTGTCCATATATGTGTCAACATGTGCATGTTTATGTGTAAAGATCTGTGTGTGTGTGTGCGTGCGTGTGTGCGTGTTGGGGTATTTAGAGTAAATACAGTATTACTGGGAAAAAAGACCAGGAAAATGTCAAAAGAAAGAAGACAGAGACTGGAGAGATGGTTCGGCTGTTAAGAGTACTTCCTGCTCTTGAGAGGGACCCACGTTCAGTTCCCAGCATTCATAGCACAGTTTACAACCACCTGTAACTCCAGTTCCAAGTGATGTGATGCCCTCTCTAGCTTCTGTGGGCACTGCACACATGTGATACACATACCAGGCAAAACATTCATACACATAAAATAAAAATAAATATTTTCAAAAAGTTTATAAAAAGAAAGAAAATACTGGAAAACACACCCTGTCCACTTCAGTTGCACCACCATGTGGCAGGTACCATTTCTGCCCTCTAAGGGCAAAGTGCAGAGCACTGGCAGCTCCCTGAGCTACTCCACGGGGAGGGAGGCCTGTGGAAGCAATATGGAGTGGGAAGATGCCACTGGGACGTAAGGTTGTGCCCACACAAGTCAGAGGGCTGATGAATACTGCTCTTTACAAACTGTCTCTCTCCCTCCTCAAGTGGACATAAAGGCTGT
>NW_008346318.1:0-228 GCF_000622305.1 Nannospalax galili | reverse complement strand
CACCAAAAATTCCACCAGAAAACTCCTAGAAATTATTAACATGTTCAGAAATGTGGCAGGTTACAAAATTAACCTACAAATGTCTGCAGCTTTTCTATATACCAATAACAAGTAATCAGAGAAAGAGCACATGGAAACACTCCCCTTCACAATAGCTTCAAAAACAAAAAAACTCACAATAAACCTGAGCAAAGACATTAAAGAGCTCTACAATGAAAAATTTAAATC
>NW_008346317.1:0-266 GCF_000622305.1 Nannospalax galili | reverse complement strand
TGTACAGAAACAGTTTTAGTTTCATGAGATCCCATTTATTGATTGTTGGTCTTATTTCCTACACTAAGAGATCTGTTGAGAAAGTCCTTATCGGTGCCTGTATTTGGAGTTTACTCCCTCCTTTTACTCTAGGAGTTTCAGAGTATCTGGTGTTATTTTGAGGTCCTTGATCCATTTGGAGTTGAGTTTTGTGCAGGGTGAGTGGTAAGGATCTGCTTTTGTTTTTTTTTTTGGTCTTTTTGAGACAGGGTCTCCCTGTAGCCCCA
>NW_008346316.1:0-452 GCF_000622305.1 Nannospalax galili | reverse complement strand
CTTCACAGCTTCACACAATGGGCTACCAGTGCCTCTTCTAGGCAGGGGAACATTTGCTTCATGCTACCTCGTCTCCAAGGTTCTCTGAAACCTCAGGGGAACAATTGATGACTCCTTCCCACTTCCATCTTTCATGCCTCTATAGCCAGCACCAGGTGGGCAACACTGCCAAGCCTGACTGCAAGTTTGAGATAGACTTCAGCCTGCTTTATCCGTTTTAGAAGCTCTTCTCTTCAGTGGTCCCTGCAGCATTTTCCTTTCACAAGTTGGAGGCTTAACTGGATGTGGTCTTGCCCTGGAGGCACTCTCTCCATTGTTCAAGTTTGAATATCTAGCCCCCCCCCCTTAGTCATTTCAATCTCCTTATCAATGGGATCCTCTCCATCACATGCCAAGGCTCGAATATTTATCTTCCTAAGGCTCTTTTTCAATCCATCCTGTACACTCTTTAT
>NW_008346315.1:0-858 GCF_000622305.1 Nannospalax galili | reverse complement strand
ATTATGTTGAGGTATGTTTCCTCCAGTCCAGTTCCCTCTAGGACTTTGAACGTAAATGCATGCTGAATTTGTCAAAAGCCTTTTCTGCATCTATTATGATGATGTGGCTTTTGTCTTTGAGGCCATTTATATGATTAATGACGTTTATTGACTTGCATATATTGAACCATCCCTGCATCTCTTGGATGAAGCCTACTTGATCATGATGAATGATCTTTTTGATGTGTGTATGTGGTTTGCAAGTATTTTATTGAGAATTTTTGTATCTATGTTCATTAAGGATATGGGTCTATAGTTTTCTTTTTTGGTTGTATCTTTACTTGGCTTTGTTATTAGAGTGATGCTGGCTTCACAGAAGGAATTTGGGAGTTCTTCCTCTGTTTCTATTATTTTGAATAATTTAAGTAATAGTAATTGGAGGTGTTCCTTAAATTTCTGGTAGAATTCTGCTGTAGATCCATCTGGACCTGGTTTTGGGGGGGTTGTTTGTTTTTTGTAGGAAGGCTTTGTATTACTATTTCGATTTCCTTAGATGTTATGGGTCCATTTAAACTGCTGATCGCTTCTTGGTTTAACTTTGGTGGTTCCCATGATTTCAGATATCCATCCATTTCTTTTAGATTTTCAAATTTAGTAGCATATAGGTTTTTAAAATATTCCCTTATAATGGTCTGGATCTTTTGGGTATCTGTTGTGATATTTCCCCTTCCATCTCTTATAATGTTGATTTAGATTTGTTCTTTCTTTTGATTAACTGGGCTAAGGATGTGTCTATCTTGTTTAGCTTTTCAAAGAATCATCTCTTACATTCATTGATTCTTTGTATTGTTTTCTTTCTTTCTGTTTCATTAATTTCTG
>NW_008346314.1:0-387 GCF_000622305.1 Nannospalax galili | reverse complement strand
AGCAGATCAAGAAATATATGTCTAGGTAAGATTTATCTGAGAACAACTGATAGTTGCCCAAGATTTATCTACATGACACACAGTAATTAAAAATACCAGATAGGTGGAACTAACCTTCTTGGGTGTTTAACAGACATACTTTGAGACCTATAATAATTTGGTCAGAGGACCAAATTATTGCTCCCTGCCTTTCTAGGTCGACTAGTTCCAGGAGACTATGAACATTTCTCAAAATGTCCTATAGTGGTGGTAGGTCACCTGTCCTCTTGATCAAGGAGGCTGAGGAGACCCCACCGGATGGACTTGAACCAGGGTCCAGTCTATAAAGAGGAGGGCCAACACAGGAATCATTTCCTCCATGCTTCCAAGCAAAGCCAACCATGGTCG
>NW_008346313.1:47019-51912 GCF_000622305.1 Nannospalax galili | reverse complement strand
GTAGGAGACCTCAATACCCCACTGTCTCCATTAGACAGGTCAACTGGACAACAGTAAACAGAAAGATATCAGAATTAATCAATACATACATCAAATGGACGTAACAGATACTTGCTGAATATTCCACCCAAACACCAATCAATAAACTTTCTATTCAGCAGCCCGTGAGACCTTCTCCAATATCAACCACATAATGGGTCACAAAACAAGCCTTAACAAAAATAAAACAATTGAAATAATTTCATGCATTTTATCAGACCAAAATGAAAGAAATTAAAATCAACACCATTAGAAGCCCTGTTAACTACATGAACTCATGGAGATTAAATAACAAGCTCCTGAATGATGAATGGATCAAAGGAGAAATTAAGATATAACTATAAGCATTTATGCAACTAAACAAAAAGGACAATACAACACAAGAAAACCTCTGGGACACTTTAAACACAGTCCTAAGATGGAAGTTTATAGCTCTAAATGCCTACATTGAAAAATCAAGAAGATAAATGAGTTATCATTGCAACTCAAGATTCTTAAAAAGCAGCAACAAATAAACCCAATACTTCCAGACAAGAAGAAATAAGAAAACTCAGAGCAGAAATTAATGAAATAGAAACAAAGAAAACAATATAAAAAAAATAAGGATTCCAAGACCTGGTTCTTTGAAAAGATAAACAAGATAGACAGACACAGCCGAGTTAACTGAAAGAGCAAAGGAGAACCTCCAAATCAACAAAATCAGAGATGAAAGGGGAAACACCATAACAGACAACAGAAATATCTAGAACATTATAAGGGAGCATACCTCATCATCATTAAAGCTGTATACAACAAACCTACACCCAACATCATTCTAAATAGAGAAAAATTGGAAGCATTCCCATTAAAATCAGGAACCATACAAGGCTCTTCACTATTTCCATTTCTTTTCATATAGTTCTTGAAACTCTTGCTAAGCAATAATACAAGAGAAGGAAATTGAAGGAGTACTAATTAGAAATGAAGAGGTGAAATTATCCCTTTTATTCAGATGATATGATACTATACCTAAGAGATCCCCAAAACACCAGAAAACTCCTAGAAATAACACTTTCATTAACGTGGCAGGTTATAAAATTAACCACGCACACCTTTAATCCCAGCACTTGGGAGGCAGAGGCAGGTGGATCTTTGTGAGTTCAAGGCCAGCCTGGTCTACATAGTGAGTTCCAGGCCAGCTGTGGCTACAAGGAGACCCTGTCTCAAAAAGACAAAAAAAAAAAATAACCTACGAAACCCAATAGCATTTCTGTATACCAATGACAAGCAGTTGGAGAAAGAGTAAATTGAAACCCTCCCATTCACAATAGCCTCAATAAAATGAAGTAACAATCTCAGAATAAACCCGACCAAAGACATTATAGACATCTACATAGAAATTGATTAAGGAAGACCCCAGAAGGTGGAAGGACCTCCCATGCTCATGAACTGGAAGTAGTATTAATATTGTGAAAATGACCATACCACCAGAAGCCATTTATATTTTTCAAAGCAATACCAATCTAAATCCCCATGACATTCTTTACAAAATTAGCAAAAAAATCCTAAAATTCATATGGAAGCACAAAAGACCCCAGATACCCAAAGCAACCCTGAGCACAAAGAGCAAAGCTGCGGGGATTATGATATCAGATTTCAAACTATAATACAGAGCTATAGTCATACAAACATCACATCCTGGCACAAAAATCATGTAGATCAGTGGAACATAATTAAATATGCAAACATGAATACATGTAAATTTCAGACACCTGATATCTGGAAAAGGAGCCAAGAATATTCACTGGAGGAAAGACAGCATCTTCAGGAAATGTTGCTGGCAAAATGGATCTCCACCTGTAGAATAAGAAAGAAACTAGACCCTTTTCATTCTCCTTACACAAAAATCAACTCCAAATGGATGGAAGTCCTCAATGTGACACCTGAAACTACAGAAAATCTTAGAGGAAAACATTGGCAATAACTTACAAGTTATAGGTGTAGGGAAGGACTTCCTAAATCAGACATCAATTGTTCAGGAATTAAGGTCAAGAATCAACAAGTGGGACCTCATTAAACTAAAAAGTTTCTGTACAGCCAAAGAAAAAAAGAAGAAAGTGAAGAGAAATACTACAGCAGGGGAGAAAATCTCCAGCAACATCGGTAATGAAGGATTGACCTCCAGAATATATTAAAAAAAAACAAGAAAGCAAGTGAGCAATGTAAAAGAAGGGCTAAGAATCTGAACAGAACTTTCTCAAAAGAAGAAATAAAATGGCTGAGAAACATCTTAAAACATGTTCAATATTTTTAGTAATTAGGGAAATGCAAATTAAAACCATTTTAAGATTTCATCATACCCCAGTCAGATTGGCTAAGAATAAGAGAACAAATGATATAAAATGCTGGGAAGGATGTGGGGAAAGGGGAACACTCATCCACTGCTGGTGGAATTGCAAACTCATGCAGCTCCTATGGAAAGCAATGTGGAGAACCCTTTAAAAACTAAAAATGGGTCCTGGTGCCAGCATCTTTCCTGGGTAAGTCCAGCAGTGCCAACCACACCTTGACTCCCCTGGTCTCTCTTGCCCTCCAGACTCCCCACTGCCTCTTTCCTCCTAGCCTGGGTACTGGCCCATATCTTGTCTTGGCACCCCAGACACCAGGGATAACCTCTCTCCCCAGAGCCACCACCACTTCCTTATCCTTTGCCTCCAGACCAAACCAGTTCCTCCCTGTGGTCCCCAGGAGCCTTCTGGGCATGGTCCCACCCTCACCTCCCACATTTCCCTGGGATGCACAGCATCCTGCATTCTGATGCCAGCCCCTTTCCTGGGAAAGTCCAGCAGCACCCACCGTGCCTTGACTGCCCCAGCCTCTTTCACCCTCCCAGCTCCCCTGCTGCCTCTCTATTCCTAGCCTGGATTCTGGTCCATATCTTGTCTTGGCTCCCAAGACACAGGGGCTAACTTCTCAGGTGGCTCTTGGCCAAGAGCCACCACTGCTTCCTGATCCTTTGCATCCAGACCAACCAAATTCCTCCCTGAGAGCCCCAGGAGACCTCTGGGACTAGTTCCACCCTCACCTCCCTTTGCTTCCTGGGATGCACAACCCCAGGTGTCCTGGTGCTAGCACCTATCCAGGGTTAGTCCAGCACATCCACTGTGCCTTAACTCCCCCAGCCTCTTTCACCCTCCCAACTCCCAGGCTGTGTCCCTCCTCCTGGGCTGGGCACTGGCCCATTTCTTGTCTTGTAAGCACAGACTCCTGTACTGACCTCTAGGCCCAGAATCCCCACTGCTTCCTGATCCTTTGTATCCATACCAACTCATTTCCTCCCAGTAGTCCCCAGGACACCTAAGGGTCTCTTGCCACCACCACCTCCCTTTGCATCCCTGGGTGTCACAGCCACCAGCTTACTGAGACCAGCACCTTTCCTGAGCCTGAGTCCCAGGCCAGCCCATCTGCCAAATTCCTGAGGACAGCATCTTTCCTGGGGGGTCCAGAAAAGATCCTGGATGGATTCTCAGGGATCCATCTGAGCCTCATCTCATTTGGGCCTTGGTGGGAACTCCTGAAAACAAAAGCAATTAGGCCACTCCAATATAAAATAAAAAGAGAGACCCTGAATCCTAGACCAACCAGCTTTTCATGCCCAACAAATAAACCAGGAAGGCACATAAAATTCACAAAAAGAAGTAGATCTAAATTCAACAAAGGAAGACTTAAGTCTCGCATAAAAATCAGAAACTACAAAAGAAATTCACATGTCAAAGTCAAAGAAAAAAATAATAATATAAAAAACCAAAAGCTCTTGTCTGGCATTATTTCTTGTTATGTAGCCTTTACATATACACATGGACTCTTAAAGAATTATACTGATCACTTTAACCTGTGGTTATACTTTCATTTTGGGTGTTTAAGACCACACAGTTGTCCCAGATTAATGAACTTATTTTTACTATTGTGGTCAGTGGTTCTTGTTGTTGAGCCCATTTGTGTGATTTATGACGTTTATTGCCTTACATATATTGAACCATCCCAGCATCTCTGAACTAAAGCCAACTTGATCATGGTAGATGATCCTTTTGATGTGTGTCTGTACACAGTTTGCAAGTATTTTATTGAGAATTTTTGCATCTACGTTCATTAAGGATATGGAACTATAGTTTTCTTTTTGGTTGTATATTTACCAGACTTTGGTATGAGAGTGCTGCTGGCTTCATAGAAGGAATTTGGAAGTTTTCCCTCCATTTCTATTTTTTTGAATAGATTAAGTAGTGTTGGATGCAGATCTTCAGGATATGGAACTATAGTTTTCTTTTTGGTTGTATATTTACCAGACTTTGGTATGAGAGTGCTGCTGGCTTCATAGAAGGAATTTGGAAGTTTTCCCTCCATTTCTATTTTTTTGAATAGATTAAGTAGTGTTGGATGCAGATCTTCATTAGATGTCTGATAGAATTCTGCTGTAAATCCATCTGGTCCTGGGCTTTTTTCAGTTGGGAGGTTTTGTATTACTGTTTCAATTTCTTTTTGTGATATGGGTCTGTTTAAGCTGTTAATTTCTTCTTGGTTTAGTTTGGTGGCTCCCACGCCTTTAGATATCTGTCCATTTCTCAGGTTTTCAAATTTAGTAGCATATAGGTTTTTAACATATTCCCTTATAATGTTCTGTATCTTTCTGGTGTCTGTTGAAATGTTTCCCCTTTCATCTCTGATTTTGTTGATTTGGAGGTGCTCTTTCTTTCTTTTGGTTAACTGGGCTAGCGGTCTGTCAATCTTGTTTATCTTTTCAAAGAAGACTTTTAGAAGTTGACAATCACGTGGTCTTACCAGTAGAACTACCAATTCGAATACTAATCTCTTCTTTTG
>NW_008346313.1:37758-45399 GCF_000622305.1 Nannospalax galili | reverse complement strand
TTGTGTGTTCTTTAAATTCACTGAATTCTTTTATCATATTCATCATTGTTCTTTTGAGTTCCATGTCCTGCATTGTCTCTAGGGCATTCTCATTGTGCTCCTCTAGAGGATTACTGGTATTTGGTGGGGATATGTTATTTTGGTTTTTCATGTTATTATTTTTTCTCTGTGATTTTGACATGTGAATTTCTTTTGTAGTTTCTGACTCTTGTGTGATACTCGTGCCTTCAAGTTTAGTTCTGCTTCTTTTTTTTTGAGCTTTGTATGTCTTTGTGGTTTACTTTTTGGGTATGAAGAGCTGGTTCATCTAAGCTTTTGGTTCTCTCTTTTGATTTTATATTGTTGAGGCCAGATTAATTTTGTCTTCAGGAGTTCCACAGTGGCCCAATTCCAATCTGGATCAGAAGTTTTCAGACTTTCTCCTTAGGTCTGGAATCTTCTAAGAATGCCTTTGGCCTCAGGAACTTGGGTGTTGGACTGACCTGAGACCCTGGCAGTGGCCGTGCCACAGAGGGATGCAAAGGCAGATGGGCTGGGAAGAAGCCCCAAGGTTTCCCAGGGAGTGGATTGAGTAGCTGGATTGTACTGGATGCAAAGGATCAGGGAGAGTAAAGGTAAACCTCGGAGCCCCAGAAAGAGGCTGTCATCCCCAGAAAGAGGCTGGGGGGATGGCAGGTGTTGCAGGACCAGGGAAGTAGAGGAAGATGAGGGCAGGGCCAGGACCAGACGCGGTGCTGCTGGGGCCCAAGAAAGGCACTAAGTTTGTCTGGGTGAGAAGGATCAGGAAGCAGTATTGGTTCCCCAGGGGTCTGGGGCCCCAAGACTAGGAATGGCTCAGGTCCCACACTAGAAGTAGCGAACTGCGGGGGAGATGGAAGGGTGAATGTGGCTTGGGGAGTCCAGGCGTGGAAAGCTGCACTGTTGACTTACCCGAAGAGGCCTGAGGAGAGGAGTGCAGGCTAGGAGAGTTAGCAGGTGATGCAGGTCCTGGGAGTAGAGGGAGGTGAGGGCGGGGCCAGCACCAGAAGCAGTGCTCCTAGGGCCCAAGAAAGGCACTAAGTTGGTCTGGGTGAGAAGGATCAGGAAGCAGTATTGGTTCCCCAGGTGTCTGGGGCCCCTAGACTAGGAATCGCGCAGGTCCCACACTAGGAGTAACGAACTGCGGGGGAGATGGAAGGGTTAATGTGGCTTGGGGAGTCCAGGCGCGGAGAGCTGCGCTATTGACCTACCCCAAAAGGCCTGAGGAGAGGAGTGCAGGCTAGGAAAACCTGCTTTTTTTTTTAATACCATTTGATTTGAATATATTTTTTTTAATCCTTTCACCTTAAGGTAGTATCTTTCCTTGAAAGCGAGATGGGTTTCTTGCAGACAACAAAAGGTGGGTTTTGTTTCTTAATCCAGTCAACTAGGATTTCAGCCCATTGAAATTTAAAGTTATTAATGAAATATGTATATTCATTCCTGTTGTTTTGATTTCTATTCACATTCTTGGTGTAGCTTTGCATTTCCAGTTATAGCTTCATTAAGTTCCTTGCTGTTACCCCTTGGGAATAGTCATTACTTTCTCCAGCTCTTTGTATTGCTTCAAGCACTCTCTGAAGGGCCCTTTTTGTGGACATGAATTCTTTCAGCCTATTTACGTCACAGAAAATTTTTCTTTTCCCTTCGACTATAGTAGACATTTTGGCTGGGTAAATTAATTTGGGTTGGCATCTGTAGTCATTTAGAACTGGGAATCTTTGGTCCAGGATCTTCTGGCTTTCATAGTTTGCACTGAAAACTCAGCTGTAATTCTGATGAGTTTTCCTTTGTATGTGTCTTGTTGTTTTTGTTTTGCAGCTTTCAGTACTTTCTCTTTGTTCTGAACGTTCAATGTTTTTACTATTATGTGCCCTAAAGTTTCTTTTCTGGTCCTGTCCATTTGGTGTTCTATGTACTTCTTGTATTTGTATGGGAATGTCTTTCCTTAATTTTGGGAAATTCTCTTCTACAATCCTGTTGAAGATCTGGTCCATACCATTATCCTGAGATTATTCTCCTTCCTCTATGCCTATGATGCACAAGTTTGGTCTTTTTTTATGGTGACACGCAATTCCTGCATATTCCACTCTTGTGTTTCCTTAAATTTTTCCCAGTCTTTTCTTGAGTGGTCCAATTTGTATGCTTTGTCTTCCAGTCTTGTTACTCTGTTTTCCATTTCATTTATACTAGCTGTGAGGCTTTCTCCTGTAATCTCCAATTGGTGTTTTGAGTGTTTCACTTCCTCTTCCATTTAGGCCTGAGTATTCTTCAATATTTCTAACTCTTTTCTGAATTCATTCAGAAGTTTGTCCCTATCTTTGTTCAGTTCTTTGATTTCTTTGTGTGTTCTTTACATTCATTGAATTATTTTTTCATGTTTATAATTGTTCTTTTGAATTCCATGTCCTTTTTTATCTCTAGGGGTTTCTCAATTTACTCCTGTACAGGACTGTTAGTACTGAGTGGGGATATATTATTTAGTTTTTCTCATGTTGTTATTTTTTTGCTGTGATTTTGACATGTGGATTTCTCTTGTAGTTTCTGATTCTAATTGTGAGACTCAAGCCTTCGTTTGTTCAATTTAGGTCTGCTTCTTTCTGTAAACTTATGTGCCTTTGTGGTTTACTTGTTGGACATGAAGAGCTGGTTGTTCTATCCTACAGGTTCTCTCCTCTGATTTTATATTAGAGGGACCAGTTGACTTCCATCCTTCTGCTCAGGAGTCCCCACAGAGTCCCAAGTTTGATGAGGATCAGATGCTATCAAGCTTTTTCTTAATGGTCTGGATCCCACTATGAAAGATGCTGGCCTCATGAAGTCATGGGCTGAGCTAGTCTGGGACAAGGGCCTGTCTCAGGTGTGCAAGGTTGAAGGGGGGAGGAAACAGGCCCCAAGGGATTCCAGGGACTAGACCTAGGCACTGGGTTGGTCTGAGTACAAATGATCAAAAAGCAGTTTGGAGCCTGGGCCAAGAGGGAAGTCCAGAGTTCTGGGGTGCCAAGAGAATAAATGGACCAGTGCCCATGCTAGGAGGAGAGACGGGGTAGGGGATCTAGGAGGGTGAATGAGGCTAGTGGAGTCAAGGCACAGTGGGTATTCTGCTGAACTTACCCAGGAAAGGGGCTGGCCCCAGGAATCTCTTGTCTATGTACCCAGAAATGCAAAGGTGATGTGAGGGAGGGAACAGGTTCCAAGGGCTCCTGGGGACTAGAGTGAGGAATTTGGTTGGTCCAGATGCAAAGGTTCAGGAAGCAGTGGGGAGCCTGGTCCAAGAGGGCAGTCCAGAGGCCTGAGGTGCCAAGAGAGGAAATGGGCCAGTGCCATGACCTGGGATTTAATTTTGTGGGATGGAAATACGCAACCATCCACCAGTGTGCATGTGGTGATAGGAAGGCTGAGGAGGCGTTGATCAGTCTCTCATTTTCCTGAATACTCTACCTCCTGTAAACAAAAATTATGTCACTATGTGGGGTTTTATTTTCCACAATGTCAAAGGTCCCCAGATTTTGTTTTTTGATGTTTAGTGTGTCATTTTCCCAGTACTAGATTCTATGACACTCCTAACCTCTGAGATCAGTGCTTCCCTGTCCTGCATCAATATCAGGGTGATTTTCCTTCTAATCCAGTTGTCCTGTGACAGCACAAACTCACCTGCAGCATGTACATATGTTTTTCAAAGAATGAACTTGATGATGGGGCATTCTGTTTCTACATCTCATCACTTGGCGGGGTGTTGGAGTTTTATTATTAGAAAACTGACTTTGCGGTCAAGCACAGTAGCAGAAAACTGTAATAGAGGCTGTTGTAACAGTAAGTTCAAGCCAGTCTGGGCATGAAACCCTCAGTATAAATGGAAAACAGGTGTTAAATGAGTTAATTTTTGAGATTTTGTTTTAACATGAACATTTGAAAGTATTTTGTTGCTTACTCATTGTGCTGAAATTGTAACTTTGATTTTTGTGGGATGTTCTCAAGTTTATTGATCCCTTCAAAACCTCACACCCTGTGATAGAAAGCAGGAGTATCAAAGATCTTCCTTAGGTTCCCAGCAGTATCTCAGCTTCTGAATTTTGCTTTTATGTCTTGTTTTTTCCCTTGAAGTTGATAAAATGTTAAGGAGAATTATTATTGTATTAAATTTTTAGTTGACTTAATATTTGATATTATTTGTCCAACCAAAGAAGTAGCTGCTAATAGACTAATAATTTTAAAAATTGAATAATTTTATACATTCATTTATATGAGGCAGACGTCTGCAGTAGTGCTCAGTAAATTAACATAGGCAGTTACACCATTATATATTTATGTAGATTAATCTCTACTGTAATAAGAAAAAAATTGAGGCTCAGAATCTTAAGGAAGAAAATTGAGATTGGAATTCTATATCTTGGCTTGGTTACTCATAATTGTTTTGTATGCGTCAACATCTATAAACATTTACAGAGGAAATATAGGTAAGGACTACACTTATGCCAAACACTTCCCACATCAATGTTCCCCTCTCCTATGGACAAGAGACCATTGGAAGAAGAGTTTGCAGCTGAAGAACATGCACAGATATGGGAAATGTTAAATTTCTATCTTATTGGTTTTTAAAAAATATTTTATTTATTGATTTAATTATTGATTTTTAACAGAGCATAGAGTAGGGGTTTATTTACAGAAGAGTGGGCACCCCACATTTATGGCTATGCCATAAAGTATACACTCAAATATATATTCTGTGCCCTCCTTCCCGCCCCATAAAATGGTAAGAGAGGTGCCTCTTGGTGTTCTCAGCCTATCTATCTATCATCTATCTATCTATCATCATCTATCTATAGATATATACTTTGCCCCTCCCCCCACATACAGCTAAGGTCAACTGATTGGATGGGATGGGTAACCAACTCCTCCCTTGAATCTTTGATGAGTGTGGGAAGGAGGTGTAACTGTACCTTGACAGCATAGGTCAGAGGATATTTCCAGTTAACACTTCACCCCTTTCTCTGGCTATTATGTTCTTTCCACCAACCTCTCCCACAAAAGGCCCTGAGCCTTGGAGGGGGTGGTAAGTGTGAGTGATCTTCCTCCCATTGTGGTAAGGCACTGAACTTTCAGGCCTCTGCACCATCTGTTTTCCAAGGACTGTGGGCCAGTTTCAGTGGGATTCCATCTAACATAAAAACACACAGAGTAAGAATCAAGATGATCTAAACAGTGACTCCTATAATAATTCAACCTATGTGTGTAAACAAAAGTGTTTGGTCAGTACTTTGGCAGGTGCATCATTTCTATCTAACAAAGCAGTTGCAGTGACTTTCCACTGGGGCCTATATTCTCCCCTGCCACAGAGGGTTGTGCAGGTCTACAGTACCAGATGTGTGTTCCACCCCTAGGAGTGAGCATTATATCCAATAAAAAATTTGCTGGTTGTACATACAGTAGATTCTCCACTATTGCACCAGCAGGAACATCTTGTTTGGTATGTTGGTAGCACAACACGCAGGTCCATCAGGTCCGTCATTGAGGAAAATTATAGGGGATTAATCTCCCTCAGTCATCTGCATATTACCTTTTGGCACAATGAAAGCCACCCATCCAGTGGCAGGGAGTTTCCAGCTTTGTCCAAGCTTGATTTCTCCCTCTCCTGCACTGACATCATGCATTGTCTTCAACAATAGAGTTTTCTTGGTCCACTTCTAGTGTACAATCAACATTACTGGCAATGGCCTTTATTGCTTTGGGTAGCTCTAGAGTCCCTGGGGCCAAAATCTCACAGGGGGAACTTACCTGGGGCATTGGGATTTTCATTTAACAACTGTAAACTGCTTCAGAAAGGGCTTTCTTCCATCCCCATGGGGTTCCTTTTGTGCCTAAGGATTTTTTTACTAATGTATCTGGAAAATTTTCTCCCTTATATTCCCATAGTTCTTTGTATAGTTGTCCTTTCCCCCTACACTTTAACTACACTTTTTGCATATTTCTCCCTTAATAATACCTTTATCCTACTAATCTTCTCTCTCGAGTTTCTAGTTTTCCTTTACCTTGCTGTTTTCCTTCCATATTCCTGATCCCTGCAATTGCATAAGGATATGCACTCACTTATAAGGATCTTGTACTAGGGTGCACAGATGAGGGAAAATATATGCATTTTGTTTTTCTGAGTCTGTGTTACTTCACTTAATATAATAATTTCTAGATCAATTCTTTTACCTGAAAATTTCATATTTCATCTTTTTTATTGCAGAATGGAACTCCATTGTGTAAATGTACCACATTTTCATTAATTACTCATCAGTTGAGGGATATTTAGGTTGCTTTCATCTCTTAGGTACTGTTAAAAGAGCAGCAACAAACATGTTTGTACAAGTGTCTCTGCAATAGGAATAGTCTTTGGGCATATCCCAAGGAGTGGTATAACCAGGTCATATGGTAGATACATTTTTAGTTTTCTGAGAGCTCTCCATCCTGCTTTCCACAGGGGTTGCATGTGTCTGCAAACCCACCAGCAGTGAATGAGTGTTCCCCTTTTTCCACATCTTCACCAGCATTTGGTATCGTTTATATGCTTGATCCTAGTTATTCTGATTGGGGTAATGTGAAAGCTTAAGGTGGTTTTAATTTGCATTTTCCTAATTACTAACCATGCTGAACACTTTTAAAGATGTTTCTTAGCCATCTTTATTTCTTCTTTAGAGAACTCTGTTTAGATCTTTAGCCCATCTTTTAATTGGGTCATTTGCTTTCTTGCTTCTTTGTTTTTTGAGACCTTTATATGTTCTGGATGTTAAACCTTTGTCAGATTTGTCACTGGTAATTTTATCTGTGAGTTTTCTCTTCACATTCATGTTTCTTTTGCTGTACAGGGGCTTTTTATTTTAATGAAGTCCCACTTGTTGATTGTTGACCTTAATTCCTGAGCAACTGGTGTCTCATTTAGAAAGTTCTTTCCTATACCTATATCTTGTAGGTTACTGGCAAAGTTTTCTTCTAATAGTTTCTGAGTGTCAAGTTTCACATTGAGGTTTTTGATCCATTTGGAGCTGCCTTTTGTTCAAGGGGAAAGACAAGGGTCTAGTTTCATTCTCTTATAGGTGGAGATCCAATTTTGCCAACACCATTTGTTGATTATGCTGTCTTTCCTCCACTGCTGGTTCTTGGCACCTTTGTCAAATATCAGGTGGCTGAAATTGTGTGTACTCAGGCTTTGGTGTTTAATTATGTTCCCTTAATCTATGTGTATATTTTTGTGACAGTACCATGCTGTTTTTATGACTATAGCTCTGTAGTAGATTTTGAGATCTGGTATAGTAAACCCCCGGGATTGCTCTTTCTGTCTTTCCTCCACTGCTGGTTCTTGGCACCTTTGTCAAATATCAGGTGGCTGAAATTGTGTGTACTCAGGCTTTGGTGTTTAATTATGTTCCCTTAATCTATGTGTATATTTTTGTGACAGTACCATGCTGTTTTTATGACTATAGCTCTGTAGTAGATTTTGAGATCTGGTATAGTAAACCCCCGGGATTGCTCTTTCTGCTGAGGGTTGATTTGGCTATCCAGGGTCTTCTGTGCTTCCATACAAATTTAAGGATTTTTCTTCTAATTATGTGAAATATGTCATTTGGATTTTGGTTGGAA
>NW_008346313.1:12060-36809 GCF_000622305.1 Nannospalax galili | reverse complement strand
TTTTCTGCGTTTCCTAGTTTGCATTGATAAGTCAGCTGTAATTCCAATGGGCTTTCCTTTATATGTGACTTGTTTTTCTTTTGCCACTTTCAATATTTTCTCTATTTCTGTATATTTAGTGTTTTTACTATGATATGCCATGTGAAGTTTCTTTTCTGGTCCTTGAACTTTGGTGTTCTATGTGCTTCTTATAGTTGTATGGGGGATGTCTTTCATTAATTTTGGTAAATTCTCTTCTATAATCCTGCTTAATATCTGCTCATTATCAGTAACCTGAAATTTTCCTCCTTCCTCTATGCCCATGATCCATAAATTTGCTCTTTTCATGGCGTTCCAAATCTCCTGCATATTACATTCCTTGTTTTTTAATTTTTTTCACAATATTTGCTTCAGTGGCCCAGTGCTTCAATTTTATCCTCCAGTATTGATATTCTGTTTTCCATTTCATTCATTCTAGCAGTGAAGCTCTCCCCTGTTGTTTCAAGTTGGCTTATTGAGTTTTTCACTTCCTTCTTCATTTCAGCCCCATTTTCTTCAATGTTTTTATCTCTTTTGTGAATTATTTCAGAAGTTTATCCCTATTTTCTGTTTTTACTTTGTGTGTTCTTTAGATTCATTGACTTCCTTGATCATGTTGTTTTAAATTATGTGTCCTGGTTTATTTCTAGGGGGTTCTCCTTGTAGAATTCTTCTATAGGACTGGTGGAGTATTGTGGGACATAGTGGTTTGGCTTTCCATTTTTATTAATTTTCATTGTGATTTTGCCATTTCATTTTTGTTGGTAATTCTAGTATGAAAATCAAGTCTTTTTTTGACTTGAGGTTTGCTTCTGTTTGTATTATTGTTATGCCTTAGTTGTCTTTATATTGGGTTTGCAGAGCTCATTGCCCTAGGTTTTAGGTTCTCTCAGGTTTTATTTTGGAGGGAACTGATGGCTTTAGATCAGCTACTTGAGTTCCCACAGAAGCCCAAGTCAGGTTCCAGTCAGGTACACTCAGGCTTCCTTCTAACATTTGGACTTCTAGTAGCAGGTACTCAGAGCACAATTTAGAAGATCCCTATAGAGAGTCCCAATTTTTGCACTCTCAAGCAGTCTGCTGATTTCTCAGCCCCTACATTAGGCAGAGGCCAGATCATATGCTCTCAGGCTGTCTGCTGAGTTTTCAGCATCTAAGCCAGATGGAGGCCAGAACAGGCACTCTTGGGCTATCTGAGTTCTCAACATCTAAACCAGATGGAGGCCAGAAGAGCCTTATTGGTTTTCTTAAATGTTTCCATATTCATATTTGCTTAAATTATGCTTAAATACATGAAAGTTGTAAGTGGTTTTCATCAAGGTGAGCTTCCTACCTTGTTAGAATTATAGCCTTGCTTTTCTTAACTCTAATTCTGTGAGTTTCTCTCCAAATTTTCATAAAGTTTCCCTCTCTCCTCATTCATGGTTTGAAAGCTCTCTAGTCTAAGATCAACAGTTCTAGAACCAGGTACATGTGGGAAACATGAATTGAACTCATTAGTATGTAGATAAATAGAGAGAGAGATAGATAGATGATAAATAGATAGATATGTTTGTAGGTGATATAGATAGATATGAAGTTAGGAGTTGAATTATGGACAGGCACCCAGGAGGAATTGGAGGAGGATTAGAAGTGGAAATCAATAATGAGGATCCTCAAGAGGAATTAAAACATAGAATTTCAGTATGGTCCAGCAATCACTCCTGGCTGTATATATCTGAAATACTTAAGTCAGTATCCCAGAGATAAGGACCCACAACAGATGTCCATTAACTAATGACCAGTTGAAGAGAACATGTTATAAATACACAATGCAGCTTTAATCAAGTATAAGGAGAAATGAAATTAGGACTTTTGCAGGAAAATGGGTGGAACTCCAGATTATGATGTTAAGCAAGAAAAACATGAGTTAACAGAAACTGCACATTGATGCCTCATAAGCAGTAGACATGTAGTTATATAAATATATTTCATGTAAAATACATGCCTATGCTAGAGTGATTACAGAGCATATAAATAGATACTGGATTCAATTCCCACAGTCTTGATATATACATGAATGGAGATATGAAAGATCTAGAGGGAAGAGGGGAAACAGGTGTGGGCAACAGAGAAAAAGAAAGGTTAATATGTTTCCCCCATATGAGAAATCAAAATTTTATTACAAACATATACACACATGCATCTATAGGAAAGCAGAAGACAGAATGCTTGGTGGAGGAAGGTGGCGAAGACAGTGGATTGGGGAAAAGGAAATGGTAGGTGAGGGGAATAAGAGCAAGATGGCATTTATGAACCCCGGTATTCTATAAATGGATATAATTTTTAATTAAAAAGCAAATGAAAACCGGTGTGGTAGCACATATCTTTAATGCCAGCACTTGGAAGGCAGAGGCAGGCTGATCTCTGTGAGTTCAAGGTCAGCCTGGTCTACATAGTAAGTTCTAAGCCAGCTGGGACTACAAGGAGACCTTGTCTCCAAAAAGACTGAAAAAAAACAAATGAAAATATTTCATCAGACAAAATTATTGTCAAATTATTTACACATGATTTTCTGGAAGTACTTAGATGCATATTATCTGTAAGATGCACACAAAAATGGTATATACTCCTTCTGCCCTCGAGACGGCTGTGGAAGAACACAGCTTCATCTATAAGAAGTGATGGCAATTCCATATGGAGAGCTTGGCTTTTCCTGACATCAGTAACTCTACATATAGAACATATTTATTTTATGACTGATAATGAAACATTTGGTTTGAACACTTGATTGAAATAGTTATTGACTTTGCAGTTCTCCTTCCTTTTCACATGGGCTCTAGAGTCTACTTTCTCAGTTGTGTTTCTTCTTTCTCTGTAGTCAGTGGGCCAATTCCCCAAAAAATAGCATCTTAAGTCTCATATGTGTTTTTGCATATCTACATGTGTCCATACATATGCCCAAAAATAATTTCAGTAAAAAGAGAAAATTTTAAAAAAGGTTTAAGAAATTATGAAAAGTTTTTTTTTTTTTAAATCTTAATATCACATTAGGTGGAAAGGAGATGAATCACATTGACAGGCTTTGCAGTATTCATCATTTCCATTAATGCCCTGATTCTCAGGTCCTCACAACTTGATTTTGGGAAATGCAACCTGTGCCACGGTGAGCATTTAATTCAGGACAGATGCAATGTTCTCAATACAAGCGAAGAGTATAGACTAGACAGATGATTGCACTGTTTAGTATTTAATTAAACTTTGACCATTTTATGATAAACGTACCTAAAAAGTGTGTGTGTAGAAAGTGGTGTACAAACAGATCAACTTCAAGCAGAAATAGAGGCCCAAGTCTCTTTGGTCAATGCAGTGGTTGGAAGCTGTCTGAAGAGGATGACTCCAGAGACACTGGCTGAATAAACAATAAACAACCTTTACCTGAAGATAGTTGGAGCCAAGATGTTACAGGAGAGATTGTGCTAACCACAAGACCAAAAATGGTTCCCCATTGCCTGTCCTGGAGTAATATTCATGGTTGACCTCCCCATCAAAAACACACAGACTGGGCAACTGGATTGCCTTTGACTTGGGAGGTAGACCATTCTTCTTCATGTAAAAAGAGAGCAAAGTGGAATTTATTTAGAAGGGGAGACATTCAGACCTGGTTCCCATTGTAGGAATCAGAGATATTTCTCATATGTAACCCAACACTTATTGTTGGTCATGGGAAGCTGATGAACCTTTTTATTTTGCAAGCAAACCCCCTCATCCCTGCTTTGTTAACAGGTATGTGAAAGAGATGAAGGAGTCTCATCTTGGAGTCTCCTTGGAAGATGTGAGTGCTTCAAGGACACAAGCCTGCACAGGAGAGACATTGTGAGACTGAGGAGGAACATAGGTGAGTGAGGGCACTGGCCACTGTGTTTTTTCTAGTAGATTCCCAATCTCTCACCATAGAATTCTACCCCATCCAACAGGAACGTGCTCAGAACCTGAAGGTGGTGCATCTTCTAAGGCCCCTGAGAGCTGCATCTTTTCCCTTTCTGCTTGACGAGTTACACAAACACTAAACAACGTCACCACCTGGGTCAGTATCTACCTTCCTATAATTCTAGAAGCAAGACTATTGTTAATGGACATATAATTGCTTCCTTTGGCATATTTTCAGCATGTAATTGAGAGTTTCCATGGATAAAAAAAAAAAAAAAACCAACAAACATATCTCCTACAAAAAGACCATTTAATAACTGTGACCAAATATGGTGGCTGAGGGTTTCGGTTGGGAACATACTTGATTTCTAACAAGAATATTGAGGGAAAGAAGTATATTTTAATTGGAAAAACTTTGTGAAAGGGCATTTATTTAAATCACATATTAAGTGTGAATTAAGATTTTCCTTTATTCTTACATCAGCTGTTTCTTAATCCAGGACATAAATACTCACTTTCACTGGTTTGCTGTTTTTGTCTTGGCTGTGATATCTGATTTCATTCTCACAGGAATATAATAGGAGTTACCAGAAAGATAACTCACAAGGAAACATGCTGGGAACCAATTTCAACAACCCAGCAGGTTTCATCCTACTGGGCTTCTCTAACCAGCCCCACCTGGAGGCCGCTTTTCTTCTGGTCATCTCTGACATCTACACTGTGACTCTCACAAGGAACACAGTGATCTTACTCATGTCATTTTTGGACCCCAAACTCCACATGCCCATATACTTACTTCTCACTGTCAAACCTCTCCTTCTTGGATCTCTGTTTCATGATGAGCATGGTTCCACAAATGCTCTGGAATCTCAAGGGCCCATACAAGTTGATCAGCTATTTCAATTGTGTGATTCAGCTGTACATTGCTCTGGGACTGGGCTCCACAGAGTGTATCCTGCTTACAGTGATGACCTATGACCACTTATATGATATAAATAAATGTAATGTATGTAAATGTGATCTACCACATAAAACAAACTCAGAGACAGAAACCCCACAATCATTTTATTAAAGGTAGAAAAGTCATTTGACAAAATCTAACATCCATTCATGAAAAAAATCATGGAGAATCTAGGCATAGAGGAAACATATATCAACATAATAAAGGAAATACACCACAAGCACGTAGTCGAAATGATACTAAATGGAGAAAAAATGAAAGCACTCCACCAAAATCAGGAACAAGACATGTACATCCAATTTCTCCATTGTTGTTTAATATAGTACTTGAAGTCTTGCCTAGAGCAATAAGATAAATGAAGTAACTAAATGGGATACAAATTGAAAGGAAGGAGTCAACATATCTTTATTTGCAGATGATATGATTCTATACATAAGGAATCCCAAAGCTCTACTAGCAAACTCTTAGAGATGATAGTTAACACTTAGAAGAGTATCATGCTATATAATTGACAACCAAAAATCAATGGCCTTCCCTTATGCCACCAGAAAACATACTGGGAATTAAATCAGGAAAACAGTTCCATTCATGAAATCCATACAGTACCTTCAATAAATCTAACAGAGGAAACAGAAGACCTGTACAATAGAAACTTTATGACAATGAAGAAAGTAATTGAAGAATTACTTCTTCAAATGAAGAAGATATTAGAAGATGGAGAGACCTCCCAGGCTTATGGATTGGTAGGAGTAATATTGTGCACATGGCCATCTACCAAAAACAATCTACAAATTAATTGCGATGCCTCTTAAAATTCCAGCACAATTATACACAGAATTTGAAAAAATAATCTCAAATTTCATATGGAAACACAAAGAACTAGGAGAAACAATGTAAAACTGAACAATAACAGACCTGCTGGAGGCATTACCATCCCTGATCTCAAACTAAAGAGCTACTATTTAAAAAAAAATTAAACTGGCATAAAAACAGAAAAATTAATTAGTGGAATAGAATTGAGGACCCAGATTTAACTCCACACATTTACAGTTACCTGATTTTTGACAAAGGAACCAAAAATACACAATGGAAAAAAGACAACATTTTCAGTATGTTGTGCTGGTTTAACTGGCTTAGCACGTGTAGAAGAATGAAGCTAAAACCCAATTCCTCACCATGCATAAAACTTAACTCTAAATGTATCAAGGACATAGTACACAATACCCTAAATCAGATAGAGGAGAAAGTATGGAATATACTGTAACTTACAGGTACAGGAAAGTATTAACAGGACTCCTATAGTGTAAGTATTATGTCCAACATGAAAAATGAGACCACATGAAACTAAACCGCTTCTACAATTAAAAGACACCATAATTCCAGTGAAGCGGAAACTTGCAGAATGGGAAAAATCTTTACCAGCTATGCCTCTAATAGGGATTAGTATCTAGAATACACAAAGAACACACAAAAAACTAAGCATCAAAAAACAACAACTAATTAAAAAGTGGTACAAGTGTCTAAACAGGGAGTTCTCTAAAGATGAACCATAAATTATTGAGAAATACTTTTATAATGTTCAGCATCCTTAGTCATCAAGGAAGTGCAGCTGAAAACTACTTTGAGATTTCATCTTACCCCACTCAGAATGGCAAAAATCCAAAAACACTTTTTTGACAAATGTTGATGAAGATACGGACAAGGGTGAACTCTTATACACTGTGGATGCCCGTGCAAACTGGTGCATACACTATGGAAATCAGTGTGGAGATTCCACAAAAAGATTGAAATTGATCTACCATATGAGTCAACTCCTCCACACTTGGGTATATACCCAAAAGACTTTACACCCTACCAAAGAAATACCTGTTCATCCATGTTCATTGCTGCCATTTTCATAATAGCCAGAATTTGGAAACACCTTAGATATTCATCAACTGATGAATTGATAATGAAGGTGTAGTACATGTACACAATGGAATATTATTCAGCTCTCAAAAGTGAAATTATGAAATTCTCAGGTAAATGGACAGAACTGAAACAATCATCCTGAGTGAGGCAAGAGGTAATCCAGACTCAGAAAGACAAATGTCCCATGTTCTCTCTCATAGGTGGATGCTACCTTTGACATCTTAGATACACATGTTTCAATTTAAAAATTTAGAGATGTCAAGAAATGGAAAAATGGCTGTGTGGGTAGTCAGGCAGCTTCCAGAGAGCTGTGAATGCAGTGATATAAAGGGGAAAAGGGACCATAAGTAAGGGAGAAATGGTGTGTGGAATGGGTTGGTAAGAGAGTGGAGGGAGTATGGGGTGGGATAAATAACACTAAAGGCTTATAGAAAAATCCATATGGAAATCTACCACCATAGAAGTTACTTGAAGTGTATACATGTAAATCATGAAATAGATTGAAAGGAATTTTTCTATGACAGGGGAATATTGTCCTTTCTAGATGTCTTAGGATAATGAAAAAAAAAGAGTCCTCAATACCAGGAATGAACTTCCTCTCTAGAAGCTGTTGACCAGGGTCTCATAGACTTTCAACCAATACTGGCAATTTCCCTTGCTCTTGGTTACCCACCAGAACTTGTTGGTAAGACTACTGCTGAAGATATGAGAACAATCAGGGAGAAAACATGCTGGTGCTGACTTCAGAGCCTCATTTCTATTGGCTAGTGTTCATAGTGCTGGAAGGCACTCTGCAAGCCACTAGAAGGGAAAAAAATCATCATTGTGTTTACCTAGCTGTAAATCCTGTGAAATACAATAAAAACTGGCCTGACAAGATAAGTCCACTGGTGTGACACTGGAATACATATAATGGGAGTAACCAACCGCTCTTTAATTGGATTTAAGGTTCACTTCCTAGGATGGAGCCCATACCTGACAATGATATCAGTCTTAGGAACCTGAGACTAAAGAGGTCTCAAGACATAGAGAAGAAGTTAATACTAGCTTAGTTTTCTATTAAATATTTGCTGTACTAACTGACTCAATGATTTATTGTTATACATATAGATTAATGCATCTCTCAACTCTCAGCAGAGAAGTTTCTTCATGCAGCTGATGGTGATTAACACAGAAACCCACAATTGGCTGAAGGGTTCTTATCCCTGAATAGTACACCTGTATCAAACTTCTTCTTCCCAAGGTTCAGGGATCATTGTGTAAGAGGGGACAGAAAGATTGCAAGAACCAGAGGTAGTAGATGACCATAAGGAAATAGTTTGTCAGACAGTTGGTCAGTTGCTAATATGAACTCACAGCAATTCTGACCATGCAGAATTTCTATACAACCTCAAGCCAGATGAAATCCCAGCATAGACATGAGGAAGTGGGTAAGAAACTGTAGCCCCACTTAAAGAAATTGTGGCATCAGATGGCTTCTGAGAGGGGCAGAGACAGTCTCTTTCAAGGATGGGACTCTTGGTAGGCTAACCAGGCTCCAGTGGATGGATCCACACTGAAGGACATTTGGAGACACATTAAAGCCTATAGGCCTTACTATATGTACTATAGAGTACATTAAGTTGGATGTGGGGGCAACAAAGGAAGGTGAGGATAGGGTAGGGGATCTAAATACCATCAAATTGTATTGTATGAAAATTACCACAATCCAGTAAAAAAAGAAATTTAAAAAAGAAAGAAACAGAACTCTCTGCACAGCAGAAGCATTACTTTTCACTAGCTACTTTTCAGGTACTAAACATGCTTAGTAGCTCTTTGACAATGCCAATTTCTATTCTGTGCTGTTTCAATTTTCTAGGAAAACTAACAAGTAGAAGACAGATGTACAGATGTACAGATTTTTCATGTTATACTTAGCTGGATAACATTAAATTCTGTATATCTGTATTTTAAAGTCTCAAACCCTGGAAATTACAAAAATTTAACACAACCAAGTTCTCTGAGCGCAGACCTCACACCTTCAGGAATTTTTCCTTCTACTGTCCATTTTCCATGTCAGGATCCAATCCAGGTCTTGAGTAGCGAATATTCATTATGTATTTTACTCTAATCCAATCTGTGGTAGTAAATTAATATTTTCAATTTAACGACCACAATTTTGAAGGAAAAATAAAACTAAAAAAACCAGAAGCTATTTACTAGGACATCTCTGCATTTGGATTTGTTGAACGTGTCTCCCTTTCAAGCTCCTATGTATTTTATAAGAAGCTGCATCCTGTCTCCATTTCCTTATTTTCTAGCACCACAGATTTTTCAGGGTCATTTCCCTTTCCCTTAGAAACAGCTCTGCAAGGAGCCCTGGTTCCTTTTCTTAGGAATTTCATTTAGAAGCCCATCATCTGGGCACTGGCATCACTCTTTCCCTTAGCAGCCATGGCTTCTGGTCCCACTTAACAAGGGTAACAAACGCCTATGTAATGCTGACCCACCCACACTCACATGTAGGTTTTTTCTTTCTCTGGCTCTCTTCAATACATGTATGATATAAATCTATACACTTCATAAACATACATATACATACATCTAAAACCATGATGTCACCAGTTACCTGACTGTGTTCTTTTTCCTCTACCTAAATATGATACCTGTGTAAGGGAGTTCTCCAGTGCTCAAATCACAGACCCTGAGTGCCCATGGCATAAAGGCTGGACTATAGACTGGGACTGGCCTAATTGCTCATGGATCAAGTATCAACACTACACCTCCCTGAGAGTTATCTGTCCCAATCCAAAGTCATGCCCTTATGTGTGCTGAGGAATACTGAATTATATCATAACTTGGAAGATCTTCAATACATTGTGTCATATACATGCAAGTCAAATGCATGCAACTCATAAATCATACAAAATCTAACAATAATTTATATTTTTAGTTTATTTTTTGTCTTTCATCTTTCAGCCATTAATATTTTGTCTTTAAGTTAAAAATTGTCTTTTCTTTCCTTCTTTCTTTCACTTTTTTGAAAAAGTAACACTTTTTTCACAAAAAGTGAAAAATGATGTAGCAAGTAAAAAAAAAACATGCAAAAACAAAACAAAAAAACCCAAAATAATAGCCACAAATCATTTACAAAATATTTACCATATTTTCTTTCACATTTTGAAGCAACTAGTTCCAAAACTTAACAGTTTGATTTACTGGAATCTTACACATTTTTATGGCTCATATTATTCACAAACACATTTACAGAGTGTATTATATGTCAGTAATTCCATCGAAGTTTTTATAAACCTTGATATTTAATGAAGTATCATGATTCAAACAGTTACCAGGGAATAAATAGTCATGTGTTTTAGGCACATGGACAGCAGAAGTCACCAGAAGCAACAGGATTTGGTCAGATATCTGAGATTAAACTAGGTAATTTAGACTCTTAAATGAGATGAAAATATGACAGCAAATCAAGCTTTTTTTTATTTTTCTCTTCTAAAAATTTTCAATAGCTAACTTTCTTCCAGAATTTGCAATTAAAACATGGCACTGATTTCAGAAATTGTTCTGAAATCACAGGGATAGTTACTACAGAGGCACCTTATAATACACAGGAAGCGTATACCAGTTTTATTTCTTCAGACCCACTGTCTGTGCATCCTCTTCTGTGTGGTCCTCACTACCTATCCATTTTCAGAATCTTTCTCCTGCCCAGAGTTCTCCACAGTGCTTCCTTTACTTCCTTGTTTCATAAAGTATAGATTATAGGATTCAGCATGGACGTCACAACTGTATAGTAGAGGGCCAGGAGTTTACTCCTGTAGAGTGACTAGACTTGGGCTTCAAGTAGGTGACAGATGCTGATCCCTAAAAGAGTGTTACTACAAGTAGGTGGGAGGAACATGTGGAGAGGCCTTTATGGCAGCCCTCAGGGGAGGGCATGACCAGTACTGCAGCTAGATTTCTGCTGTAGGAAGCAATGATCAGTAAAAATTGACTGGAAATGCAGAGAACAGCAGCACAAAACTCACAACCTCATTCTGGTATCATACTTACCCACAGGCAAGTATGATGATAGGTAGGAGGCCACAGAAGAAGTGATCTATCTCACAGGGTTCACAGAAGTCCAAGGAGAAAATGAAATTGGTCTGTAACAAACCTACTATGCATCTCATTCCTCAAGACACCATGGCAGGTTGAGCACACACTCCACGACCCATTGTTGTTGCATAGTGCAGTGGGACACATATGGCCATGTAGCGGTCAAAAGCCATGGCTGCCAGAAGGCAGCACTCAGTGACGCCTAAGAATAAGAAAAACATCTGTGTGGCACAGCCCACCCGAGAGATTCCTCTGGCTTTGCTCACAGAGCTCTGTAGCATCTTGGGTACAACAGAGCATGGGTAGCCGATCTCCAGGAAAAACAAGTTGGCCAAGAAGAAGTACATGGGGGTGTGGAGGGCTGGATTGGTCCAGATGGCAAGAGTGGTGAATGAATTTCCCACCAGGGATGCCAAGAACATGAGGAGGACTAGGGTGAACAGGAGGGAGCACTCTCCAGGGTCCTCAGAGAACTTGGAAAATGCAAAGCGTTTGACAGACATGCTGTTTTCCAGCCACAGAGAGCAGTTGAGATTCATCTCCTGGAAGGGAGAACAACAAAGCATCAGAAGGTTCCTGTGAATGTAACTTCATTACATTCAGAGCCTCAGTCAAGTCAGAGAAGGAAATCTCTACCTGCAATTATAAAATCCCTAAGTTTAGAAATGAACATTCATCCCCGTACCTTTTCAGATCAAATCCTTTCTCTATTGACCACATCTGTTGGTTTTTCCAAAGTGTACCAAGTTCCAAAACATTGTAAAAGTGTTAAAATTATGAGGCTTGCTGGTCCCTACCTATAACCCCAGCTGTTAGGAAGCTGAGGCAGAGGCTTACCATGAGTCTTAGTCTAAATTACAGCGTAAGACATATTTTCAAATAAAGGGAGTGAAAAAGGGTTAATTGCTACTCAGTTCTTATTTTTCTTTTCTGTATTTCTCATTAATTAGTTGTCAATACCACTAAAGGTCTCTCTGACCTCCTAGTCCCTCTGAATTACCATTGCCATGCACAAGCTCTCTTCAATCTTTTCAGAGATTATTGGGCCCAGAGTATTCTGTGCTCACTGCAGGTGGCACTCAGACCCAGCAGGTAACAAGTACTATTTTCCCCAAGTGGAATTCCTATTTTAGAGAAGGAAAAGTAAAGTAAAATCAGTGATTCCTGCACTGCACAGACCCAAGGCATTTCCTGGTATCTGAAGATTTTCGAGGTGATGGTCTACAAAGCGTCTTGTGAATGGAGACAGGAGCTGAGAAGTGAGAGGGAAATCGGTCAGTGAACAAAAAGCACCCCAGGCCCTCTGGTCACAGTTGTGTGGGGGGCTGAGCAAAGTCAGCAATGCAGCTATTTTCTTTATATAAAATTACCTAACCTGGTTGGCAGGAAGCCTTAGCCCTAGCTGAGGATATTTTGGATATTGATCACTGCTGGGTGCTGGAAGAGGAAGTCCCAGTTTTCCTATCTGGTAGGTTGACCAGGCCACAAGGAATAGACCAGCACCCAAGAGTCTTAGAAACACAGATTAGACTGGATAGGCTTTAAAATAAAGACAAATAATAGTAGAGGCCATGACATTTGAAGGGGGTAATAAGGTAGGGTTGGAGTGTGTGGTTGGGCCTGAACGTGATCATGTCCTAAAATAAATTAAAGATCACAAAAGTTTTGCCATCCTTTAGTACATCATGTTTGTTCAGTAAAAGTTGTCATTTCCTGTATATTAAAGTCGATTTTTCTTAATCTCGTTTATGTGAATGTATGAATCAAGTTACTGGGATATTTGAAATAAAATAGGGACTTAGTCTTGATATATAGGCCTGGCTGGCCTCAAATGTACGCTGTCCTGCCTGAGTCTCCTGAGTGTTGGAATGACAGCAATGAGCCACCATGTTTACACACTTGGTTTTATATTGTTTATGTTTTCATAAGAGACTAGGCTAGCACAGGCTTGCTTGATCACTTAACCTGGTGAACTCTTCAGTTCCCACAGCTTTGCCTTCTGGTGAAGCCACTAGCTCTGCCTCCTTGTCTCTGTCACAATCAGTTATACCTTCTGTTCTTCATGATGCACTTTAACTGATAGACAGCCCTTTCCACTTTGGGGTGATCGCTGCTCATTTCTGTCTGAGTACAGCCTCCGACAGAGACTTAGTGAGGAATTTGTTGTTTGCTTTAGCTCTTCATGACATCTACCACATTTGTCAATCAATAAGTTCTCATGAAATGGGAAAAGAAGCTTCTGTGCTTAATTTATTGTCTGTATATCCACTCATCTCTGCACAGTGTGTTCTCTGACCTTCAATCCCATCTCCCTCTAGTACCTCAGATGCTTCTCACTGAATACAAAATTGAGGTCAATAAAATGTATACAATAAGAAGCTGAGGAACAGGGCACCAGAGTTTCTGTGCCTTCTCAATTCAGTAGAGACTTGAGGCTATATCTCAGCACGTTGTTCTGATTCCACATGCTGTAATAAAAATACAGGAATCTGGGTATGTATCCCAAGAATGAAAACATTCTCCATCCTTAGTGAACTGGTCCTTGTTCTTTTGAGGGTGGACTGATGTTTGGATTTTTCTGTTTCAAATGTCATTCATTCATAATCTAAACATACCATGCTTTCCCTGAGAAAGGCAGAGTAAAAAATATTACCCCCAAACTGCTGACACACTGAGTGTTTCCTATTGATACATTACAGTTTTCAAAAAGTATTATAAATACTTCCCTGTACTGTAATTAATTTAAATATCTACATTTCTCATATAATAACAAAATTCATGTGCAATTGAGCCAAAAGGAAAATCCAAGGAAAGGTTCTGTTATTTTAAACCTAAATATGTTTTTAAATGTCCCCTTACTATTTAGTCATTAGTGTAGTTGACTAAATAGCCCTGAATTTGGAGAGCTGTGTCTTGTCTGTCAATGAAACTTACATTTTCCCTGCTTGGGATACATACCCAGAATGCTATATTTTCGTTACAACATGTGGAATGAGAGCAATGTGCTGATAGAGCCTCAAGGCTCTAAAGAATTGAACAATCATAGAAACTCTGGCGCCCTGTTCCCTCAGCCTCTCACTATACATATTTTCTTGATCTCAATTTTATATTCAGTATTTTATTGCACAAATTAGATGACAAAGTCCTTTCCTATCACTCTAGTTCAACTCTATCAATGTAAAAATGTAAATATTGTTAAGGCACACTCGGGATAAAAAGTACAATGACGATTCAAATGCAAGTCTCCTGCCCTTGAGCTTCATGCAAAGGCAATCAGGGTCACAGCATGTATCCTCTGTAGTGACTGATCTACACACTATACCCACAGTCACAACAATGTCATTTACATAGCCATGATAAAATCTGAATACATACTCGTTCTCTATCAATAGCAAATTTTAGTTTATAGATGTATATTTATTTTATAGAAGCTTTGTGTGCACTAGATACTGGTGAGGTTCTGAAGGTTCCTGTTATGACCTGTATTTTCAGTGGTACTTAGAATACAAGGGATGGATCATTAGATGAGGTGATTTTAATAGCTCACATCCCATCTTACATAGTATAAAGACCAAAGACCACTCTGTATGGTTCTCCAGGAATGATCCAGATCAATGGACTCACTGTGTGTGGTGTCATATGATTAGAAATGTGCAATTGTGGTCTTGGTCCCAGGAGACTGAAACTTTCTTCTCACTGGTGAGCATCAGGAGGCAGCCTCATCCCCTCCCAAGGGGACAGTTCTTTGTAGGGAAATGATAATGTTTTGAAGGAAAGAGGTTAAGTGGCAGACAGTGTTAAATGGATGAATGGCTTCGGTTCATCTCAACTGTCTCTGTCAACTGTCATATGGCTTCCTCAGAACAGAAGACTGGGAAGTCAGGAAATTGGATCAGAGACTAACTATTTCATATCACTCTATGTGATATGAACCAAAGTGAAATTTATGGTGATAAATTCTTTGACCACTACAAACTGTTAATATAAATTATTAAAATTTTACCATTTCTAGTATACATTAAAATTGTTGGGAAAGCTATATACTTAACTTTAGTGTTACAGTCTTTTGATGATAGTAATATTTTTCCTGATGATTATAAAAGATTTAAATCTAGTAAATAGTTTTCTAGTCAGACAAGAGTTTGGCAAAGTGCTTGCTTATTTATATCAAAAGCAGGTAAAATAAAAATAGAAGTTAAAAGTTTATATTAGTGGGGAAGAAATAAGTAAGGTACTAATGCTTATCATTACAGGAAAAGTCATCATCTGAATATGTATCATTTTAATGATATAAGAAAGGAATTAAACAGGAACTTCAAGGAAATTGGCACAATATCCTCTAAAATTCCACGTACAACACATACTATCTCATATTAGAGAAGTGGAAATGCCATTAGTTAGTAAAGCTAAGCTTAACGTCCCTTAGCAATCCTTCCTATGTAGAAACTTTGAAGCTCTAGAATCTGATCCTTCCTCAGACCACAAGACTGGGAAGTCAGGAAACAGGATCACAGACTAATACTATTTCATATGCTCACAGAAGACAGATAATCTAAGCAGAGTCTTTGGCTACCTTAGGGTATTCTCTCAGAATCTTCTGAAATTGGAACATAGAAAAAAGGACTCTTAGGAGCCTCTTTCCTGGAATTAACAGTCAGGGTGGCTGGCTTCTGCAGGGTGTGGAATCAGTATTTGCTACATCTCAATGTCCACTTTGAAGTCAGCATCTTGCATTTACCTCATAAACTCTGGTTTTAAGGTATGCCTGTGGTAAATTGGGAAAGAGATTTGAGAAAGTTTGAATTATCAGAATTTTATTCTGCAAGTTTAGGAAGGCCTTTTATTTCATTTGTTCATTTGAAATGATTACTGAAACCCCACCAGGATAGGCTGCATTAAATAGTTTCTTTGGAGGTGTTGTCTCTTTAAGAGCAGAGTAGCCTGGGTTATTTAAAATGGCTTTTTCTCCTCTTATCTGACACATGCACGGAGTGAACCTGCTCTAACTCCTGGAGATGATGAGAAAAACATGGGTCCTACTGGCTCAGAAACTCAGGACCTTTTAGAGTCAAAACTGCTCCAGGAGCCTCCAGCAAATAATCAGGTACTATTCATGGATTTCAGCATTAGGGTTGTGTTCTCCAAGTGTTTCCCCTTATGAGTGGTGAATCCCTTTTCTACACTGTGTTAGCAGAGACTGAAATAACATTCAAAATCAAACAGAATGCTGGAGAAGAAAATAGCTATGAACTCAATGGAAAATGCAGGCAACCAGGGCTGGAGAAATGGCCACAGATAGTTAAAAGCACTGGCTGCTTTTGCAGAGGACCTGGGTTCACTTCCCAGTACCCACATGGTGGCTAACAAACTTCTGTAACTCCAGTTCCAGGAGATCTGACACCATCTTCTGACCTCCCTGAGCACTGCACAAACATGGGTGCACTTACATACATGCAGCCAATACACTCAAACACATAAAATAAATTTAAATGAATTTTAAAAAGGGAAACTCAGAGAAAGAAAGTTGTTATTTAATGCTAAACAGGTCAATTCAGTAAAATAAGTAAAAATATGTATGCAACCCATCATGATAGCATTTGAATACACAAAACAAACGCCAAAAACATTGACTTGAAAGAGAGACTAGAGCACAGGGACAGAACATTGGGTTCTATAACTCCCTCCTGGACCTAAGGTTCAGTCATGGATAGATTATCCAGGAAGAAAATTGGATAAATGAGCCTGGGAAATAGAAACAGAACACTCCATTCCACAGTTTGAGAAAACACAAGGATCTTAACTGCATGTGAAATATTCTCCAGTATTATCAGAAAATTGGAACAGCAGCCATGTCTTAGAACCACAACATCCTCAAACCTAAAACAGTTGTAAGAGGGAAGTTTATAACAGTAAACACCTGTATCCAAAAATGCCTCCATCAAGAAGCTGGAAAGATGGGTCAGCAGTTAAGAGCTCATAATAACCTTGTGTGAGTCCAGGGTTTGAGACTCAGTACCCATGTTGTGCAGGTGGCACCCACCTGTAAATCCAGCCCCAAAGGGTCCAAGACCCTCATCTAGTCCCCAAAGGTGTGTACACATACACTACACAGACACACATATACATATGCATAAATAAAAAACAAAATAAGTGTTTAAAAATGTCTCCATCAAACACCTGAGAAACAAGATCAAAGAAGCCGCTGCAAACATCCATGGCCATGCTGGCCTCTGCTCTGGTTAGGGATCTGTTGTGGTTTCTGGACCCTGCAGGCTCCACACTCTCTTGATTCCTCCATCTTTGTAGTAATTTAAAATCAGAAGCACAAGTGATTTAGTTTTGTTTTAAAAGGTGTCTCTTTTGTGAGGTCTCCGTGCAGTGTCTTTCCTTTGATAATGGTGGCTGAGGAACAATATCTGGAACCTTGGAAATAGGAGCCCTGAACAGCTGGTGAGCAGTGATGCAACTGTATGTGGAAATACCAGTATTTAGCAGATGTAAATATAGACAGGACAGTATCATCCATAACTGCTTCAGTCAACTTCAGGAACCAAGGGACTTTTTAACAGTATTGATTATTTACTCTGTCATATGAGTGACAGTAAGACAAAAAATAATAAAGTGACTTAAAATTAGATTAATATGTCTCCAAGAAACAAATTTTCCTCGTTTAATTTGCCCAACTTAAAATTTCATAAGGTTTGTATTTCTCCTTTGCTTAACCTATGTAAGGAAACTGGAAAGAACAGTGATTTTATATTACCTAATCATTTAAAGGATTTTATAAACAAACTAAGGAAGGCTGAATCTCAGAGCCTAGGGATGGAGAGTCACTTTATTTTATGATTCCCCTTGAGTACATAATTTTATAAAAGGTAAAAATATTTGTAGGAAAGCAAGGTATATTAATATTGTCTTTGTTATATAATTTTTTTCAAACATTGACAAGTGTTGGGCCTATAATGGATATTCAGTTAATGAGTCAGTATGGACATCAGGAAGATGGCATTGAAACTAATCATAACGTGAACCCAAAATATACAAATTTTATCTAAATCAATAAAGGCAAATCATACATAATTTCCTTTTTTAGCATTTTTATTGAATTTTTGTGATTTCCTACATACCCCCCTCCTCAATTCAAAGTACTCTCTCTGTATAATAAAGCCAATAGTTTCTAACTTGAATCCCCAAATGTTCTCCAGTGTGGGTTCATCCACTGGAGCTTGCATAGAACTTGTGCATGCTGTCACCATTGCTGTGTGTTCACATGAGTAACTGACCAGCTGTCTGGAGAACTCTGCATGGATTCCCCCCATGGTCATCCACCACCTCTGGCTCTGATGATCTCTCCACCTCCTCCTCTGTAATGACTCCTGAGCCCTGAGCTCCAGAAGCCAGACAGAGGTGTCCCACTCAGAGGCAAGCACTCTGCAGCCCCCTCCCCAACACACATCACAAAGCTGACACACATCACAAAGCCGTAAGTATAAGAATACTTCTTCAGTGAGATCCTACAGATGAATTAATCTTCAACCGTGGGTGAGCACCTGATTCAGCACACTCCACTCCAATTATCCCTTCTGGGACTGGAAGTCCATACTACCATGAGGGTGCCACAGTTACATCTCACAGGAGGGGACCAAAGCTCCATATTACAGGAAGGGAACAATAGCTCCATCTCACAGGAGGGCCTCAGAGCTCCACATCACAAGAGGGGAACCAGAGCTCTGGCTCACAGGTGGGGAACTACAGCTCCAGCTCACAGGAGGGGTCCATAGCTCCAGCTCATAGAAAGAACCACAGTTCCAGTTCACAGGACAGGACCACAGCTCCAGCTCACACGCGGGGGTGTCCACAGCTCAGGCTCACAGGAGAGGACCACAACTCCAGTCCACAGGACAAGAACTACAGCTCCAGCTCACAACGGAAGACCAGAGCTCCAGCTCACAGGAGGGGATCACAGCTCCAGCTTATGGGAAGGGTCAGTGACTCCAGCTCACAGGAGGGGAACCACAGCTCCAGCTCACAGGAAGAACCACAGCTCCAGCTTACAGGAAGAACCACAACTCCAGCTCTCAGGAAAGAACCACAGCCCCAGCTCATGGGAAGGGACCATGACTCCAGATCACAGGAGAGGACCACAGCTCTAGCTCACCAGAGAGGATTATGACTCCAGCTCACAGGAGAGGACCACAGCTACAAGTCACAGGAGGTGAACCACAGCCCCAGCTCATGGGAAGGGGCCATGACTCCAGCTCACAGGACAGGACCACAGCTCCAGCTCACAAGAGGTGAATCACAGCTCCAGCTCATGGGAAGGGACCATGACTCCAGGAGTAGACTACAGCTCTAGTTCTTTTTCTTTTCTTAAGTTCTCAGGCTCTCAAACAGTATTTTTCTCTGCTTGTATGTAAGTACACTCATGCCCTGCAATGCCCTCAGAAGTCAAAAGAAAGCATTGTATCCCCCGCAAAAAGCTACTTCATTTGACCGGCTAAAATTTTGCTCCTCTGCTTAAAATCTTTCAGATATAATCCTCAGGAAAGAAGGGATGGTCCCAAGATTGCTGGGTGCCTGGGTTCTATTCCTATGCACTGTACAGATCCCCACTAATTTCTCAGCTACTGAGAGGTGCCACATGCCCCAGTGTGCTTTGCTGGGGGGATGTCACCATGACCACTCTGGAGAAGCTCATGAAGTCCTTCAAGTCACTCAAGTTGTTCCAGCAGGGGCAGCAGCAGCAACCACCACCACCATTGTTATCCAGATTGCTGTCAACTTGTGACATTTTTGAGGAACCATGTTATAAATGCACAAGGGCAAAGTCCTCTTCAAGACTCTCCTCTGATCGCCTTTCATTTTGGTAGTGTAGGCTTCTCCAGGCATCTTCAGCTTCAACGTGACCATGATCATAGTGGATTCTTGTAGGAATTCTGACTTGAGGTTCCCTTGGTCAATGGGAGCAGTAAAATGTTTCCATACATAGGTTAGCTGGGCCTGGCCTGGGGACTGGCTCCCTGCTGCAGTGGCTTCTTCTTCAAGTGCTGCTCTATCTTTGACTCCCTGAGGAAAGTTCAGTCATGTCATCATTGGAGATGAGGTTGGTCACAGATGCTTGTGTAATTCGTGGGTCTGCTCCCACTGGCACTGGGAGTTGCAAGGCTAGATCTCCATCTATATATCTGTCTCCAGCCTCAAGCCCCTTTTCCTGGTTGCCATGGTGGCCTGGCTGGAGGCCACGCCCTACCTTCCTGGCCCAGCCATGAGAAGAGCCACACAATTTCTTAACCCTTCACCTTCCATAAAGGAAATTGCTTGTGTAATTCGTGGGTCTGCTCCCACTGGCACTGGGAGTTGCAAGGCTAGATCTCCATCTATATATCTGTCTCCAGCCTCAAGCCCCTTTTCCTGGTTGCCATGGTGGCCTGGCTGGAGGCCACGCCCTACCTTCCTGGCCCAGCCATGAGAAGAGCCACACAATTTCTTAACCCTTCACCTTCCATAAAGGAAATAAAAATGCTATAGACATTAAATTCTCAATTCTCAAAGGGGTAACTCTCTCTCCTCTCTCTTTCTCTCCTCTCTCTCTCTCTCTTATATATATATATATAATCTCATCTCTATATTTGATTAGATTTGAACCACACATCTACTATTACATGGAGGGAATTGATTTCTCTAAGATCTTTCACATGATAGAAAATACCAAAATAAATCCGAATGAAGAAATAAAAATTCAATATTCACAAACAAGTGAATACATTTGGATAAGGACAATCAAACTTTCAGTGAAATTTTCCATTGGGATGAATCAAAAAGAATATAAAACCCAGCAACACTCCACCTAAGAGACCATCTGGAGCACCCCACTGAGAGGGAAGACCCAGGAGTCCAGTGCAGACTGGGGCAGTTTCCAAGGGCCATGTTTCTCTTGGTCTAGCCTCCATACAGGCCAAATCTTATGGACTTTCAGGAAAACACTGATAAAGAATGTTTAAAACACTTCTAGCTTGTTATTAGCATACTCTATTTTTATATAAAAGAGATCAACCAACAGACACAGTTGATCTAATAAGGAAGAGGCAGGATTTGTACAGAAGAAGGCTCAGAAGATAAGTAATGTCAGGAGTTCTGAAAACTCAAAGAGCAGATTTGCTTCATCAGACAATGATTGTTGGGAAGAAAACAAAGTTGTTAGTCCAAATGGGACAGCTTTTAGTTCGGTAACTTGGGAAATGAAAAAAAGTGATTCCATTGTTTGTAGATCTCTGGAGAGACCTGCCAGTTCAATTTTGGAGCCTGAACGTCAGGCTGAACCTGGCAATGCATCTGAAAAAGCATCTATACCTCAGTTAGGACAGGTCTGTATCTTTTCCCCAGGAGAATTTATCACTCTCCTAAGCTCTTCCTTTTATCCACCATCCTCTTCAAAACCCCTTTTATGTCTTTGTTTCTCAGGGTACAAATGAGGGGGAGTAACAATGGTGTACAAAAGTGTGATGAACTTCCCTTGACTGTGTGCATAGGAGCTGTTGGACTGGATATAGACAGCGGTAATGGTGCTATGGAACAGGGCTACCAGCAGCTGGTGGGACCCACAGGTTCCAAGAGCTTTGTGTCAGGTTTGGCTGGACCTTATCCTCATCACTGCTTGGGCAATGTACCCACATGAGACCAAGATGAGAGAGAGGGGGAGGAGCAGCAGCACCAAGGAAGCCACAAAGGGCTGGACTTCATTGGCACAAATGTCTACACAGCCCAACTTGATCATGGCAGGAACCCCACAGATGAAGTTGTAATTCTTGTGGTTCCCACAACGAGGAGACAGAGGGTGATGGTTCCCTGAATCAGCATGTTTACCACTCCACTCAGCCAGGCCATTCCAGCAAGCAACTGGCAGAGCCACACATGCATAACCATGTTGTAATGGAGTGGTATGAAAAAAGCAGCATAGCAATCAAATGTTATGATGGCCAGAAGGACACACTCAGTGGACCCAAGAGCCAGAGTCATGTAGAGAAGAATAGCACAGCCTGTGGGAGTGATGGTCTTGAATAGACCATGGAGGTTCCACAGCATCTTGGGTATGATGCTGGTAGAAAAGCAGATATCAAGAAAGGAGAGGTTACTTAGTAAATAGTTGCTGAGTGTGTGCAACACGGAACCCACACAGGAGGCCAGGATGATGGCTGTGTTGCCCACCAGAGTCAGGAGGTAGGAGATCAGCACTGCTACAAAGAGGATCCTCTCAAGCTGTGACTGGTCAGAGAAGCCCACCAGGATGAAGTTGCCTCCTGAGCTCTGGTTAATCATCACCTACTCATGGGGAGGAGGTGACACCTGAACAAGTACACATTTTAGTTAGACATAGGAATGCGGTGGGATCTGGAATACTATTGAGAGACAAGGGCTGTAAAGTAGAGGATGGAGGTGTGTTGTGTATAGGATACAGAGAGGAAATAGAGAGGCAGAGATACAGAGATAGACATAGCTCAAGCCCTATGTTTCAAGGAGAGTGGAAGATTACAAAGTGCACTGAGAACTCTTACACAGTACAAGGATGTTAAAATATACCATGTGGGAAACCATGGGTAATCAGTAATTACTCAGCTCTTCCAAATTGCTTCATTTATTTTTCAGGAAATGTAACCTTTTCTTCCTCAACACCACTTACAAGATTATAATAAACAAATGGAAAAGGAGATGTACCACACCAAAAACAAGTTCTTGGAAGACGTATCTTCAATGCCAATAGGAAAAGTAGCATACAAAAATAATTTTTTGGAAAAATGCATAGTTATTTCAATTATTCATCTTTATCAACACCCCTTCATGCTAAGGATGAAATACACAACCAAAATTTTTAAATTATGTGCTAATGCCATCTTTATATTGTTCTCTGTCAATATTTTTTTCTTATAAAAATGGGCAGATTAGAGTATTTTAACAGTCAACCAGAGAGTTCCCTTGTAAGTTTTGAATAATTTTAGTTACTTGCAAAACATTTTTAGACTTCTGTATTTGCCTTTTATTTTAAAGTAACTAAGAGTTTCAAATTTTCATTTTCAATAGATTTGACTATCTGTACTATTTTCTTATGGTGACTTCACAGTATATATTACAGAATAAGTTCACTTGACTTCTTACTAAGAGTTTTTAAATTTTCAATGTGTCTGCTCATCCTGTACCATATGTTGGCCTTTTTCAGTATATAGTACATGCTAAGCATGATCCTTGCCTTCTCACGTTTATACATATATGTAGTGCGTGTTGACCATGATCCCTGACCTCCTACTTTTATTCATGTATGTAGTGCATGTTAATCAAAATCACTGTCTTCATTTAGTTGATGCAAAGACTTTCATGGGTATCCTTGATGGAAAGCATTTCCAAGTGGTCTCTATGTTTTTGCATTCAGGCTTCATCACTTGCTCATGGAAGGCCACCAGAATCATGTAAAATTAGGATAGTAATCAAGATGTAATTATTATGTCTAAAATCACCAGTCTCACATAGCTACTCATTAAGTTCAAGGCTCTATAGAGTGTTATTCTCTTTCTGTTTTTTTCAGTTTGTCTCCCATGGTGTGTAATTTCTAGCCAAATCAAAGTTCTAACTGCTTCATACATCCAGTGTCTCTTCCATAATCTGACTAAGTATGCTTTCCACGTTCTCCTCACCTGTTGGTATTTATTTCTAAAGGAACATCTTCTAAAAAGCGCCATAAAACACTAGACAAAATGTTCCCTTCTGAATGACTGAGATACATTGGGTATAATCCTGGGTAAATTTGTACAAGGACAATTTCACAAAGCAGGCCAAGTGTCTGAAAGAGAAAGGGAACTCTCTATGAGCAGAGATATTTCTGTTAAATGTCTTTCTTATTGCCCTTAAAATGAAGGCTTACTTTTGAAAAGAGAATGGACATAAAATATTTTTTGGATAAGTAGATGTCTTTATCAACTTTTTACATTGCTGCTCTCCCTATTTTCCTCTCTTAAATAGCAAACACTGCTAACAACATCTATTAAATTTAGCATAACAGCATATTATAATCTTTACTGTTACCTAATTCAAAGTTAATGTATGCAAAATTGCATTAATATTTATGGCAAAAGATACGTTTTTTGGAGCTTCATGCTTTCAGCATTATTCAGTGGAAATACTTCATTGTTCTGAGGAATTGTGTGACACCAGGTTTTAACACTCTAATGTAAAATAAAACTTTCTGAAAATGTGAGGGTAAGTGCATGTATTTGCATTTTCAAGTTTTTCTTCTTATTAGCCATTATACATACACACACATATATATACATACACATATATATGTATATATACACACTTAACTTTGGTGAGAAAATAGAAGCCATGAATATCATAAGTTACATCATTACATGTAAATATTTCAATATGAATAGGATCCCTATTATTCCTTATCATTTTTTTTTAGAAATGGAATGCTTTAGAGGTAGGTGAGCATAAACATTTACCATAAATAAACAGACAGACATGAACTGTTTCAGCAGCATCTGTGTAACCAAAACTATGACTGTTAGAAAGACTTCATACCTTTAGAACCTCAACAAATCCTAAAACTGGAAATAATTTAAGAAAACTGAATCACAAGGAAACTCCCCCAAATCCAGGAGATTTTCTTCAAAATCAGGATAACTCTAAAATATGAGTTACTTCAAATTTAATCTTACAAATAGTGGAAGTCAGTTTAATGTATTTGTTGTAAACTTTAAAAACCATTTAACATGCTAAAAGACAGGAGGGTTATTAGATGAGTCATAAGAAAATAATTATTGTTTTCTTAATTTACTACGAAGAACAAAATATTTTTAAACTTAAA
>NW_008346313.1:10081-11978 GCF_000622305.1 Nannospalax galili | reverse complement strand
TTTATTTTTCTTTTTGTAACTTCTAAAAATAATTTTTTAATTTTAAAAAATAGAGAATTGTTAACATGTATGCATAGATAAGGAAAAGGAAAATATCCGGTTACTATTTTCTGACCTCTGAAGATTTTGTCCCTTCCTCTTTGTAATTTGAAAAACAAAAATTTGAGGGTTGGAGAGATGGTTCAGCTGTTAAGAGCACTGCCGATTCTTGCAGAAGACGCAGATTTGAATCCCAACACCCACATGGCAGTTATCAACCACACATAGCTCCAGTTGCAGGGGTTCTGTTGCCCTTTTCTGTCCTCCACAGGTATTGCATGACACAGGTGCATTTACACACAGGCAGGAATAACAGTCATAGACATAAAACATTTTTTTTTAAAAATAAAGAATATTTAAATTACAATTTTTAAATTAAGAAGAAAACATGGAACATGAAATTGGGGCAATGAAGAGGCATTAGAGATGGGAAGGGGATCTGATTATAATTCAAATACACTGTATGAAGTTCTGGAATCAGTAAAAAATGTGTAACACTAAGCTTTGGTTTAAAAAGCTGGTAAACTGGGTATTTGTCATTTTCTTTGAAAAGAAAATAAATATGAAAAAAGAGTTATTTAAATATAACACTAAATTAGATGAACATTCTCAAACACTACTACTAAATAAAACATTTAAAACATTTAATAAAACATTTAATTGTACTTGTCAATAAATGAACAATAGTATTTCATGAGGTGGGCAGGACAGCCTAACAAATAAAAGTGATTGAGATACAAGACTTAGAACCTGAAATTCATCCCTGGAACCCATGGAAATTAAAACTGGAAGGAGAGAACTGACTTTCCAAACTTCTCATCTCACTTCCAGATGGAATGGTGGCATTCTCCCCAATAATAATAATAAATATTTTAAGTGTTTTATTAAAAAGACATTTATTATAGTCAAGTTGGTTTGGAAGTCCCTAAGTCTTTTTAGGCTTTGTTTTTGACTGATAAGAAAAGGTAAACTCTTGTTTCCAAAACAGAAAATGTATAGAGCCCCAGTAGACTTTCTGAACTTAGTGTAACCACCAGTTTATGAGCTTATTTTTAATCCTGAGAGGATTCGGTTCTGGTATAATGACTGAAAAGTTCCAGAATCAATGCCCTTAGAGATCTAAAGCTTAAATCTCTAACCTGGATTTTGCAATTCATTTTAGGTCCTAGTGGCCAAAATAAATTTTGGCATATACCTAGCTGCAAGGGAGGCTGAGACATGTTCTCAAACTGAATCAGACCCAATAGATGTACTGCTTCTTAATTCATCATTGACGAAGGGATTGTTAGAGAAGACATCTACACTGTCCAATCCTAAGGTTCATGGATTCCACTGGCTAAACATCTGATTCTACAGTGACAGCTGCTAAAGATGATATGGTACCATAGCCAAGCATTAGATCTAATTCTGGGAAACTATAAGCAAATGTATTCATGGTGTGTTAGGCTGAGAGAGTCTATGCTATGCACAGAGGTTGACAAGGGCCTTCTGACTAGTCACTGAAGAGGGTGATAATAAAGGGGCTTCCTGTTCAAGAGATGCATTTCTCTAATCATTATTCCCTTTTTATATAACTATACCATAGCTATTCAGATGCCAACTTTCCATTCCAATAATAAGTATTCACTTTCCTTATTTCTTCCCCATGAATATAAACTTCTCACTCTCTGTTCTATTGGACCTACTTTTGATAGAAAAAGGATATTTTGCCAAACTCATATTTCAATGGAAAGTAGATTTAATGTTTTATAGTAAGCAGAAGAAATAATTAGCTTCATTAACAGAAGATGTGAAAATTAACTATGATTTTTTTACAACTATTTTTAATGCTATTTTGTAAGGTTCTAATAATGCACAC
>NW_008346313.1:2903-9675 GCF_000622305.1 Nannospalax galili | reverse complement strand
TTTCAGGAAATGGGAACTCACAGGCATCTTGGTATAATTGTTACAGCCTCTTTCTCTTTCTCTCTCTCTCTCTCTTTCTCTCTCTCTCCATCTCTCCCTCTCTCTCTCTCTCATGGTGGGGTAATGCTGTGGGTGATAGTGTCCTCTCCTAAGACACACCATATTCCTGATATAAGACATGGTTCCTGACTGTAACTACCTAAGCCTTACTTCAAAGGCTATGACTGAGATATGTGCCACAGCTGGTATGCCAAGACTGGGGTGGAGAGAGTACCTTAAAGTGTCAAAACTGACAGCTGATTTTCAAAGCACTTTTCAGTTCTTGACATTATTTTGATTAGTTATTACACCCTTCTCTGAACAGTATACAGTTTATGGAGATTCCCAGCCCCTGTCAGAAAATAACTTGAGTAGTGCTGAACTAATTATTCCATGGAAAAATCAATATATCGCTATTAACATGAGGTGGAGATACTCACAGTAGACAGCATCTTGTAATCTAGTCAAGTGATCTCACAGTAGCTACTGGGCTAAGCTAAAATGTCACTCAGATGAATGAATGGTCCTTAGTGATGAACTGTGGGAAACTGGGAATTATTCACGGATGAATAATTCCTCCCAATAGTTTTCTCCTGACTAATCTGTAACTTGTGTACACTGTTAAAGAATGTTAAACACAGTGAGCACATAACAGTGGAGATGAACACTTCCTGAGAGTTTCTAGTGCAGACACTGTGGTTTCAGACAAAGGGGCTAGCAGTATACCAGGCTTTCCTTCAGATGAGAGGAAACAAATGAACACTTCAGTATAGTGGAAGCTGAGATTAGGGACCGAGACCATCAGTGAACAGTTCTAGTCATGTAACACACACAGTGCCCATTATTCCAGGTCATTCCAGAATGAGAACTGTGTAGAGTGGACTTGGCTTTGGTCTTTATGCTGTGTAAGGCATAATATGAAGCCAAGTCAGTGATCTACTACAGATGTTTTGTCTCATGTTCCATCTCTTTGAAATACCTACCTACTACTAGAACTGCATTTTATTAATGGACCTTTGGAAAGTTTCCAGGTTTTAGTGCACATTACAGCATTGAAAGACTGTCTATATCAGAGGACTCATTATTGTTAGTGAAGCAGTCACTGCCTGTTCTGATTGTATTAATTCCTACGTGCATGACTTCATTCTGCCTGTTAGCATAACTTATAGGTCAGTCACTACAGAGCATAGCTACCCAGAGTGTCTGGCTGTCTTCATAAGAGGCTATACAGGACAGGAGGCCCATTTTAATGGCCACTTTGCTGTGTATTCATGTCCGGCCTTTTTAATTTTATATTTTTATATTGAAACAGTTCAACTGACATGTTGGAAAGGCCCTTGTCATGTGACATTTTAAAGGTACTGATGAACATGAATATTTATATAGAGGAAATGTATAAGATATGAGGGCAGAAGGCATACCCAAGTCAGCCTGTGAACCCCCAATTTCTACACAGCCTCAAGATTTGCCATGAGCCATGGCTCTCTTTCCATAGCTCACAATCCCAACTCTATTTTGATCTTGGCATCATCAGGATGAAGTCCTCAGCTGATAAAATCCTAAAAGTAATACAAATTTTAGTAAATCAGCTCTTACCTGTTTCAATATCATTTCAAATGACAGTGACAGACAGAAAATAATTTTACAGAAAAATTTTCATTTCTCATGAGGACTATATATTTATTTTTCGTGATTCAGTAATTGTTTGTAGATAGAATATCACTTTGTAGGAAATTTTAAAGTATTCTAAGACCTTCTGATACTCCATAGTTCCAGTTGTATCTGAATTCTGGAATGTTTTGAAATGTTCTTGTGAAAGGATATATTTCTATTTGTCCTGTGAGTACTGAAAATATAAAATAATTAGCAACATACAGGAACATTTAGGCTGTCAATCCTCCCTTCCTACCTTCCCCCAGAAGAACTCCCCAATTTCCCCAATCTCTCTGACCCTTGTCACCCACACATATGTTTGCATTTGGTAGTTGCTATCTAAGTGGGATGAGAGCATTTAAAAGGAGCATTTTATTTCAACAACACTAGTTACACATTCTTCTTTTGGTTCATCTTCCCCTTGGGCCTTCCTCACTGAGGAAACTGTAAAGTTCCCCCCAGAGGCAAGAACATACATCAGGTAAACTGATAATTAAGCCCACAGACTCTACAGCCTGTGATCTCTATGCAATAGCACAGATTATACTAAGGAAGAATCAAGGGCATTTAAGAAAATATTTTGGGTTAAAAAAGGATAAAAGGACAAGTAAGCCATCGCCTTGTTTTCTTTTATTCGATTTTGGTCTTACATAAGAAATATGGAGTTTAAATTACAGTGTAAGGAAAATGCTCACACGTACTTTAATTATAAATGCCTCATAACAGAACACTCTGTGTAGCAGCTGTTTTCTCAAGAGTCAAGTGCACCAAGGGTCCATGCTATCACAGACTTCCTGCTTCATGTCCAATAGACTTGTGCAAGTTCATGTGCTCTCTATATTAAATACTTAGAACTGTTACACAGATCAGTGAGTACCTAATTGAATAGATTGAAGCGATCTATTACTGCGTTCCTCCAAGATAAAAGATTCAGGTGACATTTGAGTGTGTGTGTGTGTGTGTGTGTGTGTGTGTGTGTGTGTAGTTTCACCACACTGGCAGATTGGTAGAAACAATGATCAGGTGTCACGATGTGGATTTCCCCAAGAAGCTGCGTGCACAACAGTGAATCTGTTGTGATTGTTTTGTGCATATGCACATACACCTTTGTGTGCTGGGCAGCTGATAATGACAGCCTTCCTAAGTCATTTAGAAATTAGCTAGTTTCTCATCACAGAATTCATGGGGAACATAGTACTATAACCTGCATTGTAAACTGGCAAATTTTCAATAGGGCTTTTAAACAAATGTTAATTTTGACTCAGAATTGTCTGTACTAAGATTCTAGTCCAGCCACAATTTCCCTACATTGCTCTTAGCCATTGTTCTACATGGTGTGAATTTGGGCATGTTTCTTCATGGACTTACAGACATACATGTGTGTGACATGTACACATTTTACATGTTTGTTCAAACACAAGTAACATGTTTGAATGTAACAGTTTTGAAACTCTAATGTTCACATTTGTTTTGTGTACATTGTGTTCCAATCTCAATATGGGTAAACTATGTTGTGATCTGAGCACATATAATGTAACATGACCTGGTGACACATGGTTACATCTAGTGAGGAAAAGGTAGTTAGAGCAGGCTGATGGCATCTTCTAGACTGCTCTGGGAATACACAGTATATTTTCAGTTGCAGATATAACTTTTCAAAATGTGCAGTGTGAGAATCAAAACTTAATGATAATCATTAGCTTGAGATAAAAATTTGTTGTGTTTGAGGTTTTGCAAACAGGATGACATTGAACTTCAGGAAATATAAGATGCAGTAATGGACAGAATCTACAGGCAGTGAGAATAAATTTAAACACTGAAACTGCATTTCTCAGCACATGAGGAGTTAGAGGGGTAGAGGTGTCTGACATAATGATGTACAAAAGTAAATAAAGACATCAGATCCCACACTCTTGTCTGAACTACGATCGGGAAGGGTCTCGCAAGTAATCCTTACCAGAGTGGTAAAGTGATGTTGTATCAATTACAGCCTAGAGGGAAGTCACAGGATGTGGAACCAAGTGGTGCAGAACAACGGAAGCAGAAGTTTGGAAGTTTCCAGAGAGGAGACAAAGCTGCCACTGAACAGTTCCAGGAAAACAGGAGGGAATTCCAAGAATTCTGTGCAAGAATGAGCAGGAGAAAAGACATGTGCCAAGTATGCACTGAAAAGTGTAGTCTGGCAGGACTGGCTGTAGGTACAACTTAGGTAGCAGGCAAGGTAAAAGTTTTCAACAAGCTTTGCTTAGTAGTTCATTTGTAACCCCAGCCCCCAGGAACCTGAGTCAGGCAGATTTCAAGTTTGAAACCAGCTGTAATGAGGCACCTTCTTGACCATAACTACACCATATTAGTTCAGGCTGACTCTAGTCTCTGAAACTATGAGGCAGTTGGCCTCAGGTATGGGAACACATGTCAGCAGGACACAGTTGTCTTGGGACCAGGTCAGTGTGTCTTGGAGCGCACCTGCTAACTGAAGATTTATGGCTTCTGTAGGTTATGCTTGGTTTGCTACTGCAAAATAGTGATTGATGCTTAATAGAATAGAAATTGTTGAGGGGGCTTGTTGTACCAAATCCTCTCCTCTTTTTAGAGACCTGTGTGAACTCTCTGGGATCCCAGGGCTGACAAAACCAACAGGATACCTTCCATTTGAGTTTTTGTATAGTTTATGACCTCTGGGAAGGGGTGTCTTACAAAGGTATGATCACCCATGGGCCCTGTTTTTAAATCTCTTCTAAGCTTTGAGATCTGCTACCTGCCAGTGACTCACCAGCTGTCCATGCACCTGGTTTTCCAAGATGGTGACTACCCCCCATTTCTTAGTGTTCTTAGGGCTTCCTAGTGTCCTTAGTGCTTTCCACCATTCTCAGCATCTGTCCTTAGACCATCTCCCTCATGCAATTGAAACTGACTGATTGGATGGGAGGAGTGACTGCCTCAGAGGACACCCCTACCAACACCCCTTCCAGCTCTCACAATCTTTCTGCTAATCTTCCACAAGAGTCCCTGAGCCTTGGAGGGGGTGACAGATGCAGGACGATCTTTCTTTTATCATGGCGACATACTGAACTCTGAGGCCTTCCCATCATTTGTTTTCAAGACATGGCTGTTGATTCATCTCAGCAGTGTCTCCCCTACTATAAAGACAAATGGAGAGAATCAGACACATCTAAACAAACATGGGTGTAAATACAAATGCCTAGAAGATGCTCTAGCAGATGAACCATATTTATTGAACAGACTACTTGCAGTGGCTTCTCTTCTGGGGCCTATAGCCTTCCCTGACACATGGGGTTGGCCTGGTCTACAGCACCAGATGTGTGTTCCACCCCTAGGACTGGGCCTTATCCAATCAGAAATTTTGTCCATTGTTCCTATGTTAGTTGAGCCATTATTGCACGATGAAGCATTGCTTGGCATGTCAATAGTGTGCAGCCCCTGAGGTCTGTCATTGAAGACAACCATAGGGGATCCTTGCATTCTGGCACTATGAAAGCCATCCATCCAGTGGCATGGAGTTTTCAGCTTAGTCTCAGTTATGTGTCTCCTTCTCCCATGCTCACATCATGCAGTGTCTATAGCAACATTACCTTACCAACCTTTTCTGGTGTACAGCTGAAATTAGTGGCAATAGCCTTGGGTAATTTGAGGACCTCTAGGATCTCTCTGGCCAACAGCAGCTCATGGAGGGGGCAACCCACTACTGGTACTGTAATTTTTTCTTAATAGTTGTACAGTTTTGGGGACCTTTGTTTTTATTTTAATACAGGATTAGTTTGATATGGGCTTTTCACAACCATTCTGGTGAATATCACTTGTGCCTTACCCAACAATAAAGCTCCCAAGAATCTTACAGCTCTACCTGGTCTTTGTTTCTTCAGGTGTATTTGATATCTTTCAAATGGGATTCACATCTGTAAAACAATAAGAGCTTAACATTATATATAGACATAGGTCTAACACAGCATGGAAAGGTTTTATCTATTTGTATTAATTGCTTTTTCCATAGATCTCTGTTGGGTACCACAGAATGGATAAGAGGCATTAACTTGGTTAGTTCTTTATTACCTTTAGTCATTCCTTTGGAGTCATTCCACATTCTGGGGATTTTACATAGAGCCTCTTTGTATCTATTTATCCTTGATACATTCGTGCGTGCTGGCTCAAGTTACCTGTCCTTGAACCAGGCTAAGGAGGCAGACGGTCCTTCTTGTCCCTGCTGCACCTGTTGGTTCCCTGAGTCAGGTAGGCCTTGGGTCTGCCTCCTGGCTTTAGCCATATTTGCCATCTCTTCATTGAGCATAACTGGCTGCTTGGGGAGGCCCTGGTGGGAAAAACTGATGCCACCCTTAGCATAGCCTTTCTCAGGAGATAAATGTCCCTTGTTTAATCTTTGGGGATCGTTAATCACCCTGGGACTTTTTTTATTCTTTGTATATCTTTTGTGAACTGTTATTCAGGTTTCAAAGCCTATCAGAAAATCCTTAGTGCAGAATTTGTTATTTTGGAAGTTATTCTTCAGAAACTTTGGTTCAACATAAATCTTGCCATTTTTATATCTATTTTAGGTTGTTTCATTATTTTATAGACACGTTTTACATGCTGGCTTGACTCACTTAGATCTGCCAAAAGCCTCCCTCACTTTACAAAGATCCTGTCCCATTAAGGGACTTAACAAAGTCACTAAGGTTCCATACCATTCTCAAGGTCCCTGTTGAATTAAGCTTATTCTTATATCTCTAGTGAACACAGTCCTATATGGCCCAGCAAACTGGGCATCGTATATTGCTTCTCATACGTAGTTCTCTCAGTAACACCTTTCCCTAGTCTATGGTCCTCCAGCCCCTGCAAAATCAGGGGAGTCTCCATTATCTTTAATGCCTTGCACAAGCCATTCATTAGGGACTATTCCCCTATCTTGGCTAAGTTACAAAACCTATGTGTCAGAGATGGATAGGTGGTTATATAACTCAGCTGTGATGCTTCTGAAGGACTTAAACTTAAAACTAACATTTTTTGCTTCCATGTCCATTTTCTTTACAAGTCATGTGGTGACAGGCTCTTTAATCACTTGTTT
>NW_008346313.1:219-2761 GCF_000622305.1 Nannospalax galili | reverse complement strand
CATCTCTGCCCATCTGGAATTGGGAATCTGAACCCCGGGCTCCCTGTGGCTTCTCTCTATCAGAGACATCACCATTGCTCTTCTCGAACTCCTGTGATTTGTCACATATCCAGCTGTACTATGCCAACTTGTTGCACCAAATTTACCCACCTCCAACCCCAGACAGGTGTGCATGCTCTCGGATCCTAGGGCTGACAAAACCACAAAACCTACAGGATACCTTGTATTTGGAATTTTGCATCATTTATGACGTCCGGGGGGGGGTGACTTAAAAAGCCATGATTGCCGTAGGGCCCTGTTTTTACATCTCCCCTAAGCTTTGAGATCTGCTACCCACCAGTGGCTTGCCAGCCTTCTGCACTTCTGATTTGCCAAGATGCTGACTACCCCCCCCCACTTTTCCACCATCCTTAGCCCTTCCCAGGATCCTTAGTGCTTTCCAGTATTCTCAATGCCTAACCTTAGACCCTCTTAGTAGTGCAATTGAAGCTGACTGATTGGGGCACAAGTCTATCCACTCACCAGGAATGGATAAACACCTGGACCTCTTCTGTCCAGTGGTGACATGCATGCCGAACCCCATTTTCTACACTTTACAGAGCAAGGAAGTCAAGGCAGCACTTCGGAGAACTCTGGGTGGGAGAAAGATTCTGACAATGGATAGATAACAATACCACAAAGTTCCATTGTTGCTAAGGATGCACAGACTGCCAGAGTGAACAAAAACTAGTAAACTCTTTTGGATTGTTCACTTTAATAATGATCACTGTGATTTAGTACTCATCTCTGAACTCAACACTATTTTCTAGCTGCGAATTCTGAAGAATGATTACTACTAAAATTTTTCAGTAGGTGAGCCTAACCCTAAATTCTTTAGTCTAGAATGAGGTTTAAGTCACCTGGGGACATTTGATGCACAGACTGCCAGAGTGAACAAAAACTAGTAAACTCTTTTTGATTGTTCACTTTAATAATGATCACTGTGATTTAGGACTCATCTCTGAATTCAACACTATTTTCTAGCTGCGAATTCTGAAGAATGATTACTACTAAAATTTTTTAGTAGGTGAGCCTAACCCTAAATTCTTTAGTCTAGAATGAGGCTTAAGTCACCTGGGGACATTTGGAAGTCTTGAAATTTTCCCCTGCATGGGCTCAGCTGTTGTCCAGACCCTGACATATGTCTATGTGATGTCTGCCTACCACACAGGTATCATGCATAATCCTTTAATTTCTTAATAACTTGAGTAAGCAGGTTATTCTCTTTAATAAAAAAGGTCTTAAAATACTTCAGATGTAATTATTGGCATATAACCCAGAGTTAAAGAAATCTGCTGTGAATTGTGCAGACTTAAAATTTGTAAACATTCCAATAAAGCAAACTCTGTATTAAAACATTAAAAAGAATGAAAAATTCCATATGCAGCACATGGTGATTAACACAGAAACCCACAACTGGCCAATGTGCAGAGAAGAAGAGGCCACAGAATGTTTATCCCTGAACAGGAAGCTTATTTCAAACCTTTGCCTCCCAAGGCCTAGGAATCATTTTGGAAGACGAGGCAGAAAGATTATAAGAGCCAGAAAGGATAAAGACAAGGAGTTTTCCAGACAGCTAGTTAGTTAAGTAATATGCTCTCACAGCAATGGTGACAGCATACATATGTCCTATGCAAATTCAAAACAGATTAAATACCAGCATAGTCATGTGGAAGTAAGAAGAAATCCTAGCCTAAGGAACTTTTGGCCATTGATGGCTTCTGAATGGGGGAGAGACCATGTCATATAGGGATGGGACTCTTGGTGGGTCCAGTGGATACATCTACACTGGAGGACATTTGTGGACACAAATCAGACTCGATAGGTCACACACACACACACACACACACACACACACACACACACACTCCCACACTAAATTGTGTGGGAGTTAGTTTCTATGGAGTTCAAGACCACCAGGAAAAAGACCACCAGACCCAATTCAGATTTTAATTAGCCAAATTTTATTGCTGCAGCAAGATATATAGTCTCCAAAGGCCAGATAAAGGACTGCAGTGAGGCTAGGAGGGGAAGGGAAGCTTTTATAAAGGCAGAAACCACAAGCACTTGTAAGGGCAGGGGGCTCACATTGACCCTTAAATGCAGAAATAAGAAAGCTCACGGAAGCCAAAACAAGCAGTTGATAGTCATTTTCTTTACAGATGTATACAGACCTTGACAGTAAGGAGTTTTTTGATTATTATTATTTTAGCATTTTACCGAGAAAAAAGGATATTGTTTTGATTCATTCATTTGGCTAGGCAAGAAGCACAGCTGCAGTGTATGAGAAAAACACTCTTCTAAGGGAAAGTTAATTACTAAGTCCAGACTTGACCCTGAACTGGCCATTTTTCTAGTTTTTGAATTTTAAAGTGGCTGATTTGTATAAAATAGGATTGCTTTAGTCATTAGATAGTGGGGAGAGGTGTGGATGGGGGAGTGAATCTAAATACTATAAAATTATATTGTATGCAAATCATAAAAATTCAATAAAAATGAAATT
>NW_008346313.1:0-170 GCF_000622305.1 Nannospalax galili | reverse complement strand
AAAAATTTGAGAAATAATTGACAATGGTTTTGATGATGTAATGTTTTTTAAAAATATTCGTGTTTACAGATAAATGGAGAGACAAAAATCATTGATTCAAAACATTCTAAGATTTTGTATAGCATAAAATTTGCATATTTGCACATGTAACTTGACTCAGTACATTTGCT
>NW_008346312.1:0-478 GCF_000622305.1 Nannospalax galili | reverse complement strand
ACTGAGATGAAAAGTGGGCATAGAGAAACTTCCTCAGTCTTCACTCTAGAATACACACCAGGGAAGGACTGCGTGGATCAGGGGGATTAGAAAGATTTCCTGCTATGGGTTGGCCAGTGTCACCTGTGTGTTCCTGTGGCAAAATGGCCAGAGGCACCGAACCGCAGGGCGCACCCAGCATCTCCAAAGGTGGCCAAGTCCCCTATTCTGGGCTCTCCTGGGGCCTGAGCCCCCAGAAGGCCGGACACAGCAAGACAACATCCTGTTATGTCCAGAGTCTCCAGACAAGTGAAGCAGTTGAGGCTGCCACTGGCCTGTGGTTACCTGGTAACCAGGATTCTGAGTTCTGTTTTGACTGTTGCTAAAGAAGTGAGGTCACTTCCTGGGGTCTTCTGACTGTGAACCTCCGTCCACACAAGATGTTCTTAGGATGAATGGACTAGTGACTGCTGTCCTTCTCCCCATGTGAACAAAGGAC
>NW_008346311.1:0-272 GCF_000622305.1 Nannospalax galili | reverse complement strand
AGCTGTAATGATATGCTTCTTCTAAAAAAATAAAAAATAATATTTAAAAATTTAGGAAACAGCATATTCTAAACCGAAATGGAGATCTTCTTTAAAGGGTAAAAACTCATTCAGTTTTATATTTTACAGGGTTTATACTGAGTTCAATATTGTATAACTGTGAACCTAAAAATTTATAGCCACTTTTGAAAGAGATGTATCCTTCCTCTGGAGTGTGTTAATGAATATTTTAAAGCTGTAATGAAATGCTTCTTCTAATCATGTGGTTATTA
>NW_008346310.1:0-686 GCF_000622305.1 Nannospalax galili | reverse complement strand
AATAGATTAGCAGCTCCCAACATCTCCCCCTTCTTTTTTTATTTTTATAACACCAGGTTATGCTATATCTAGGACAGAAGGACCGTGCCTGTCTTAGGTTGTCTTCTGCCAGAGCAAAGCCTGTAGCTTACATCAGCTATGCCCTGTCTTAGGTTGACTTTCTCCCAGAAGATCTTACCCGTCACAGCTGCCTTGACTTGCCACAGGCATAAATAAATTTACTGCCACCAGATGAAAACAAAGACAGGAGGAAATACACTTAAGGTGGCTCTCAGCCTTTTTTTAGAATATCTGCCACTGCTTACAGGGTGGAAATGCGGAGGAAAATTTTTTTTTGTTTTTACAATAACATGTTGACATTGGTACAATATCCACTTTGTCCCACAAGCACACTTATTTGTAACAAAACAAATAGGCATCCCAAAAATTCATCACCACTTGCATCATCAGGTGTTTTGAAGCAGGCTGAGCAATTAACCAAGAGTCATTCACAGTCACTACTATCTCTTTTTCCTTCCATATCACGGGGTGCAATGTTGTGGATCAGGAACATAAGTCCAGTATAATTCAGCCATGATCACTTTCAGGAACATCATCATCAGCCACGTCTGTCTCCTCATCATTCTTTTCTACTCCTTTTTTCTTTGGCACTCGTCTGGCGAACCTCACCAGCCTTTCCGGCAGCC
>NW_008346309.1:528-1451 GCF_000622305.1 Nannospalax galili | reverse complement strand
TAGCATCCCAAGAAGGAAAACTATAGTAAGAGTGCTTTTATCCAGTGTATTAAGGGTGTATAGTTTGTTAGTTATTTCGTTTAGATGTTAGTTTAATAAAAATGTAAAATAAAAATTAAAATCTAATTGTACCACATACCTTTATCCAGATTCATCTACTTTTCATATTTTGACTGATTTGATCTTGTTCCTTTCCTCCTTCTATTTCCTCCCTCCCTCCTTTTTTCTCCCTCCTTCTCTTCCCCATAAAACCGCTTCTCTCTCTCCTACTCTTTCTCTCTCTTTCTTACTCAACACACTTAAGTTAGAGATTTAACTGTAAATTAGAGAGTGTAAATTGTGTGTACACTACTGAATGAAAATTGGATTAAGGGAGAAATCAAAAAGTAAATTTAAATATTCCCAGAATTGAATACAAATGAAAGCACAGTACATCAAAATCTATGGGACACAGGAAAGGCATTCCTAAGATGGAAGTTTATGGCATTAGGTGTCTACATCAAATAGCTTGAAAAGTTGCATACTAACAACTTAATAATGCACTTGAAAGCCTTAGAAAAACAAGAACAACACCCCCACAAAAAACCTAGATGAGAAGAGATAATAAAATTGTGGCTAAAATTAATCAAATAGAAATGAAAAAAAAATAATACAAAGAATCAATGGGATGAAGAGTGAGCTCTTTGAATAGATTAACCAGATTGATAGACCTTTAGTCAATTTAACTGAAAGAAGACTCAATAAAATCATAGATGCAAAAGGGAAACGTCACAAGAGATACTGAAGATTTTTCAGAGAACCAGAACTTACTTTGGTGGCCTGTATTCCACAAATTTGGAAATCTAAAAGAAACGAATGAATTTCTAGATTTGTATGACCTACCAAAATTAATCCAAGATGAGATAATTTAAGTAAACCCACAA
>NW_008346309.1:0-281 GCF_000622305.1 Nannospalax galili | reverse complement strand
TTATCAAGAAAACCCTTGTAAACTGAATGCAAGATCACATCAAAAAGATTATTTACCACAATCAAGTGGGTTTCATCCCAAAGATGCATGGATGATTCAACATGTATAAATCAATAAATGTAATCTACCGCATAATCAGACTCAAGGGCTAAAACAAAATTATCATCTCATTAATTGCAGTAAAGGCCTTTGACAATATCCAACATCCAATCATGATAAATGTCACTGAGAATCCAAGGATACAGAGGACATAATTCAACATACTACAGACAATATACAAC
>NW_008346308.1:0-279 GCF_000622305.1 Nannospalax galili | reverse complement strand
ACTTTTATTTTTTTGTTAGCTCAGTAATTAATTTATCATGGCTGGAGAGATGGCTCAGCAGTTAAGCTAGTGTACTACTCTTGCAGGGGACCAGAGCTTTGTTCCCTGTACCCACACTGGACAGCTATGCTTATAGTTCCAGCTCCAGGGGACCCAACATCCCCTTCTGACTTCTGTGAGCACTCACCCACATGCACGTGAATGTGTGTGTGTGTGTGCACACACACGCACACACACACCACAAACAAATAATAAAATAAATCTTTAAAAAAGTAATAA
>NW_008346307.1:0-770 GCF_000622305.1 Nannospalax galili | reverse complement strand
CCATTATGAGATCACAATGCTCCAATATGACATTGCAATGTTCAAATGTGACGTCAGAATGCTCCAATATGGCATCACTATGCTCAAGTGTGCCATATCAGTATGCAAACATAGTGCTAAATATCCCCTCACAAACCCCCATGTGACATTACAATGCTCCTATGTGCCAAAACTATTGCCCCATGTGCCATTATATTACTCCAATGTGTGATCACAATCTTAAAATATGACTTCACAATGTTCCATTGTGACATTACAATGCTCATTGTGCCATCACTATGCACAATTGTGTCATCACCATCATCCATTGTGTCATCACATTGCTCAATACTCAAACATGGTGCTCAATGTTCCCTCACAATACCCCAATGTAATATCACAATTCTCCATGGTGCCATCACAATGTTACAGTATGACTTCATAATGTTCCATTGTGACATCACAATGCTCCAATATGAAATTGCAATGCTCCAGCGTGCCAACACTATCACCCCATATGCTATTATATTGCTATAATGTGCCATATAATGTTACAATGACTTCTCAATATTCCATTGTGATATCACAATGCACATTGTGCCATCACTATGCGCAATTCTGTCATTACCATGATCCATTGTGTAGTCACTATGCTCAATGTCAAGCACAGTGCTGAATATCCCCTCACAATCTCCCAATGTGACTTCACAATGCTCCATGGTGCCATCAGAAAGGGACAATAATAATTTACCCAGTTCCATTTTGACATCACCATGCTCCAATGTGCCATA
>NW_008346306.1:0-512 GCF_000622305.1 Nannospalax galili | reverse complement strand
AGGCAGTTGTGAACCTCCTGACATGGGTACTGGGAGCCAAACTCAGTCTTCAAGACCAGTATGTGCAGGGCGGCTCGGGCCAGCTGTGGGAGGCTCTCCCTTTGCTCATGGGTTCTTGGCCACCGGTCCACGAGGGCAGGGGAAGCAGAAGCGGCAAACGGGGTCAGGACGGCCAGTGAGTGCTGACGAAAGACAGCCCTTCTGAGGAAACTGATCCCAGGCTGGTCCCAGGCGCAGTGAAACAGCAATGACACAGCTCCAGGCACAGTGAAGAACAGCTCCATTTATTAGAGGGAAAACTAGAGAATTTATAGTGTGGAGGCAGTAGCAAAAGCCTCAGTTGATAGGTGCTTATAGTATGCTTTATTTACATGTGGCAGTGGGCTTCTGTCTTCCAGATTATCAGACGATGCCTGATTATCATACAGAAAAAACCTAGGGGTAGTTTTTACTCCAGGTAGCTATGCCAAAGGTCATGTTTCAGATAAGGCCAGGCATTCGTGTTTGGCGGC
>NW_008346305.1:0-1342 GCF_000622305.1 Nannospalax galili | reverse complement strand
AATGTTTATTACCTCTACTAATTAACATGACATAAATTTCCATGCTTCCTCTGCAAATATAATACATTTTTTAAAATGTGTTGATTTTTCGGGGGTGTGTATGTCACACAGAACATCCCAAAACATCTTATTCAACTATGCACCCACTTCCCAGGTGGCACCCTCCCATAGCCTCCCTCCCCAACTAGAGCCCTTATACGCTGATATCTGTTACTGTCTGCTGTGTTGTCGGAACCCCAGCCATTCCCCACTACTTGTCCATCTGGTGAATCTAGTCAGCCTATCTAGAGGTCTTTGTTTTAGGAAGGTCAGCTGTTCCTCATCTAGCAGCAATCAGTTGTCAATATTGCTTTAGATAAGATTGGGGTCTGCTGTTCATTTTCCCAGTTCTATGCTGGGTTACTATCTGGGAATCCCTTTGGCCACCCTGGCCAACAACTCACAAGAAGGTATCTCCTATCTGGCATTGTTGTTTGTTATGTAGCCATTAGCTATACATATGGACTCTTAATTATATTGGCCCCTTTAATCTTTGGTTATAATTTTCCTTTTGGGTGTTTAAGGCCATAGAGTTGGCCCAGATAAACCAATTTATTTTTACTTTTAAGGTCTTTTGAAGATCTGTTCTTCTGGGGTCACACGGGAGGAGACCCTGGCTTCTTTCTTTTACCAGTTCCTTCTATGTGAAGATAAGTCAAATGTCCTGCTCGATCATGGCTGGCTTCGCTTGGAAGCATGGAGGAAATGATTCCTCTGTGTTGACCCTCCTCTTTGTAGACTGGACACTGGTTCAAGTCCACCTCATGGGGTCACCTTGGCCGCCTTGATCAAGAGGACAGGTGATCCACCACAATTACAGGACATTTTGAGAGATGCTCATAGTCCCCTGGAACTAGTCGACCTAGGAGGGCAAGGAACAAAAACTGTCCTTTATTTCCCTCTGACCAAATTATTATAGGCTTCAAAGTATGTCTGTTAAACATCCAATAACGTTAGTTCCACTAGTCTGGTACTTTTAATTACTGTGTGCTATGTAGATAATTTTTGGGCAAAGACCAGATGCTCTCAGATAAACCTTGCCTAGACATATATTTCTTGATATGGTATGTATAATTTGTCAGTAGGTTGTTGGACTAATATTGTTCCCTCTGGTTTTTAAAACTAGCTAGGCAATATTTATCTCTCAGGAAAAGAAAGAGGAGCACAAGCCATGGAGGAACGCTGCTTACTGGCTTGCTCCCCTGGCCACTGTCAGCCTGCTTTCTTATGCAACACAGGGCCACCTTCCCAAGGGTGGCACCACCCACAGTGGGCTGGGCCCTCCTACATCACGCATCAAGAA
>NW_008346304.1:0-480 GCF_000622305.1 Nannospalax galili | reverse complement strand
TCATGGATTGGAAGATTTAATATTGTGAAAATGACCATTCTACCAAAAGCCATTTTTAGATTCAATGCAGTGCCAAGCAAAATTCCCGTGACATTTTTCACACATCCTAAGATTCATATGGAAGCACAAAAGACCTCAGATAGCCAAATCAGCCATGAGCACTAAGAGCAATGCTTGGGGAGATTACTATACCAGATTTTAAACTGTGTTACAGAGTTATAGTCATAAAAACAACATGGTACTGGCACAAAAATAGACCCATAGATCAATGAAACAAAATTGAAGATCCAAACATGAGTACATGCAATGTCAGCCACCTGATATTGGACAAAGGGGCCAAGAACATTCACTGGAGGAAATACAGCATGTTCAGCAAATGGTGCTGGTAAAACTGGACCTCCACCTGTAGAAGAATGAAAATAAACCCCCATCTTTTACCTTGCACAAAAGTCAGTTCCACATGGATCAAAGACCTCAATG
>NW_008346303.1:0-1017 GCF_000622305.1 Nannospalax galili | reverse complement strand
TGGGAGTTTTTGAAGTCTGGGTTTTAACATCTGGGTTTGTTAAATCAGTCCTTGGGGATTCACAGGGGGGAAGAGGGGGGTAAAGGTTATTTTTGTTTATGGGTGGGTTTTGTCTGACTTGGTCAAATTTTATTTTTGGAGTTGTTGAATCTGTTACTGGGCAATCCTCAGGATTTTTTTCTTTATTTTTTAGGGCTGTCGAATCTGCTGTTGGGAAATCTGTAGGGTCTTTTCCATTATTTTTTAGGGCTGTCGAATCTGCTGTTGGGAAATCTTTAGGGTCTTTTTTATTGTTTGAAACCTCCCCTTTATTATCCCCTGGTGTTAGTAAGTTTTCCTCAGTCTTAGGTGGGTTTCCTAGGCATTGTCGGATGGCTGCTATTATGGGGAGAAAGGAAAGGGGCAAATGGCGTCTTTCCTGGATTTCCTTTTTACAAGCCAGATAGGCAATGTTGGTCCAGACCTCTGGATCAGAAATGTCTGCTGACAGGGTCCAGGGTGCAAGTTGAAATACTTCATTCCAAAATTTTGAGCTTTCCTTTTGGGAAATCTTAAGTCCTCTTGATTTAAGTAGGCCTCTAAGGGAGCAAATTTGGAGGTTTTTTTGGAGTGATGCTGAATTACCCATTATAGAAAAGAAGTGTGGTCAGTGGCGTTCAATGTTCCTGGGGCAGTCTGCCACCAGGGGATTGATACGTTCTGATGAACACAAGCCTAGCCACAGATTTAAGGGACTGGCAACCGTCCTTGTGACTTTTAACTGATTTCTGTGTTACCACATTTTTATGATAGTTGTAAAGGTTACTGCCTACACCCAATCAGGCTGTTGGGGTCTGGAAAGAGGGCAGGGGGCCTTCAGCCAATATCAGGGAGTCACCCTGACCAAGAGGCTTCAGTTGCCCGCAAACCTTATCCAGACCCTCATGAAGGCAATAACCGAGATAAAGCAAAGAGAGAGATGGGGTCGTCCTCTGATAAGCCCCTTCCCCAAGAGAAGGTTTACAGAAGAAAAATGGC
>NW_008346302.1:0-1327 GCF_000622305.1 Nannospalax galili | reverse complement strand
CCAATTTTCAAATACTTTCTATATTTGCTCTTTAATGCTCTCTTATTGATTATTTATCAAAAGACTCCAAGGTGATCTTGATCTTACCAATTTATCCATGAATTGTAATGAATAACAAGAAACCCTTCTTCTATCTATATTTATCTATCTACATTTTTCTTCTAAAAATCTATTATTCTCTGGACTTTCCAGCATTAACTCTGCTTAGTCACTTCTCACTATGTCTAAAATATCTCTCATTAAAATATCTTTCGTTAATAATGGTGCATCTGGACTAGAATGATTAAAGGATTTCAATAAAGGCAGTGATAGCGGTGCCAAGGACACCAGGCACTTTCTGAGCCCCCAGAAAGCGAAGATACAGTGACAGTTAGAAAATCAATAACAAGTAAGAGCGTGCCAGGTACACTGCATGTTTCTTATCACAACCAATTCCAAGAGGCAACTTTCCTTGAAGTTCCAGCCTCAACCCACGGGGGATCTCACATGGGCTTCATTGGAGATGGCGTGACATTTTACCCTTTTTTATATTTTAAATGTAGTTCGTGTACTTCTCGGCAGAGAGATGAGACAGAAGAGAAAACTAGGTGAAAGATGATTGGAAGCAGAAAGATAAGGAGAAGAATTACTCGTATGATAACGCCTGTAATGATCAAATTATGCACCCAATTGAAAGGGTTAAGCAAAATCAAATTATTCTTTAGTGATTGCGCAAGAAAAGTAATATCTTTATCATCTAAATGTGCCTGACTCATTGTTGATATTTGTAATTGTAAATCCTGTATATCCTGAGATATTTTAATGTCTTTTTATACTTCTAACAAATGGGTTTTAGTAGCATTCTAATTCAAGGATGTATTATAATTCAAAGGAGTCAGGCAAATATATTTAAAACTAGCATGACACTTAGTAGAGAGCCGTACCTTTAAATTTTGCACTTCCTGTCCTAAAGCTAAAATCACTTTTTCTAAAGCGTTTATCCTCATGTCTGGCTTTTGATTAATGTTATATTCATTTTCTAAAGCCAATGAAATATTTTTGTTAAGATTATTTACAAAATGTGTCGTTTTGACTTCTCTTTCTAGAGCAATAGTGGAAACAGTAAGCGAAGTCAAGATGGTAATCAATGCACCTATGCCCAATATCAGTGCTGAAATGAATCTTTTTGACCTAATTAATTCATTTAAGTTCCTCAATGTTTGTAAAGCTCAATTATCATACCAAGGATCTGATCCTAAGTCTACTGGAAGCATAAAAAACTAGGTTGCTTTAATAACACTGTTACAGAATAATCTTTGTCCAATGCAGAAGTGAGACAATTAGTAAA
>NW_008346301.1:0-561 GCF_000622305.1 Nannospalax galili | reverse complement strand
AGGTTCTTTCTTTTCCTTTACCTCCCTGTTTCCTTTCCATTGTCCTGGTTCTTATAGTTATGTCTGGTTACATACTCACTTATCAGGGCTTGGTTCTAGGAATCACATATGAGGGAGAACATATGTCAGGTTTTTGGTTTTTTTTTTTTTCTGAGTCTGTGTTACTTCACTTAGTATAACAGTTTCTAGTTCCATCCATTTACCTGCAAATTTCATGATTTCATCTTTCTTTACTGCTGAGTAAAATTCCATCGTATAAATGAACCACATTTTCATTATCCACTCATCAATTGAGGGACACTTAGGTTGATTCCATCTCTTAGCTACTGTGAAAGGGCAGCAACAAACATGGATGTACATGTGTCTCTGCAATAGCATGAGTTCTTTGGGTATATGCCAAGGAGTGGTATAACTGGGTCAAATGGTAGGTTCATTTGTAGTTTTTTAAGAGTTCTCCACACTGTTTTCCATAGGGGTTGAACAAGTTTGCAGCCCCACTTGCAGTGGATAAGTGTTCCCCTTTCCCCACATCCTCCCCAACATTTGGTATCATTTGTTCTC
>NW_008346300.1:0-333 GCF_000622305.1 Nannospalax galili | reverse complement strand
ATAACCTTTATAAAGAATGCTCTTACAGCATGGGCTCCAGCGGCTCGAAAATGAAAGCGCATATTGCGCTGGTGCAGTCAGCGGCTCGAAAGCAAAAAAGCATATCGCGCTGGTGCAGCTGCTGAAGAAAAGTGGGATAAAACTAAAGGCTGAGACAGTAGAAAATTTTCTGGATACGATAGCTAATGAGGCACCATGGTTTCTTGAGGAAGGGTTTATAAATTCGCCTACATGGGAAAGATCAGAGAAAGACCTGCTGGATGCGGACTCCCACAGCTGCCGCTCTAGGGGGACCCTAGCTGTCTGGACACTGGTGAGGAAATGTCTCACTGA
>NW_008346299.1:0-439 GCF_000622305.1 Nannospalax galili | reverse complement strand
CCTCTGACGTGCAGATGCTCATGCACCTGCCCCTCTGACGTGTAGGTGCTTCTGTCACCTGCCCCCTCTAATGTGCACATGGTCGTGTCAACTGACACTCTAACGTGCACATGGTCGTGTCACGTGCCCCTGCTCTGACATGTACATGGTCGTGTCATCTACCCCCTCTGACGTGCACTTGGTCATGTCACCTGACCCCTCTAACGTGCAGATTGTCATTTCGTCTGTCCCCTATGATGCGCACATGGTCCTGTCACCTATACTCTCTGATGTGCACATAGTCGTGTCACCTGCCTCTCTGACGTGAACGTGGTCAGGTCACCTGCTGTCTTTGACGTGCACATGGTCGTGTCACCTGCCCCTCTGACGTGTAGATGTTCGTGTGACCTGCCCATTGTGACGTAGAGATGGTCATTTCAGCTGTCCCCTCTGATGTGCA
>NW_008346298.1:0-354 GCF_000622305.1 Nannospalax galili | reverse complement strand
GAAGGTTTCCTCACTGTTTTTGCTCTTGGTACTTTTGGGGAGGCGAGGCAGCGCAGTGGGGGACCTTTGGGTCCCTGCCCGGGAGACTGTGACTGTCTTAGGTTTGAAGGGATCTCCCCCAAATCATACACCCATCATGGGATGAGGCCACAACCTTGGCGGCCCTCCTGTCTTAGGTGTTTTAGTGAGGGGGCCACTTCTCTTACCCATCTCTGGCTGCCAGTCAAGCTCGGCGGGCAAAGATGAATGTACCAACCTCATGCTAGTCTGGTTTTTGATGGAAGTGAGAGGGAGCGGGGCCTAAAGAAGGCCGTTTATAAGTCTATAGTTGTTGCTGGGGGAGATCTAAGTGAT
>NW_008346297.1:225-676 GCF_000622305.1 Nannospalax galili | reverse complement strand
TTGTTTAATCTCCATGTGTTCATGTGGTAATTAGGGCTTCTTCTGGTGTTGGTTGTAAGCTTTATTGCATTGTGGCCTGATAGAAAGCATGGAATTATTTCAGTCTTTTTGTATTTGTTGAGGTTTGTTTTGTGCCCCAGTATATGGTCGATTTTGAAGAAGGTTCTATGGGGTGCTGAGTAGAAAGTATGTCCTTTGGTGCTTGGGTGGAATACTCAGTAGATGTCTGTTAAGTCCATTTGATATATGGTACTGTTTAATTCGATGTCTCACTGTTAAGTCTCTGCCCTGTTGACCTATCTAATGGAGACAGTGGGGTATTGAAGTTCCCTACTACTAATGAGCTGGGACTAATCTGGGTCTTAAAGTCCTGCAGTATTGTTTTTATGAAGTTGGGTGCACCAGAGTTTGGTGAATATATGTTCATGACTGTATTATCCTCTTGATTTAT
>NW_008346297.1:0-169 GCF_000622305.1 Nannospalax galili | reverse complement strand
GTCCGATATTAGGATTGCTACGCCTGCTTTTTTCTTAGTGCCATTTGCTTGGTATATTTTTTTCCATCCTTTCACTTTGAAATAGTGTCTATCCTTGAAAGTGAGATGAGTTTCTTGGAGACAATAAAAAGATGGGTTTTGTTTCTTAATCCATTCACATAGTCTGTGT
>NW_008346296.1:0-479 GCF_000622305.1 Nannospalax galili | reverse complement strand
CAAAGACCTCAATGTAAAGCCTGAAACTCTGAAACTCTTAGAAGAAAACACCGGGAAAAACCTACAACATATAGGTGTCGGAAAGGACTTTCTAAACCCGATCAGATGGACTTTAACCAGTGTCCAATATATAAAGAGGAGGGTCAACATGGAGGAATCATTTCCTTCATGCTTCCAAGAGAAGCCAACAATGGTCGAGCAGGACCTTTGACTTATCTTCACATAGATGGAACTGGCAGAAGAAAGGAGCCAGGAGCTCCTCCCAAGCCCATGGGACCCCTGAGGAACAGATCCTCAAACGACCTCAAGTGTAAAAACAAATCACTTTATCTGGTCCAATTGTATGTCCTTAAACACCCAAAAGGGAAGTATAACCAAAGATCAAAGGGGCCAATATAATTTCATAAGAGTATACATATGTATAACTCAAAGTTACTTGACAAAGAGCAAAGCCAGACAGGCGATACCTTCAGTCGAGT
>NW_008346295.1:0-414 GCF_000622305.1 Nannospalax galili | reverse complement strand
GTCAAATGGTAGGTTCATTTGTAGTTTTTAAAGAGTTCTCCACAGTGCTTTACATAGGGATTGAACCTGTTTGCAACCCCACCAGCAGTGGATGAGTGTTCCCCTGTACCCACATCCTCTCCAACATTTGGTATCATTTGTTTTCTTGATCTTAGCCAGTCTGACTGGGGTAAGGTGGAATCTTAAAGTGGTTTTAATTTGCATTTCCCTGATTATTAGTGATGTTGAACATCTTTTAAGATGTTTCATAGCCATCTTTACTTCTTCTTTTGAGAACTCTCTGTCAGGTTCCTTAGCCCATCTTTTAATTGGGTTGCTTCTTGTCTTGGTTCTCTGTTTTTTGACTTTGTTATAAACTCTGGTTTTTAAACCTCTGTCAGATGTGTCACTGGTGAAGATTTTCTCCCATTCTGT
>NW_008346294.1:0-1114 GCF_000622305.1 Nannospalax galili | reverse complement strand
CCGCACTCTCTGACGTGCACATGGTCATGTCCCCTGCTCTCCTTGACATGCGCATGATCGTGTCACCTGCCCTATCTTCCATAAAGACGGTTGTGTCACCTGCACCCTCTGACGTGCAGATGGTCATGGCACCTGCCCCCTTTGATGTGCAGATTGTCGTGTCTCCTGCCCTGTTAACTTGCAGGTGGTCGTGTCACCTGCCCCCTCTAACGTGCAGATGATCGTGTCACCTGCCCTCTCTGATGTGCACATGGCCGTGACACCTGCCCTCTCTGACATGCACATAGTCGTGTCACCGGCCCACTTAGTCATGCACATGGTCATGTCACCTGCCCCCTCTGACTTGCAGATGGTCGTGTCACCTGCCCCCTCTGACTTGCAGATGGTAGTGTCGTCTGCCCCCTCTAATGTGCACATCGTCATGTAACCTGCCCTCTCTGATGTGCACATGGTCGTTTCACCCACCATCTCTGACGTGCACAAGGTTGTGTCACCTGCCCACTTTGACGTGCACATGGTCGTGTCACCTGTCATGTTAACGTGCACCTAACCTCTTTGCCATAAAGATGGTCGTGTCACCTACCCCCTCTGAGGGGCGAATGGTCGTGTCACTTGCTCCTGTGATGTGCAGATGGTCATGTCACCTTCCCCATGTGACATGCAGATAGTCGTGTCACGTGCCCCCTCTGCCGTAAAGATGGTCGTATCACTTGCCACCTCTGAAGTGCAGATGGTCGTATCACCTGCCCATTCTGACACGCAGATAGTCGTGTCACCTGCCCCCTCTGACGTGCACATGGTCGTGTCACCTGCCCTCTCTGCCATAAAGATGGTCTTGTCACGTACCCCCTCTGACGAGCAGATATTCGTGTCTCCTGCCCCCTCTGACGTGCACATGGTCGTGTCACCTGCCCTCTCTGCCATAAAGATGGTCTTGTCACGTACCCCCTCTGACGAGCAGATATTCGTGTCTCCTGCCCCCTCTGACGTGCACATGGTCGTGTCACCTGCCCACTCTGATGTGCAGATGGTCGTGTCACCTGCCATCTCTACCATAAAGTTTGTGGTGTCACCTGCCCTCTCTGACTAGCAGATGTTCGTGTCACATGCCCAC
>NW_008346293.1:2049726-2120289 GCF_000622305.1 Nannospalax galili | reverse complement strand
TCCTCCCGCGTCGTTCTTGCCGGCGAGACGGAAAGCGGTCGGGGACACTCAATCTCTTTCTTTAATATTTTAAAATTTTCATTGTAGAGAAATTTGGTGTCTTTGGTCAGATTTATTCTAAGATATTTATTTTATTTTATTTTGCAGCAATTGTGAATGAGAGAATTTCCTTGTATTCTTTGTCCAATTGCTTGTTATTGGTATATAGAAAGGTTACTGATCTTTGTAGATTGACTTTATAACCTGGCACTATACTGAAAGTTCCACTATACCAAAAATGTTGGTCAGTTCTAAGAGTTTTCTGGTGGAACTTTACCATCTCTTAGGTATAGTATTGTATCATCTGCAAAAAGTGATAGTTTGACCTCTTTCTTTCCAAATAGTACTCTTTTAATTTCTTTCTCTTGTGTTATTGCTCTAGAAAGAGTTTCAAGCACTATGTTGGAAAGGAGTGGAGATAGTGGGCATCCTTGTCTGGTTCCCAATTTTAATGGGAATGCTTCTAGTTTTTCTCTGTTTAGAATGATGTTGGCTCTGGGTTTGTTGTCTATAGCTTTAATTATGTTGAGGTATGTTACCACCTGTCCTTTAGAACTTTTATCATAAATGCATATTGAATTTTGTCAAAAAACTTTACTGCATCTATTGAGATGAAGATGTGGTTTTTGTCTTTGAGTCCATTTATATGATTAGTGACATTTATTGACTTGTGTATATTGAACCATCCCTGCATCTCTGGTTAAAGCCTTCTTGATCATGGTGAATGATCTTTTTGATGTACATTTGTTTGTGGTTTGCAAGTATTTTGTTGAGAATTTTTGCATCTTTGTTCATTAAGGATATGGGTCTATAGTTATCTTTTTTGGTTGTGTCTTTACCTGGTTTGGGTATTAGAGGGATGCTGGCTTCATAGAAGGAATTTGGGGATTCTCCCTTTGTTTCTATCACTTTGAATAATTTAAGTAGTATTGATTGGAGATTTTTCTTTTAAATGTCTGATAGAATTGTGCTGTAAATCCACCTGGGCCCTGGCTTTTTTTAGTTGGGAGGCTTTGCATTACTGTTTCAATTTCCTTATATGTTATGTGTCTGTTTAACTGCTGATCTCTTCTTGGTTTAACTTTGGTGGCTCCCATGATTTTAGATATCCATCCACTTCTTTCAGATTTTCAAATTTAGTAGCATATAGGTTTTAAAAATATTCCCTTATAAGGGAATTCCCTTATAATGTTCTGGATCTTGCCCTGTTCTGACTTTTTTCTGGCTCTGTCTTGAACTTGTAATGTTAACTACTCTTGCCTTTACTTCTCTTTCACATCCGCTATTCACCAGTCAAGGATTTCTTTTTCTCCCTAGAGATAATAGCTATGCAATTTGGGAGTCTTTTAGATAGACCCAATGAAGGGGTACCCCAATTGCTTCACCCTGTGTCCCTGTACAGCATGGAAGAAGCCAGAGAGGTCTGCAACCTGATTCCCTATCTGCAAGTTGGGTAACCTCTTCAGAGGATGGTGTGATAAGAATAGGAGGTAGGAACTGGCTAACTAGTTAGGGTAAAAAGACAGAAACTAGGTCAACCCTGCTTCAACCAGGGGAAGGGAAGGAACTGCCTTCTGAAAAGCTGTCCTTTGACCTCAAGACATGCACTGTGGCACATGTACACCCTCACTGAAGCACACAAATATGAACTATAAATGAATGAATGAATGAATGAATAAACTTGTTGCTCATAGGAGCAAAAAAACAAACAAAACCCAATGGAGGAAGAATATGGCCCCCAATGATGAGAAAAGGAGGGAAAAACTCTTCTAGGTATATTGCATTGTTTGACCTACAGCAAAATTCAGCGTTTGTAAGATTGTCATGGAGTCTAATGGCTCTATAAGTTGCCTTCCTGTTTCCAGACTGATCTGGACCTCATGATCCTCCTGCCTCAGCCTCTCAAGTACAAGGATTATAGGTCTGTGCCTTAGGGAACTTTCTTGTACTTTTAATTGGCTTTGTTTCTATGTGCCTGTTACAAGAAGTTGTGGCACTACTGAGGCCCTATCAGATTCTTCTGAAGCTAAGAAGTCACAGGACTGTCTTAACGTGTTACTTTTTTTTTTTTCAGTTTTTAAAAAATATTTTATTTATCATTTTTATTTTATGAGTGTATTGCCTGCATGTATGTGAGTGCACCCATGTTGTGCAATGCCACAGAGGTCAGAAGAGAGCTTTGGATTCCCGTGGAACTGGAGTTAAGGACAGTTCGTAGCCACCACATGAGTGCTAGGAATCAAACCCGGGTCCTCTGCAAGAGCAGTCAGTGCTCTTAACTGCTGTGCCATCTCTCCAGCATCATAAATAGTTTTTTAAAAAGAATTATTATTTTTTAAAATTTATTTTTACATGCACTTCCCAGATGGCACCCTCCCATAGCCTCCCTCCCCCCACTAGAGCCCTTATACTTTGATATCCCTGCTACTGTCTGCTGTGTTGTCGACACCCCCAGCCATTCCCCACTACTTGCCCTTCTGGTGAATCTAGTCAGCCTATCTTCCAAGCGTGTTGCTTTTAAATTGAATTTGAAAGGATTTTCTTTGCTTTCTCTTTCTGTGCACAAAGTCAAGACAGAGAAGCTACGACATCTGATCAGTTGCCACCTATTTTCTGTCTTTTCCTCCTGATTTTTTCTTTTCCTTTCTTCTTTCTCCCTCTCCTCTTTTTGTCTCTTTTTCCTGTCACATAAATACACAATTAAGGAGTGAAAATTCCAACTAATTAATATCACCCTCAAATTTTTAACAAAAATCAAATGTGCTTCTAATTTAAGAACCAATTGCTGCTCCATGTTTAGTTTCCCCATACACAGCTGCAGGCCATGTTACAATTTTCCTCTTTCCAAAGATTAAACATCAACTTAAAGAAATGTGAAGACAATATACATTGTCCATGAATACCATCTTCAAAATCCCAAATAGTCTTTTCCTTATAAGAACTCTGAAGTGGTATTCTTAAAGCTGTTGCTACTTACATCTGCAAACAGGGCTGAAGGACTGAAATACATCCCTCTCCATCATATCGAAGTGTCATGCCAGATCTTGAAGTATCCAGGATTGTCTTTTAGAACATGTGCTTTGCTTCTGCACCAAACAGATTCATCCTTGACATTGAGCATTGCCCATCAGTATGGCCTGGCTATGTTCTCTTTTCAACATTTTCCTTAGTATAAAGTAGAAATATATATACATATATATAATATATATAATTATAGATCATATTTATAAAGAAAACATAAAACTGCATGTTTGCATCCAATCTTCTCTTATAGGATTGAGGCCTATGTGGATAGAGTGACTGGCCTTTGGTGACAAATACAGCTACGATGAGTATGGGTTTCAAGCTCTGTCCCTTTCTTTTCTGTCAGTGATTTTTGCAGGTTTTGTTCTGATTTTGATTGTGCTGGCATAAACCTTTATAGTATCATGGTTTTCTATGAGGCATGCAAATTCATATGAAACAGACTATGTATTTTAACTGAGACCCTGATGTTCAATAAATGCCATTATAAGGTAACTAAAATACAATCTTAAGACTGTTCTTATAAAGTAGCTTGGATAATATTATCTTCTACAAAAACCCATGGATTATTTTGTGGCTTAAATGCTGAAATGAATTTTCATAAAACCAACAGAAATGGATAACTCTATCTTTTATCCTTTGTTAATTTTCCTTTCTATAGTAATCTTTGGGATTTTGTTTTGTTGATTGATTAAAATAAAATTTTAGACTTCATGAGGTATTATTGCCCCCTTCTTATATGTAAGGAATATATAAGGAAGAGTGGAACCATGGAACGTGTGAAATAAACAAGTTACTAAGCTTTCCTAGGTGTCTAAAAATATATAAGACAGGGACAAAAGAGTGACATCACAGAGAAGTGGAGAATATCAAGTGAACCATATACACGAAGTCCTCAGCATAGCGCTCGCTGGACCATTCTAAGCGACTCATTATGAAGTCGCTAGCATTAAGGATGCCACATATTTTCTTTAGTTTCTCATTTGAAATACAGAGAATAATGTTCTCCAGGGAGCTTTGAGAAAGTCTATTTAACTCTGTCAGGTATCCTTTCGGGGAGTTCTTGAAGAGGCCTTATAAACAGAACTGTTCAAGAGTGAGACACTGGTTACTATCTTTCTTCCAAGGTACCTTCAGATTTATTTCAACTGAGTAAACTCTTGGACTAAAACTGAGAATTCCAGAGGCTCAGAGGAAATAAATTTTGCCATTGTGACAGGGAACTTGAATTTTCTGCCTTCTGGCACTATGACATCCCATCTGTGGTAATGATATATTCAGGAGCATAAAATGCTTGACACTCCTTCAATCAGTGCATCAGTCTAAGCACTGAAAGTGTTTTCTACATTTCAGAGCAATCTACATTTGTTGATCTCCTAGGGCAAAGGGTTCCCAAAACTAAATGAAGCAAAAAAATATGAAAACACTCAATCCTTTGAGAAGAAGAAATGACTTCACTTCAGAGGAGCATTATGCTGTCTGTAAAGACAGATTTTAGGCAATACTTGGTCTGGGAGGGTGAAGTTATTACACTCACTGTGCAAGGAAGCATGTTTCCAACTGCTATTAATTTATTCACCTTTTTCTAGTAATATTTTTCCAATAGTTCCATAAGCAATGGACACTGTGTCCCTAACAATGGGGTAAATGGGTAATAACACAAGACGTTTTAGATTAGCTTTTATAGAAAGAACCATAATGCCTTTTAAGCAAAAGCAGACCCCTTTCAAAAGTCTTATCATTTTTCACTGTCTTTACTGAAAATAAATGTTAGAGACAAAAAGAAGAAAAAGACTATGAAAAAAAGAGTGAATACAGAAAAACTCTTCTACATAGAAATTTTTTTAAGCACTGAAATTGCAAAATAATACCCACTTGGCAAAGTCCAAAGCAAATATGTTTTAAATTTGGCCCTGGGAGATTTCTGTGGTATAATCCACAAAGAAAGATTGAGGATAGAGCCATCTCCATTTAAACCCTCCTTGATGAGAACTGTAATTTGTGCTGTCTTTAGTTAGATCTGAGAGAATTAGACCCATTTGTCTTCAGATGTTTTAAAGCAAAAGGCTAAGCAGGTGTACAATGGAGTTTACATTATAAAAATGTAATCATCTTTCTTTGCAATGAAATAACGGTATTCATCTGGGCTGCCTAATTCCGCAAGTATCTATGTTAAATATGCAAATTAAACAACTTTTCTAGGGAGGACTGAACAGAAGTAAGTGGGGCAGGGGCTCACTGACCTGGTCTAGGTTAAAATCAGAGTATCAGAATGAATGCAAGGTCCCTTTTAGTTGATTTGTGTAGATGGGTAGAGAGCATTTTGAAAGCAGGTATGCTAGAGACTGAGTCCACAAGGCTGAGCCCGGGGTTCATTAATAATAGCAATTGCTTGTTCCACAGGTAATTTGATTATGTGAATTGAGCAAAAACATCTTGCTGTATGGATTTATAGAAGAAGCTTAAAGGTCAGAGACAAGATGATTCAGGCAACTTCAGTATTAGATTAGGAGCAAGAAATTCAGATATTTTTGTCTAATTTTCAAAACACGACACTGAATGATCAGTGTGGTCTAGAAATCCAGGTCACCTTGGTTCTGAGAATCAAGGCGTGATGAAGGTGAGGCTCACCATTTTCATATTGTTAGCATGCAACTGAGCTCCCAAGACAATAGGCATAATTCTGGGGTTGTTTTCACCCCAAATAACTCCTCACAGATATTATAGATATAATTTAAGTAGGATTTTTTAAAGACCTATATATTTTTATTTTATGTAAGTATTATGTCTACATGTATGCATGTATACCACATGTGTGCCTGGTGCCTGTGGAGGCCAGAAGAGGGTGTTACTTCCCCTAGAACTGGTTATGAGCCACTGTGTGGGTGCTGGGAACTAATCCTAGGACCTCTGCAAATGCTCTTAGCTGCTAGGTCACCTCTTAAGCTCCTTAAGTAGGATTTAAAAAAAAAAATTGAGACAAGGTCTCATATAGGTAAGGCTGGCTTCTGACTCACTCACTATGTAGCTGAGGATGACAAACTTCCGATTTTCCAGCCTCCACCTCTTAGTTCTGGTATTGTAGGTATTTACAGCTATAACTAGCTTTGATGTAGAAACTATTCTGTGAAATATATTTCCCAGTCAGATGAGCTGAACTCCCATATATATGTTGGCAGACACATCTGAGTCAAATTTATTGAAGAAACATATCTTTATCTTCATGTACCTTGGGTCCAGAAATCGCTATAGGATTTCATTTCACTATTTATTTATTTATTTATTTATTTATTTATTTATTTGAGATGGGATCTCACGTACCCCAAATTGTCTCAAACTCACTATGAAGCTGACCTTTAACTCCCGATCCTCTACCTCCATTTCCTGAGCGCTGAGATTGTGCAGTGCCCCACCACATCCGACTGGCTGCACTATTTCTCAACCAGGGGCCTAGCTATGAGACCTATCTGAAAATGAACTTGTATTCAGGCCAGCTCTAATATCACAGTCTGCACTTTCTGTGTTTGTTTTAGGAGCCAATCCTGAAGAAGGTGATAGAGATTGACCTTGGATAAAAAGCCTGCCGCGCTTTCTTTTCATGCCTTCAAAATACATGTGCCATTTAACCATTTAATAAAAGCTTGCTAATTGCAACTAACAAAAATGCCTCATACATTATACACTTTATATACATACTCTCTGTTGTCTATACATATACACACAGAGGTACATGAGTACATGTATGTAGATATGAACACTCATTTACTAACCCTAACTCCAAAGCCTTGCTGCTCTCAAGTTATTTCCACAATACCTCTGACTATTGAATACTGGTTTCTGGACTTGGCTTTACAATCATGAAAGATATTTTCAGTCAGCATGTGCATTATTAGAAATTCATACAATAGGTTTCTCAAACCTATTTCTGTTAAATCTATTCCATTCCATTCCATTCAATTCAATATGCATTTACCATTTACCATGCTCCCCCCCCCCCCCACCCCCAGGACTTGAGAAAGGAGCCAGTGGAGATTAGGGAACAACTTTGCACATTGCCAAACGGCAGGAAGGTGTGATATTGCCAGACACATTTGGGAATTTGGGAATTTCTTGGTCGAGCTTTCCCACTTCCTTATTTTTGTTTTTAGACTGAAATGGTAAACAGCAGATTCCATTTCTTTTTTCTCTTACAACCTCTTTATGGCTCTGTTTTGTTTGAGGTCAGTGTTAGCATGTCCTTCATTTGGGTTATGTGACCTCAATGTAGGCAGCTGAAATATTCTCCATCTGGGTTTCCTGAGACACATCAATAAAATCGGCGTTTTAGAACCACTCTAGTAAGCTGGAGTGAATGTTGGTAGTTTCTTAAATTTATATGAAGGAACACACACCTTCACAGTTTGTTAGTATTCATCCCATAAAAACAAATAGGAAATCTAATTTGGGTTTTTTTTTTTTTTTTTTTTTTTGATAAATTTGTAAATGCCTGTTAAGAATGGTAACATAAAAAATAAACCAACTTGGGGCTGGAGAGATGGCTCAGCAGTTAAGAGCACTGGCTCTTCTTACAGAAGATCCGGATTCAAATTCCAGCACCCATGTGGCAGCTAACAACCATCTATAACTTCAGTTCCAGGGGATCTAACACCCTCGTCTGTCCTCCATGGGTACTGCACAACATGGGTACACTTAAACACACTCAGGCATAACACTCATACACATTTAATAAATTTTTAAAAATTAAAAAATAAACCAACTCATACTGTTTGTGTAGAGTTGAACATCTAGGAAGTCTACCTAATTTTAAGATATTTAATATGAAGATGTAATAATATGCTTTCAAAACTGTTAGCTTTATGGTGATGACAAGAAGTTGCCAATCATGTGTATTTTAAAGATATCCCCCAGATATTACCATGGCCCTCCAACTGTTCAGCATTTAAATAAAGAGCCTGGGATACAAATCTACATGAGAATAATTATATATGGTTACCTATAGCAAAAAAAAAATTTCCCCTTAATGTGAGCTCTGTTATTTCAGTGGAAACATCAGTAGCATCTGACTGTAAATGTTGGAAGATACTTATATATACTGACTGCGTTCCAAGTACCTGCCAGTTTTTAGAACTTCACATGTCTTCACTTGGGTAATCCTCTTGATAATGTATGAAGTATTCACTAATAGTTTTCTCCTTATTAAATATAAGGGAAGGATACAAAAAGATTTTAATGTCCTTCCCAAGGTTACAGAACCAGGAAGTTGACGAGTGGACATTTTGAATCCAGAAATTGACACTAGAGTCTGACTCTTTGTTCCTGTGATACATAGTTCTTCAGAATTGTCTGCCATATTCCACATAAACCAAGCTATCAAATTAGAAAGCAAGATCGATATTCCTTCTTCTCGTATAATCTCAAATGGATTTTTTTTTTTTTTACAAAATGGGAGGGTAGGGCAGAGCAGTGGAGGAGGTTGTTTGAAAAAGCCATATGGAAACCTACTATTTTATAAACTTCCTAAATATAGTCTTCTAGTTGAGGAGCTATTGACAGTTAATAGTTTCTAGGGGAAAGAGAGTCAGTTTGTTTAATGGAAGTGGCCTCTGGTTGGTCGATATGTTCCAAGGGATGGCCCACACTAGTGAGTTTATGGTCAGCACTGATTAGACTCAGTGGGTTATGAAAAAAATAAAAGAGAACACAAAGTTGGAAGAAAGTAGGGGTAAGGATGGGTCTAGGAGCTGTGGGGGAGAAGTGAATATTATCAAAATATATGATTATATGCATGCATAGAATTCCTTTTTTTTCTTCATTTATTTATTTTTATGGGGCTTTTTGCTACTCTAACATTCTCCCCTCTGAAGAGGTAACCCTAAAATCTTTTAGGGATTACATAAAAGCTCCCAAATACTTTTGACATTTTTGGCCTTTGGAACAGAGGATGTTGCTAACAGTCCCAAAGACATTTTGACTCTTAGCCAAGAAACTGGTTACTTTTCTTTGGGGTCTTTTTACCCTAACTGCCTAGCCAATTCCTACCTCCTCTTCTTATCATGCCATCCTCTGAAGGGGTTACTCAAATTGCCAATAGGGAATAGGGACGCAGACCACTCTGGCTTCTTCTAGCATGCATGGAATTCTTAATTAATAAAAATATATCTAAAATTTTTTAATTTGTTGGGGGCTAGAGAGATGATTCAGTGGTCAAGAGCACTGACTGCTCTTGCTGAAGACCTGAATTCAATTCCCAACACCCACATGGTGGCTAACAACTATCTGTAACTCCAGTTCCAGGGGATCCAACAGCCTCTTCTGACCTCTGTGGGCATTGCACGACATAGGTGCCCCTACCTACATGCAGGCAGTACACTTATACACATAAAATTAAAATAATAAATAAATTAAAAATTTTAATTTGTTAAATAATTTTAAACAGTTGTAATGACTATGAAGAAAGTAAGAAGATGGAACATTCTGAGCAAAAGGAATATTTTTGATGAGATGTTTGACAAAATCTCACTGAGTTGATATTTGCATAGCAGTGAAGAAGATGGGTAAGTGCAAATGTCTGGGGAGGAGAATTCTAGACACAGGGACAAGATGTGTAAATGGTAGCTTGATTTTCTTTTTGTTATTATAGTTTTATTTAGCTGTGAAGACAGTAAGGGCTTTACATAGGAGAATAATATTGCCTCATTTATTTTTTAAACACACCATTTTAAGTTGCATGAATAGGTAAAAAAGTAGATAAAAAGTAAAAACTAAGAAATCGGTTTTTTGAAGGTAGAGCCACTAGGAAAACTTGCAAGAGGGTTGAATGCAGAGTGGTTAGAAGGATCAGGAATTAGTATTATGTTCAAGGATTGGCTGAATAGCGGTACCATTAACTATTAAGACAAAGGGTAAGCTTTAATATTACAAGGCTAATGTCAATTGAGCGTGGTGACATGCACCTTTAATTTTTGCACTCAGGAGGTGGAGGTAAATGGATCTTTATGAATTTGAGCCTAGTTTGCTCTACAGAGCAAGTTCTGGGTCAACCAAGACTATATAGTGAGACTCTGTTTCAAAATAAATTTTAAAAGTTCCCAAGCAAAATCAATCAGATAAAAACCAGCATAGAACTGGGGAAATGGGCAGGAAGCTACAACTTTGGCAAGGAACTACTGGCAGCTGATCATTGCTGGTTGAGAGCGAGTTGATCTTTAAGGGAGTGATGTTGGACAGGCTGAACAGGGTTCAGTAGATGAACTCACACCAAGGGACATCTGGGGACACAAACTTGACTGGCTAGGCCTTAGCATATACGACAAAATGCATGAAGTCTTATGAGCTGGGATATGGGAGGTGTGGACACGAAAGGGGGGTGCTAAATACGGTTAAAATGTATTGTATAAAATCCACAAAAATTCAACAAAAATGTATTTTAAAAAGCTAATCTCACTTGCTTTGGTGGGTGTTTCTGTGCCCTAGAGAGCAGGGGGATAGATAGGAACTAGAAAGAAATGTGAGCATATCAAATCTATTTGCATGAACAAATGTACTTAGATATATGGCATGAGTTTGGGATGTGACATGAGAAACTTAGGATGCAAGATCTATAGGAGATTATCATGGAAATTAAATCCTTTGTTAAATAAGAGAAACGAGATATACTGTATAGTCACAAGAGTCTGCCTGACCGAATAACATCCAGTGTAATAGGAGAAAATATGTTTATGGACACAAATATAGTAGAATTTTCAAATACAACACAGTGTGGGCTTTAAAAAAAACGTTGATTTTGGAAGTCACGTAAAAAGCATGGAAGATAATTGGAAAGAGGGTTGGTAGTATACTGTTTTTCTGGTGGAAAAGCAATTTTGTCAGAAAAATAGAGTATCATTTTTGATGTTTGATACCAACTGTGGTGATTTGAATGAGGTGCCCACTCCCCAAAAGGCTCAAGTATTTGAACAGTTGGTCAGTTGGTGGCCTGCTAGAGGAAGCACATCACTGGAGGCAGGCTTTGAGAGTGGGTAACTGGGTCCCATTTACAGTCTGTTGCTCTCTGCTTCCTGTGCCTGTTTGAAGATGTGAGGGCTCAGCTTTCTGCCCTGGCCACTGTGACCCGCCATGCCCCTCTACCACAATGGGGTCGTATCCCTCTGGAAATGTAAGCCAAATAAACTCTCCCTTCTATAAGTTGCTTTGGTCATAGTATTTTACCACAGCAACAGAAAAGTAAGTGAAACTTCGGCCTGTTTGTACATTTCCTATGGTCACATTTACCTGCCCTGGCAGGCAATGATAGGCTTTAATCTGAAGTAGGGTTTTGCAAGGTCTTTCAATAGAAGACTAGATTTGAAAGAGAGGTGAATTTATATGCAAAGGAATGATCTCAGGACTGAAATACAAATCTGTGTTGTAAAGGGGAAAGCAGTCAGGTCAGAGGGTTGAGGGGTTGTTGGTGGGGTCAACAGATTTAAGTTTCAGTGGGATTAAATAATTATCATAGAGGAAGATCTAGAATAATTCAAGTGGTAAATAAGAAATACTGTTCGGAGTCCATTGTTTGGGCTCAGTGTCTCAGAGACTATGTGCTGCATAATGGCAGGTGCAAGGACAGTTATTTCAGCAGAAGTGAGAATATAAAGCAATAGCAGAAATGCTAAATGATTTTGTTTTTTCTGGAAAAACAGCAACAGAAGCCATGTCTTCAGCTACACCTCAATTTCACTATCTTGGAATTATATTATGTTGATGGAATAAGGGTTTAGTCCACTGGAGAATTTGAAAGCTGAGTTGAAATTTCCAATAATAGCCATTAGGGAAATCATTATACGTTTCTGATTATGGTTGTGCAGAGATTTTTAAAAAGTTATTGTAGTAATGCTTCACTCTCTTTGTTTGAATTAAGGATTTTTATTAATGTAGGGCTTTTGTTGATGGATGTCCATCATTCCTCTTCGTTCTGAGTCACATCACTGTGGCCCTTTACTTAAATCAAGCTACTTCCCACTTTGGCCCAGCACTATGTTTGGGTATTTTTCTGAGGTTGCTGTGGTGCCTGGAAGGCCTTCATTCCTCAGCCGCATGACCAGAGCTTTGCATCCTTGAAGACCTTGCTAGAGGCGCTGTTCTAGCTGCCTTCCAGACTACATTCCTGTTTGTAAGATTAGCCTTCAGCTGAGTATCCCTTGGTGCCTGGAACTGTTTATAGCTGTGTTATTTTGGCCTTGCTTATGCTGTCTGTTTGTTGAGTGTATGTTCCTCTTGTCTTCCTTGTGGGGGTTCAAAGACTTGCATCTTTCTTTAGTGTTTATCGGTGTAATCAGCGTATTGACTTGAAAACATGAGAACAGAAAAAAGCATCTTTGAACTCAGCCTTATTTCTCTAGACTAGGTTATCTGTAGTTTGAGAGTAACAATAATACCTAACAATAGTGTATCAAATGGAAGTGTTATTTACAATTTTTTATCTGATTACTAAATAAGATTTAATTTTTTTTCTATATATAAAATTTCATTGTGGTTTGGCAAAAATTCTTTTTTGTTTTTATGAACCCATCATCATTGGACAGTCCAATGGAAACTTCAACGAGTCTTATCATGGATATTTATAACTCCTTATAATTCATTTTCTATCTTTTTGTTCAAGATAAATAAGAGAACTATGCAATCTTTCTTTTGTATTTATACCTTCATCAGAAAGAAGATAGCTTCCAAGCTGAGATGTTTTAAGGATCATTTAACTCAATATTCCGTTTAATTCATAATTGCATCTTGTAGAAAAACAATGTCTCCTCCCTGCTTCTCAGTGCAACTTTTAACCTAATAAAATCATCATGCCCATCCTCCAAATGAGGATTGATAACAGCACTCATGTTCCTCATCACATGCTCAGTCTCTGCATTTTCCAACACAGTCCCTCTTTTCCCTTCCTTTCTTTTCCTCCTTCCTTCCTCCTTCCTTCCTCCCTCTTCCCTTCCTTCCTTCCTCCTTCCTTCCTCCCTCCCTCCTTCTTCCTTCCTTCCTTCCTTCCTTCCTTCCTTCCTTCCCCTCCTCTGCCTCCTCTTCCTCCTCCTTTATCCTCCTCTTTTTTTTTTTGAGATAGGGTCTCACTATGTAGCCCTGGCTTGCCTGGAGCTCCCTCTGTAAACCAGGCTGGCTTCAAACTCACAGAGACCAGCGTGCCACTGCATTCCGAGCGATAGTATTAAAGGTTCACTTTTTTTTTTTAGTTTTTTATTGAATTTTTGTGTAATTCATACATAAAATAATCTTTATACCCTTCTCCCTTCCCATTTGGCACTCTCCCATAGCCCCACCCTCCACTGGAGTCCATACATTCTGTTATTTGTATTAAGGTCTGTTATGTAAAGTCAGTGTCCTGAGATGTTCCTCAGTGCAAGTTCATCCACCCAGGTTTAGTCAGCTTATCTGGAGTCTCTCTCTTCAAGATCAGTTCTTCCTGACCCAGAAGTAATCAGCTGTCAATAATTCTTCGACTAAGATTGGGGCTTGCTGTTCATTTACACAGTTCTGTGCTGGGTTTTGTCTGCCTAAGTTTGCATGGGTCTTGTGCATGCTGACACTATTGCTATAGGTTTGTATGAGAAGGGTCCCAGGCACATGTAGGACTATTTCTGTATGGTTATGCACCTCCTCCCTATCTTTTACAATCTTTCCACCCCCTCTTCTGCGATAGTTCTTGAGCCCTGGGTGGTGGACCTCAATATAGGAGACCTGTCCAAGGACCCTCACTCTGCCAACTCTTTTTCTTTGCAGTTTGGTCATTTGTGGCCTTTTGTGTTCCTGGCCCTCTGTTGCATGAAGGAATTTCATTGATGAGAATTGAAAGATGCATTAGTGTTCTCTTTATCCCTTGTTCTGTGTTCCATGAGTCTTAGGTATAGAGATTGCATCCTAGATGTGCCACTTAAGCTTGGGAAATTCAGAGAGAATCTCTGTGTGTGACCAGTGGTGTAACTGTAATAATCTCTGTCTGTTGAAAAAGAAGCTACTTTGATGGGTGATGACTGGCATACTTGTCTGTAAATTTAAGGATCCATATTTCGTAAATAATAAGAAATTACATTTGCCTAGGGATATGAGAGCTTTGGGTTTTCTCTAAGATCTATGACCTCTCCATCTATGTGTATTTGGCTAGGTTTACATGCATTTCCTCCCTTTGAGTGGGCTTTAAGTTCAATTAGGTAGCTGTTGATTACCCCCAAGATAAAAGTGCCACTACTGTACCAATGTAATTTGCTGTGGTCATTGATGTGGTTTTTAGGACTTGATGCTAGGGTTGGACCATCAATTGATGTTCTCCCTTACCTGCTTATGTAGTGCTCTCCAAAGCTATGAGAACTAACCTTCAAGGGAGGTGGCTTCCAGGTCAGTTCCAGCCCTATTACTCCAAATCCTGTATCCAAAGTATGTCCTGTCTTCAGCAATAAGGTCTTACTATCAAATTCTGGGAGGCAATTAAAGACTGTGGCAATAGACTGGGTAATTTTGGGAGTCTCTTGGACTACGCTGGCCAACAACTCAAAGGAAGGTTTCTCCTGTTTCACTGTTTCTTGTTATATAGTCTTTAGCTATACTCAGTGAGTTTACTTAAGTTTTTAAAAACAATTTATTGAGAATTTCATACATGCTTATAAGGTGTTTTGATCAAATCCATGCCCACTAACTCCTCTCTAACTCCTCCCAGATCTCCCATCACTTTTTTCTGATAACTTCATATACTCTTTCTTCTTCTTTTCTTTTTATATGGGGCTCTCACCTACTCTAATATTCCCCCCTCTGAAGAGGTAACCCTAAAATTTTTAAGGATTATATAAAAGCTCCCAAATACTTTCGATATTTTCAGGCTTTGGAACAGAGTATGTTGCTAAAAGCCCCAAGGACATTGTAAATTTTAGCTAAGAAACTGGCTATTTTTCTTTGGGGTCTTTTTACCCTAACTGTTGAGTCAATTCCTACCTCCTATTTTTATCACACCATCATCTGAAGAGGTTACCCACCTTGCAGATAGGGAATCGGGTCACAGACTGCTTTGGCTTCTTCCATGCTGAATAGGGACACAGGGTGAGGCAATCAGGGTACCCCTTCAGTGGGTCTATCTTAAAGACTCCTATGTTGCATAACTCTTTTTTGTGTGTGTGTGTGAAGGAGAAGTAAAGGCAAGAGTAATTAACATTACAAGTTCTAGACAGGAAACTAGAAAAAAGTCTGAACAGGGCAATTTTCAAATGTTTGTATAAAAGTCCATTGGAATTTTTTGGCAAGGGCTTCCAAAAGCATTCCTCTTTGGGTTCCTCCTCATTTTTCTTTTGTCTTCCAAGGCTGGAATAGTAGGCTGGGAAGAGTGGCTGGATACTCAGGTAGCTATTGGAGAGGTTAGAATCAGTGTCAGTTCCCTCTCAAAGGCTTCTAGATAGGAGGAGAAAACTAATTTATCCATCATTTTAGAACAATAGCAGGTTGTCTCCCTTAGCTATAGGTGGGTGCTACAGCATTACAGACCAAGACTTGAAGTCTTACATCTGAGCAGCACTTTCTGATTAGGAACAAAATCATCAATGAGAAATAATTGTCTAGATAACTTTGTATGTGGACATAAGCCTAATGCAAGGAAGTATAATCCCTTGAACTCGTAAAGAAATATACTGATGATTTTACTCTTCAGTTATACTTTCATTTTCGGTATTTAAGACCAGAGAGTTGGTCCACATAAATCAATTTATTTTTACACTTAAGGTCATTTAAGGATCTGTTCCTCAGACATCACATGGGCTTGGGAGGAGCCCCTGTCTCTTTTCTTTTACCAGTTCTATGTATGTGAAGATAAGTCAAAGATCCTGCTCGACCATGTCTGGCTTCACTTGGAAGCATGGATGAGATGTTTCCTCTGAGATGACCCTCCTCTTTGTAGACTGGACACTGGTTCAAGTCCATCTTGTAGGGTCTGCATGTCCTCCCTGAACAAGAGAACAGTTGACTCATCACAGTTACAGGACATTTCGAGAGATGTTCCATAGTCCCCTGGATCTTAGTCGACCTTGGAGGGCAAGGGGCAAAAACTGCCCTTTAAGTCCCTCTGACAAGATTACTATAGGCCTCAAAGTATGGCTGTTAAACATCCAAGAAGGTTAGTTCCACCAGTCTGGTACTTTTAATTACCATGTGCTATGTAGATAAAGCTTGGATAAAAAAACCAAATATTCTCAGATAAACCTTGACTAGTGTGTCCCAAGCAGGGCCTTCTGCAGAGAATTGACTGTGGAAAGTTATCAGAGGAGGGAGGAGCTTTTGGCACCATCTTGGAACAGAAGTGGCACATGGCATGGGGCGGAAAAAATTACATCTTGCCAGTATGGATGCAAGAGGGGACATTTATCGACCTGGGGCAAGACTGCAAGCCCATGAGGTGTGGGCAAAAGCTAACAGAGACTATGGGCAGGGTACATAAGCCGTGGAATGGCAATGGTGTGCCAGGTGTGGGGTGCCAGGTGTTTGCCTTTGTAAGTTACTCTATTTCCCCCTACCCAGGATATAAACTATGAAAAATTCAGCTAAATGCATGTTATATGGTTCATCTAATAGCACCAGGAGCAAGGGACCCTTAGAGAACTCGGGCACAAGCTAGATATATATTTTGTTCCTTAAACTAGTTGACTAAACTATGACCTTAGAAAATTTAAGATAATGTATATATTATTTTTGTCGCATCCTTTATATATCATAACAAACCTACACAGACTTTCACTTGATTAGGCTGTCTCATTTTTCTATTTTGGAAAATATCTCCATTCCCACATCCTTTTAAAATCTTTTACATTCTTGTTTTCTTCTTCTTTTTTTAAAAAATAATTGTGAGACATAATAGCATTAAACAATAAATTTTCCATCTGTTGTGAGAATTCTTTTCCTGGGGATGCTAAGCAATGCTTATTCACTTTTAAGGCTCTAGTGTCAAGCCAATGTTTGATTAAAGTTTTACTGGGGAACCAATGAATTTACTATGCTTAATTACCGAGATAACTCAGGGGTTACTGAGGTGTATATATGACCTGAAGGTATATACACTGGAAAGGCTTTACCAGAGTGGATCATGCCTTCCCTTCCGAGCCTTCCCCAGATTGTATACTTTAGCCCTCCCCAAATCCAGGAGGTCATGTGTGATTAGGGCCAAATTACATACAATTGGCTAGGAAGAGTGGCTGCATAATCCGGTGAGGGTCCAATGACTCTGCTTGGCCCTCCTTTAATGAATGAGCACAACCGTCAACAAGCCCAATTGTGATGAAGTTTAGCAATCAAGCTCAGATGTAGTTGTGATAATGGTAGTCATTTCATGCAAAAGAGACTGCTGTACAGCATCATCTTATTAAAAGGACATGGAAATTAAAAGTATTTGGTGCTAGGATCCACATGAGGGAGAACATCCATCGTTTGTTTTTCTGAGTCCGTGTTACTTCATTTAGTGTAACAGTTTCTAGATCCATCCATTTACCTGCAAATTTCATTATTTCATCTTTCTTAACTGCTGAATAGAACTCCATTGTGTAAATATACCACATTTTTGTTAACCACTCCTCAGTCGAGGGGCACTTAGGTTGCTTCCATCTCTTAGCTTTTGTGAAAAGAGCAGCAACAAACACAGCTGTACAGGCATCTCTACAATAGGATGAGTCCTTTGGGTATATGCCAAGGAATGGTGTAACAGGGTCATATGCTAGGTTCATTTTTAATTTTTAAAGAGTTCTCCATACTGTTTTCCATAGGGGTTGCAGGAGTTTGCAATCCCACCAGCAGTGAATGATCATCCCCCTTTCTCCGCATCCTCACTAACATTTGGTATCATTTGTTCCCTTGATCCTAGCCACATTGATTGGGGTAAGGTGATACCTTAGGGTGGTTTTAATTTGCATTCCCCTAATTACTAAGGATATTGAACACTTTTTGAGATGTTTCTTAGCTATCTTTATTTCTTCCTTTGAGAACTCTTTTTAGATCTTTAGCCCATCTTTTAATCGGGTCATTATATTTCTCGAGTCTTTGTTTTTTGAGTTCTTTATATATTCTGGATGTTAAACCTCTGTCAGATGTGTCACTGGTGAAGATTTTTTCCCATTCTGTGGGTTTTCTCTTCACTTTTTTGATTGTTTCTTTTGCTGTACAGAACCTTTTTAGTTTAATGAGGTCCCATTTGTTGATTGCTGACCTTAATTCCTGAGCAAGTTGTGATTGTTTGAATGAAAATGTCCCCCATAGGTTCCAAGTATTTGGACATTTTGTCCCCAGATGATGGCACTGTTTGGGAGGTTTTAGAAAGTGTGGCTATCCTGGAGGAAGCACATCACTAGGAGTGGGCTTAGAGAATTCTTAAGCCTTGCAGGATCTCCAGTTGCTCTCTTGCTTCCTGTGCCTGCATGATGATGTGGGAGCTTAGCTTCTGCTGCTCCTGCTCCAGGCACCTCCAGGCACCTCCAGCCACCATGCCTCCCTGCCATGATAGACTGTAATTCCCCTGGAACCGTAAGCTCAAATAAACTCTTTCTTCTATAAATTACTTGGGTCAGTGTTTCTATTACAATAGAAAAGTGACTAATACACAAGTCATGTCCAATTTTAAAAATCCTTTCAAACACCTACATCTTGTAAGTTACTGCCAGTATTTTCTTCTAATAGTTTCAGGGTTTCCAGTTTCATGTTGAGGTCTTTGATCCATTTCGAGGTGACTTTTGTGAAAGGTGAAAGATAAGGATCTAGTTTCATTCTTCTGTAGGTGGAAATCCAGTTTTGCCAGTACCATTTTTTGATGATGCTTTCTTTCCTCCATTGTGTGTTCTTGGCACCTTTGTGAAATATCAGGTGGCTGAAAATATGTATACTTGGGTTTGGGTCTTCAGTGATATTCACTTGATCTATGTGTCTATTTTTGTGCCAGTATCATGCTGTTTTTATCACTATAGCTCTGTAGTATACTTTGAGATCTGGTAGAGTAATCCCCCCCAGCGTTGCTCTTTGTGCTCAGGGTTGCTTGGGCTATCCAGGGTCTTTTGTGCTTTTATAGGAATTTAAGGTTTTTTTTCTAATTCTGTGAAGTATGTCATGGATTTTGATTGGGATTGCATTGAATATATATATTGCTTTTGGTAGGATGGTCATTTTTACAATATTAATTCTTCCAATCCATGAGCATGGGAAATCCTTCCTTTTCCTGGTGTCTTCCTCAGTCTCTTTCTTTAACATTTAAAATTTTAATTGTAGAGATCTTTGGTGTCTTTGGTCAGATTTATTCCAAGATATTTTATTTTTTTTCAACTATTGTGAATGGGAGCATTTTCTTGTATTCTTTTTCCAATTGCTTGTTATTGGTATATAAGAAGGCTGCTGATTTTTGTCTATTGATTTTATAACCTACCACTGTACTGAAAGTGTTGTTCAGTTCTAGGACATTTCTGGTGGAAAATTTGGGATCTCTTAAGTATAGTATCATATCATCTCCAAAAAGTGTTATTGATAGTTGTGGGTGGCTGCCATTAGGGTAACTCAAGTCCCAGAGGATCCGACAGCCTCTTCTGACTTCCACAGATGTTGCACGACATGGGTGCACTTACCTACATGCCGGCAATACATGCATATACGTTAAAAAAAAAAAAGTGATAGTTTGACCTCTTCTTTTCCAATTAGTACTCCTTTAATTTCTTTTTGTCTTATTGCTCTAGCAAGAGTTTTAAGCACTGTTGAAAAGGAGTGGAGATAGTGGACATCTTTGTCTGGCTCCTGATTTTAATGGGAATGTTTCCAGTTTTTCTCCATTTAGAATGATGTTGGCTGTGGGTTTGTTGTACATACCCTTAATTTGTTGAGGTATGTTCCCTTCAGTCCAGTTCCCTCTAGGACTTGGAACAAAAATGCATGCTGAATTTTGTCAAAAGCCTTTTTTGCATCTATTGAGATGATGATGTGTTTTTTTTGTCTTGAAGTTCATTGATGATTAATGATGTTTATTGACTTGCGTATGTTGAACCAGCCCTGCATTTTTGGAATAAAGCCTACTTGATCATGATGAATGATTTTTTTGATGTGTGTCTGTGTGCAGTTTGCAAGTATTTTATTGAGAATTTTTGCATCTCAGTTCATTAAGGATATGGGTCTATATCCTTATAGTGTTCTTTTTTGGTTGTGTCTTTACCTGGTTTGGGTATTAGAGTGTTGCTAGCTTCACAGAAGGAATTTGGGAGTTCTCTGTTTTGGTCCTTTTGAATAATTTAAGTAGTATTGGTTGGAGGTGTTCTTTAAATGTCTGTTAGTATTCTGCTGTAAATCCATATGTGCCTGGGCTTTATTTAGTTGGGAGGCTTTGTATTACTGTTTTCATTTCCTTATATGTTATGGTCTGTTTAAACTGTTGGTCTCTTCTTGGTTTAAGTTTGTTGGCTCCTGTGATCTTAGATATCTGTCCATTTCTTTTCTATTTTCAGGTTTAGTAGCATATAGGTTTTTTAAATATTCCCTTATAATGGTCTGGATCTTTTGGGTGTCTGTTGTATGTTTCCCCTTCCAGCTCTGATTTTGTGGATTTGAATTTGCTCTTTCTTTCTTTTGGTTAACTGGGCTAAGTGTCTGTCTATCTTGTTTAGGTTTTCAAGGAACTTGCTCTTAGATTCATTGATTCTTTGTATTGTTTTCTTTGTTTCTATTTCATTAATTTCTGCTCTGATTTTTGTTATTCCTTCTCTTCTGCTGGGTTTGAGTTTCATTTGTTCTTGCCTTTCCAGTGTCTTGAGTTGCAGTGTTAGGTTATTTATTTGGGCTCTTTCTAATTTTTTAACATAGGCACTTAGACCTATAAACTTCTCTCTTAGGACTGCTTTTAAAGTGTCCCAGAGGTTGTTTTGTGTTGTATTGTCCTTTTCATTGAATTACAGGAATTCTTTTATTTCTTTCTTAATTTTTTCTTTGACCCACTCATTGTTTAGGAGTGTGTTGTTTAATCGCCACAAGTTCGTATTGTATCTAGTACTTTGTCCAATGTTGATTTTGAGCTTTATTTGCATTGTGGACCAATAGAATGAATGGAATTATTTCATTTTTTTTTGTATTTGTTGAGGTTTTTTTTGTGAGTATGTGGTCAATTTTTGAAAAAGTTCCCTGTGATGCTTAGTAGAAAGTGTATTTTTTGGTGCTTGGGTGGAATGAATATTCGAAAGATATCTGTTAGGTACATTTGGTACATGGTATCATTTAATTCAGATGTCTCTCTGTTTATTCTTTGTCCAGTTGACCTGTCTAATGGAGACAGAGGGATATTGAAGTCCCCTACTATTACTGAGTTGAAGTTAATCTGTGTATTAAAGTCGTGTAGTGTTGTTTTCATGAATTTGGGTACAGAAGAGCTTGGTGTACATATGTAAAGGATTGTAATATCTTCTTGGTTAACTGTTCCTTTGATCAGAATGAAGTGACCCTCCTTATCTCTTCTGATTAGTATTGCTTTGAAGTCTATTTTGTCAGATATTAGAATTACAGCTGCTGCTTGTTTCTTAGTGCCATTTGCTTGGAATATTCTTTTCCATCCTTTTACCTTAAAGTAGTGCCTGTCCTTGAAGGTGAGATGGCTTTCTTGCAGTTAGCAGAGAGATGGATTGTGTTTCTTAATGCATTCACTTAGCCTGTATCTTTTGACTGGGGAGTTCAGTCCATTGATATTTAAGGTTATTATTGAAAGATGTGTATTGGTTGTCATCATTTTGGTTGCTGTTTGTGTTCTCTGTTTAATTTTGTATTTCCTCAATTATACCTTTATTTATTTTCTTCTGTTGCCCCTGGGATATAGTTGTCTCTTTCTGCTCTCTGTATTGCTTCAATTATTCTTTGAAAGGCTGGTTTTGTTGGCATGTATTATTTCAGGCTATTTGTATCTTGGAAGATTTTTCTTTCCTCCTCAGTATAACAGACATTTTTGCTGGGTAAAGTATTCTGGGCTGGCATTTATTGTCATGTAGAACTAGAAATACCTTGGTCCAGGCTCTTCTGGCTTTCATAGTTTGCATTGATAAGTCAGTTGTAGTTTTGATGGGTTTTCCTTTGTATGTGGCTTGTTTCTCTTTTTCTGCTTTCAGCATTCTCTCTTTGTTCTGTACATTTAGTGTTTTTAACTATGATATGTCCTGGGAAGTTTCTTTTCTGATCCTGTCTATTTGATGTTCTATATGCTTCCTTGTTGTGGAAAATCTTGTGGCTGATTTTGCCTTTTGCCTTACATACCTATCATGCTGGAATGCATTGCCTCTAATGGGGCATCTGGCCTTCTAGAGTGTAATAGGATACTAGTCTGCCATGCTAATAAGGGATCCCATATGCTGTGTTGTGATTGGATATTACCCTTATATAAGCCCATACTTTCTTGCAATAAAGCAGATCTGTGTCACTGAACCTGGTCTCCTGCACCTGAATGCAGTGACGCTGGTGCAAACTCCTCACCAGCCCTGGGGTCCAGACCGGATGACTGATCGGAGGAACTAAAAGAGCAGGAGAGCAGCCATAACCGGAGGAGAGCAGCCACAGCTGGCAACCACACTTCCTGTATTTGTATCAAATGTCTTTCCTTAATTTTGAGAAATTCTCTTCTACAATCCTGTTGAAGATCTGGTCAACACCATAACCTGAAATTCTTCTTCTTCCTCTATTCCTATGATCCGTAGATTTGGTCTTTTCATGGGATCCCACATCTCTTGCATATTCCATTCCTGTATTTTTTCAAATTTTCCATAATCTTTGCTTGAGTGGTCCAATTCTTGAACTTTCTCCTCCAGTGTTGATATTCTGTTTTTTATTTCATTCATTCTTGGGGTGAGGCTCTCCCCTGTTCAAGTTGGCTTATTCAGTTTTGGACTTCTTTCTTCCTTTCTGCCTGAATTTTCTTCAATGTTTTATCTCTTTTGTGAAGTTCATCCCTATCTTCTTTTAGTTGTTTGATTTGTTTGTTTGTGTGTTATTTAAATTTGTTGAATTCCTTGATCATGTTTATGATTGTTCTTTTAAATTCAGTGTCCTGGGTTATCTCTAGGGGGTTCTCCTTCTAGAACTCTACTACAGGACTGGTGGAGTTTGGTGGGGACATAGTGTCTTGGCTTTCCATTTTATTATTCTTTTGTTCCATTCCTTATTGGTTATGTAAAGCTGGTTGGTACAGGTTTCAGGTTCTCTCAGGTTTTATTTTGGAGGGAACTGATGGCTTCAGATGATCTATTCAGGAGCACCCACAGATACCCAAGTCAGGTTCCGGTCAGGTACACTCAGGCTTCTTTCTAAGGTTTGGACCCCTATTAGCAGAGACTCAGAAAGTTTGGGAAATTCCCTAAGGGGGGGCATGATTTGGGGACTCTCTGCTAGTCTGCTGTGTTCTCAGCCCCTATGGCAGAGGGAGGCCAGAAGCTAGCACCCTCTGTTGGTGTGCTAAGATCACAGCCACTACTCCGATGGAGGTCGAAGCCCACCCTCTCAGGCTAGGATCTCAGCCTTAGCCTACTAAATCCAGGTCTGCTGGGGCCTTGGAAGGGGCTTCACGAAATCCAGGGAGGGGGATGGCTATGGTGCAATTAGGGGAAGCTCACTACAACGTGGAAGCAGGATCCAGGAGCTCTCAGGCAGTCCCCTACATTCTCAGCCCCTGTGCCAGAGGGAGCCCAGAACTCAGCACTCTCTGGCAGTCTGCCGCTACTCCAATAGAGGTCAGAACCCACCTTCAAGTTCACTTAATTTTTTAAAAATACAAATTTAATGATACATTCAGGGAAGGATGCCAAGTTTTAAAAATATGTATGCACATACACATATACACACACATGTGAAACAAAGGTGAAATCACCTTGGTTAGGCAGTTCCTCAAAAATGCACTAGTATTGGTTTTCCTGTATTTAAGAACATTTCCATTTATTAACTTAGTAAGAATGTTTCTATTCTTAACATGTTTACTTTAAAAACTTTTATACTCATCAAATTTAAAGGCATGGAAGGCCTCCTACATGATGTTTTCAAGAACTAAGAGAAACAAGGAGGTGTGTCTAAAGATATTTATCCAATTAGCTTCAGAATTGAAAGTGACACTTCATTAAAACACACAGAGATGGAAACACATGCACACATATCCTAATTAAGCTTCTACTATGTGCCCCTGGGGTTAGAAGATGCTTATGACATGCTTGGCTATACAAAGTTCCAGGAAGAAGGGAAGACAAACACATAAGCAATCAATGACAGTGCAAGTTTTTAATGATAAATCCATGTGCAAAGTGATCTGGGAGTTCAAAAGATGCCTTTTGAGTGAGGCTTTACAGAAATACTCATCTTACACTGAACTTTAAAATTCCACTTAGATTCCTCTAAACTGAGAATAAGAAAGGACATCAAGTGGGACAGTGTTCACTTGGAGTTTTTTTTTTCTTTCATTTTTTTCCTGTGTGTGGAATTTACTTTATAAAGTTTTTACCTACCTTAAAAATGTGATGTGTGGGTGCTAGAAACATGACTCAGCGGTTGGGAGCAACGGTTGCTCTTCCAGAGGACCAAGTTCAATTCTTGGCACCTATATGGCAGCCAACAACTGTCCCAAACTCCCATCTCAGTGGATTTGATGCCTCTTCTGGCTTCCTTAGACATTGTACATAGGTACACTTACATACATTCGGCAAAACACTCATACACTCATACACACATAATAAAAATAAATTTAAAAAATTTAAAGTGACGTGAATGTGGCTGTTGTGGGTCTATAATTAAAAGGCCTTAATAAGTACATACTTACAAACCTAGGTACTTACTTACTTTCTTAAAATCTATTAAAATGGTATCTTGGAATCCATCAAATGTTTCGATAAAACAACATTCATTGGGTCATAAGATAAAAGTTTCATGAGGGTAATTAAAGTTAACATTTGATGCACAGATAGTGACTTCTTTCCAAATAAGGTTATTTTTAGAATTTGTTTCATATTTATTTTGCATGAGTGTTTTGTCCCTGTGTATGTACATGTACCACATGTGCGCAGTGCCCAGAGACTGAAGGAGGGCATTGGATCCCCTGGAACTGGCGTTACAGACTGTTGTTGGCTACCTTGTGGGTGCTGGAAACTGGATCTGGGACCTCTGGAAGAGCAGCCAGTGCTTCTGGTGGGTGAGCCATCTCTCCAGCTCCCCAAATTAGGTTCTTAAAGAAAGTATTAATTTCATTTCATGTCATTTGTGTGATAGTCATGGGTAAAAAAAAATGAGACATAAAATTGCTTCATGTGAATTGGAATCCCTCTTAGTAATGTACATTGTAAATCCTTTTGGACAAATTGCTATGGACTTGGTTTTCAGAATTATTCTTAATACACAAATGTTAAATGTATGATTCTTTTATTGATAAATGTTTGTTAAATCTAACTTTACAAGGTGAAAATTGCAGAAGATACAATATATAAACAATAACATTCAAAATCTAGGTAACTTTATTCTATATATAATAAAAATGATTATATTAGAAAAAAAAGAAAGGACATCAAAAACAGAGACAACATCTTAGTGGCTGATACAGAGGCATTCACATTGCTTATATTATTCAAGGAATGGTCACTGCTTTTCATCTGGCACCAGGCTGAAGAAGGGCACGGTGAGGAGGGAAGTCATGAGATAGATATTCAGGAAGGTACGCTAGACCTGAGCTTTGGGAGACCTTGTTTGCCATGCTGTAGGTTTTAGATTTTGTGCTTAAGAGACAATGGAAAGACATTGAAATTTTTTAAGTACCAAAACCATGTGATTAAGTCAGCATGTTAGCAAGATAAATTGTGACCACATAGAACATGGATTAGAGGGAAGATGTCAGTGAGGTAATTCCTATCTGCATGGCCAGGTTCTGATCTATGACAGTTTCAGAAGAACTGGAGGAAAAGAGATGGGCTCAAACCTTCTAGATGCAAAGACAAGATATTGACTGAATAGGCTTAGAACACAAGGGAGAAATTGAAGTTGACTTTTACATTGAATTACACTGGATTATCAGGTGCCATGAAAAGGACAGGACCTACATGGGAACCCCATTCAGGGTTCTACATAGCATGCCCTATGACAATGGTCACTAGTTTCACAATTAATCCTTTATGAAGGTCTTTTGGGCTGTTGGTTTTGTTCATGTCAAGCTTTCCTGTTTTTTAATGATAGGCAAATGCTCACTTTAATCACAATCCAAAAAGTACTTATCTTCATATTAATACTTCATAGCTGAGACTCAAGCCATGTGTCACACATTTTTTTTTTTTTGTTGTTTGTTTTTTTTTTTTTTTTTTGTCTTTTTGAGATTGTCTTCCTGTAGCCCCAGCTGACCTGGAACTTGCTATATAGACCAGGCTGGCTTCAAACCCATGAAGATCCACCTGCCTCTGCCTCCCAAGTGCTGGGATTAAAGGTATGTACCACCATGCCTGGCTATGTTATACATTTTTAATGGCTAACATGATTAAATTTTTTTATTCAAAAGTGGTCAGGTGGATATTTTCACCATAAATATAAAATATTCATTACTATTTTTATTCACAACAAATTTAACTATAAGCTTCCTGAAAAGCTGTATTATTTAATATCATAACAGGGTGAACTAATGACAGCCAGTCCTTAAAGCTCTCACTTACATGCTAAAGTGATTAAGATACAGCTTCCTCTTGCTTTTGTTTACCAAAAAGGCGAATAGTCTTTGCAGAACTCTTATTTTATTTATTTATTTGTTTGTTTTGTTTTGTTTTTAGAACCCTCATTTTATTAACAGGTAGAGACAATTAAAGACAGGTGGATATATGGTAGCAAGGAAAAGAACATCTGAAAACTTTTTCACTTTTATTCAGTTTTGGCAAGGAAAGTATCGTAAAGTCGTTGAATTCTAGCTTTATTTAATATGTATTTCCATGTAGGAGGCATAAGGGCAGTAGAGTTATCATAAATATGTACAACAACTGAATTCTTACTGAAGAAGATCTGGCTAAACACATATGCTTGTAATAAACCCGACAAGTAGTTAAATAGTTTAGAAAAGATTTCCTGAAGGAAATGAGGATAGACCCCTTGCCAGATATAGCCTGGTCAGTTCGGTTAAGGGGCTACCCACCAGGCGGAGCTAGGAAGACAGCCCGTGACCACGTGACCAGAGCGCAGCATGAAATAGGAACTTCCACCGTGTTACACTGACAGCCACAAAGACTTGTAATACACAAGAAGCAACAATGCTCTCTTCAGGAGTGGCATGAGAAGAGAGCTCTTGTAAAGAAATGCTGAGACGCTTTTCCCGAGACCGTAATCACAAATAGGCAGAGATCATTGTCGGCCATGTAAAAGGACTCCTCAACCTTTGCAGGAGCTTTTCCAGTGGCGTCATCTGGCTTAATGTTGTCAATAGCACTATGGCCACCACTGTCTTTGAAAAGCATCTTCCTATGCTGAGCCTCACTTCACGTGTCCACAGTGTCCTTGTCCTCTATGAGCTTGTCCAAATCATTGGCTACACTGCAATTAGAGACACCAGGAGTCTCATTCATTATATCTGTCTTACTACTGCCTTGTTTTTCAGGGCTTTTCTTTTGAAACTGTGCATGTGCCTGGTGACTGTTGGAGGCTCCTTTACTGATTAAGGCCAGGGCAACAAGAGCTTGTCATCTAAAGCCAACATTTTTTAAGGGGTTTTCTCAGGTAGGTCGCCTTCTTTCTGAGAGTCTTCAAGTTAGGTTTGTCTTATTCCTTTGGTACTGATTTAAAGGTACGATTGCAGAAATAAAAGCATCATCACTATCAGAGTCCTTAAATTGTGAGTAATTGACTGGGTTTTTTGTTTGTTTGTTTGTTTGTTTTTTCAGTCGGGCATTCCATGGTCCCCTTCAGGAATGCAATGGAAAGCCGCAGCAGTCAAGAGCTGGATGGCCCTTCTTCTGCACCATAGAACTCCAAGATGGCTTCCATCTAGGGCAGAGCACCTTGTTTTGGACTCAAGATGCACAGCCACCTCTCAGAGTTGAGAGGCGGCCAAGGCTCAGGACTGGTTGGAGATTTGCGTGGATGCTTAGTGACTGGGAGGGGCAGCTGCTCCAGGCCGCAGCCTGAGCTGACAAGCAGTTTTTTTTAAAGATCTATTTTTAACAGTGACTAAACATTAATAAGTGTATAGGTTTATGAATATTTAAACTTGGAGGAGATGTTTTCAGAAATATGATGCCATGGCCCCTTGATTCACACATGTACAAAGAAACATATATGAATATATAAGAATTTTATATACTCACATACAAAAATACATAATTTATATATCTTACATATACATATAGGATTATTTAGGACTTATTATTTTTGTTATGTGTTAAAAATTATTCAAAATATTTTATAAGTATTTACTGACTTATTCTAATAAGTAGATTATTATTAATTTAAATGAACCTAAAGTATTGAGATATTAGAAGCTTGACCAAGGTCACTTAATAGTAAGTAGAAGAATCTGACTTTGAATCTGAATTATCTGCTAGAGCTCTTCTTAAATTTCTTTCTGTTCTTTTTTTAATCCGTAAAGAATATAAGGAACTAGCATTTACCGTTATTCTTATGTAAAGAGCCAATCAGACTTCCACAGTTCAGTTGTTTGAAAAGTATGTTACAGGATTTTATTGAATGAGTACTAATTAAAATAGTAGAACAATCAATTATGAGTATTGAATCACTAAATACTGACAAATGAATATTCTTGTACCTCATTTCTATCAAAAGGGATGAAAGCAGCCACGAAAATTAAATGTATTAATTACCATCTAGGAATTAAAGTTAATCATGTGTATAAACACATGGATTTTACAGTCACATTAAAAGCATGCTGACTCTATAAAAGTATTTACAAATAAATTTTGCAATTAAAAAATTATATTTTGCCTCACCCCAGAAAAAAGTCCACCTAAACTTGAGTTAGGAGAGAGGGCAAAGCAGCACTTGTTCGGGAAATGGAAAGACCACAATTATTGCAGCTCTCTCTTTAGCTATCATGGCCTCCTGGAAGTTTCTATCATTTAAGATTCTGATTCAGACTCATTAGCTCTCCTAGTCCATGAACCCTACTATAAATTCAAGGAAACACAGGCAACTCATACTAACTGGGCTGAGGAAATACACTCATGAATGGCGTTACTGTCTGCAGCTCACACCCACGGATGACTCATGTTAAAGAACAGTCATGTTTCCATTACCCCACAAGGCCTGAGTTTTGAAGGCTCATTTGAGAAAAATGACTAGGATATGGGAAGACAAGGGGATGGAGTCTAAACACAGATGTACTGGGTAATGTGTGTTAAGGAACCTGTGATAGTGTTCAAATGCAACAATGCATTCTGTTGTGCATAGAGAAAGGCCATATCTGACTAGTTGTTTATATAAAATACCCCTCTTCTATATCTCTATCTCCTCACATACATAACACCAGCAAATCCATTTATCATGTTCCACTCGTTGGTTTACAGAGCCTGGACAGTAAGTATAAGTTATTTTAAGGTTAATCCTTGTTATGAGCATATATTAATTATATAAAATGATGAGCTTCATTATCATACATACATGATGCACTCTGATAATGTTCAGCTCTATTGACATCTGTCTTCCCTTCTGCTGATAATCCCCCTTCCCTAAAAGTCCCCCTCATACTTTCCTATCTAGATTCTTCTTGATTTTATGAACAATAACTCTAGATGGGGTAAAAGTCAACACACTTATATTTTAGCCTTCAATTATACACAAATTAGCTAGGTGATACTGATGGGAATTCCTAGGCCTCTTGGACCTAACTAACCTACAAAACATAAATACTATGTCTCTTATTTCCCAGACTATAATCATTAATGACAGAGTCAATGGATAATCTAAGAAAGCCTTGCTTTTTCTGAATGCTACATGCTATTATTTGGATCTTAAGTGTCTTGCAAAGGCAAGTGTGTTAAGGCTTGCTTTCTAGATGGATACAGTTGAGAATTAGTGAAAACTTTAAGAAGTACAGCGTGGTGAGAGGTCCTTTAACATTCCTTAAGGGGCTGACTTTAAAGGGGTTTGTGGGACCTTGATAGCTCTCTCTCACTCTCTCTCTCTCTCTCTCTCTCTCTCTCTCTCCTCTCTGTCTCTCCTCTTTCTCTGTCTCTCTCTGTCTCTCTCTGCCTCTGTCTGTCTCTGTCTCTCTCTGCCTCTCTGTCTCTGTCTCTGTCTCTCTCTCTCTTTCTCGCTCTCTGCCTCTGTCTGTCTCTGTCTCTCTCTGCCTCTCTGTCTCTGTCTCTCTCTCTCTCTCTCTCTCTTTCTCATTCTGTCTTTCTCTCTTGCTTCTTGGCTACGAGTAGAGCAATTTTGCTCCATAATGTTCTCCAAAGCAACAGGGTCAACTGATCATGGACTCAAACCTCCAAAACTGTGAACCCAAACAAATTTCTGTCGTTCACAAACTGATTATCGTAGATACTTGTTATAGTATAGAAAGCTGAGTGACACACTCTCCTCTTGATTTTACAAACTGATGAAGAGTACATTATAAGAAATACTATGAAAAAATTAAATTTGTGCATGTGGAAGAGGTATGTGGTACCTATGTTTAAGATTAAAAAGATAAAATATTAGTGACATGCTTAGCATTACATACTGATTTTTTCTATACATTCATAATTAATTGGAGCAGTACATTTAAAATATGGTACATGACTATGTTAATGTACTATTTCATTTTTACTAGAACATTGAACCAGGTCATTGCTTGCTGACTCTGCAGGAAATGCTATGGCATAGTTTCTAGCAGACTGAGCCAGTGTTACACAGCACTCACAATAGTGATGGATATTAGTACAACTACCACTGACACAACAGTGGTGTGCTCTATTAATATTCATCACATTTATTTGCTCTGATGGATCCTGATAACTGTCTTGGGTGGTAGAGGTCATTATTACTCCCATTCCATAAACAGGAAAATGGGCCAAGACAGATAAACTTCTCCAGCATAGTATGGAAAGGACAGCTGTGACTTTAACCTGGGTCATTTGGAATCAGATTCTGGACCATTCCCACTCTATTTCATTTCCCAAAAGGATTCAAGAGAGAGAGAGAGAAAAAGAAAGAAAACATGAGTCACTGGATTTTTTTTCCCCCATTGCAGTTCCCAGGCCTAGAACTGAAGTTATCAAGAGGATGGGCCTCCCAGGGAGGATAAAACTTGGAGATAGTAAAAATAGAGATAACATTTTAGTGCATTTCCTTGATACCAGATATTGCTATAAGGACTTTGCACATACCGATTCTTTTAATACTTAAAGCAACCCTCAAGCCCTCAGATGCAGTATTCCCTTCATCATCTAACAGGCGTTCTTAAATACTTGCTTGTGACTCTGCAGTGGGTTAGTTGAAATGGTGAGTGTGTTTGAACCCAGAGCTTCTGACTTCAGGGTTCTTGCCGTAACTGCTTACACTTTGATTCTCTCACCAGTTGGCCTTAAGGGCCAACTCTGTCAGCACAATGGTGAAGAAAGGCCAGACAAGCAGATACAGCAGTAACAGGAAGATTAGGGTGAAAGAAAATAACCTATGGATCATGTTGAAAGATAAGAGAGAGGAAGAAGACAAGATAGAATAGGCAGATTGGTCTGACAGCTAGTTAGGCATGTGGCAGGATTCTGATTCTTGGATACTAGGTAGAAACAGCCAACATACAGTTCCAGAGAGACAAAGAAATCAAATGGTGAGTGTTACTTATCTAGGTCCCAGTGGACTGAGCCAGGGACCTAACTGTTGGGAGGAAATGTAATTTGTGTCTTTTAAGCAAACCAAAACAAAACAGTACAAGTGCCTATGTGCTGACCTTAGGGCACAAAGTCATAACAGGATGACTAGCATGAGTTCATACTCCAGAGCCCTAGCATGAGACAGAGCAACACTCAAGGGCACTGGGCTTTCAACATACATGCTCTGTCTCAATACTGTGAATCCAGAGGAAAGCAAAGCAAAGCTTTCAAATCTGTATTCTTATTTGCAATAGCACACAGCACATTTAATTTGGAGTGAATTTGATGCATTATCAATATTTGAAGGGAGGAGTGTTTAAATTACCAGAAATTCACTTACTAGGTAGGATAAGGTTGAATTCACAGTCAAGGGCAAGAGTGAACTGGTATATAGTGGGAGATACAGCTGCTGCTGTGAGATCAGGTGTAACATTCAGCCCAGATGCTACCTTCAGGAGGTCTTCCTGGCTCTCTCATGGCTTATTGTATTAACACTCTCTGCAACAAAATGTTATTCCAAGCTGCTATGCATGTAGCTAGCATTTTTCTTTTCTCGTCCGTTTTAGTATTTTGTTTGAGGGCAGAATCATTCACGCTCCCGTTTGTGTCACATAATCAACAGTAGTCTAAGAAGTCTCACATGAGTCATACTTATTTCTCTAATCTTTTATCCACTGCCTCTACTCCCATGTCCCCCTACAACATGGACAGTGATTTTAATGCAGTCCCATGTGTCCTTTTATTTGCACAATAGATGGACATTTATGACCATGCATTCATTTATTATAATTTGTCTCTATGGTATTGTTTTAAATTATTCCATTTCTTCTATTTAAAACATTCAACCTCATGTGTTGTAAATGTGCAATTTTGTATCTAGTCTTTAGATAGATACAAATCTTAATAGTTTTTTACTATTTCATTATATCTACTTAGACCTTCACTTCCAACTATGGAAAAGCATTCCATTGTGTGCTTCTAAAGGTGGACTCCATCCTGCAACCAATTCATTGCATTATTTTAAAAGGCTGAAGCTCTTGGTATATGGGTGCAGAAAAGCACACATGGGGATTTCCCTGGCAGAGGAATCCAGTGAAAGAATGTTGACTTTTAGTCATTTGGTTGTGTGTTGCCTAATTGCTCTTCAGAATGGTGTTCTTCCATTTCATGTGTTTGGCTGAAGTACTTTAAGGCAGGACAAGTATCTTATTCATGTATTCATTTGTATGTCTTACTACCCAGCTCAATACAGAGACAGTGCTTAGCACATACTTATTGATTAAATGAGTGGGACCAGATAGGCCAGTCCAGTAAATTCAGAAGGTCCAGTAAATTAGCATGGTCGAATACAAATGAGACCCACACCATTTAATTTGCTTACATGAAGAGTCTTCTTTCAGTTTGCCAGAAAAAAAAGAGAGAAAAAAACCCAAAACTTTATACAGAAGTTGCCAGGGCTTTGGGATTCAGTGTCCTGTTTTTGAACTGCTGTTTCCGCCAAGGAGTGGAAGTGCTTTCTATTATTCTGGGTAAAAACGACATGCTCTGGGAGCTTCCCATAATTGTTCCGAGAGCCAGCAAACTGTACTTCCAACACCACTTCTCCGAGAGATCGGTATTGTTTCTTTTCTTACTCTACCTTCCGGTTTAAAAAAAAAAGAAAAAGAAAAGAAAGTTCCTGTTTGTGATGAACAGAGGTCAAGTTCTCCGTGGGAATGTTCACAAAGAATTGACATCCTCTGCAGACAATGTCACGGTGTCATAGAGCACGTTTTACCTTCCACATAGAGTTCCCATGTGGAATGTGTGTAGCCTGGGTTATTCATCAGGGGATGACAGACTTATGGCAACATCGTGGGTCAGTGCCAAACCAATTGGAAGATGGTCACTGGTGGCTACTTAAAATAAAATGATCCAAGCTCTGGTCTGAAAGTAAGGTTGCCAGTGGGACAATAGAGTTATTGCTAAAATAATACTCAAGTATTCCCAAGCGTGAGTCTAGGACCTAAAGGAATCTAATGTAAACATGTACTTATTTTTCAACTTCCTGTGCCCAAGGCAATTTAGATAAGAATAAAATAATGAAATTCATCATTTAGCATAATGTGTAATATGTGTTTTACAATATGCTTTTATCACTTATAATTCTGAAAGTTTTAACTTTATATTTAGTGTCCAAAGTATGTGTTCTAGTTTCTTTCTATTGTTTTGATGAAAATGCTGACCAAAACCTACCTGGGGAGGAAAGGGTTTGTTTTATCTTACATTTCCCAGGTCACAGTTCATCACAGAAGGAAGCCAGAGCAGCAACTCAGGGCAGGAACCTGGAGCACAGACCATGGAGGAGCACTGCTTACTGGCTTGCTCTTCTGTCCTGTGCTCAGCCTGCTTTTTTTATATAACACAGGACTGCCTGCCCAGGGGTGGAATGCCCACAGTGGGCTGGGCCCTCCCACATCCCTCAACAATCAAGAAAATGCCCCATAGATATAGCCAATCTCAACTGAGATTCCTTCTACCCAAATGTGTCAAGTTCACAACTAAAACTATCCAGCACAACGTGTTTCCCTGAAGCCGAAAGGGAAAATATTTAATAATAAAATGATAATAGATCGATATTTAACAGGAAAAAAATGTAGCATCAATACGTTAGTAACTTTTGCATTACTGTGATGAAATACTGACAGAAACAAATTGAGGAAAGAAAAATTTATTTGAAAATTTTAGTCCGTGTTCACCTAGCCCCACATTCTTGGAAAAAACATCATGACAGTGGGAGTATGTGATTGAAGAGCTTCTGCGTGATGGACACGGGAACCAAGAGAGATACAGGAAGGAGCCAGGGAGAGATGAAGCCACAGACACGCCCCCAGTGATCTACTTTCTTCTGCTAGGCCCACCTCCTCCATCATCTATCAATGATATCCTTTTATTATGAATCCATCAAATGATTAATCTATTGGCAAGATCAGAGCCTTCACAATCTAATTATCTTTGGAAATATCGTCGACGACACATTCAGAAGTCTACTTTGTTAATCTGGTTAAATCAACTGATGTTTTTAGTTGATGATTGAACCTGAGGGCATCTGTGAACCTGGAGACCTATGTACAACATTGGTTTTGGTAAGAGGCTGAGTGATGTAAAACTTGATGTCACTGCACAGGGAGGGTTTGACGTGTAAAACAAAAACAATATGCTGGGCAATATTAAAGTCTATTGAGAAGTTAATAAAACTATGGTAAAGGAGGAGGAAGAAGAGGAGGCAGGAAACAGGGAGGAGGAAGAGATGACAGTACAGGGGTCACAGTACCTGTTATAAGATGTTTGGCCAACTTGAGTTGCTGTACCAAATTATCATAAAGATTGTAAACAACAAAAACTTATTTCTCAAGTCTCTGGAAGCTGAAAAGCCCATGGTAGGTGCCACCAATGTATTTTCATTCTGAGGTCTTTCCTGTGGCCTGTAGGTGGTCACCACCCGTGTGCTCACGTGACTTTTCTGTTTCTGTGTGGGGAAAGAGTAACAAGCTCTTGATAGAGCTTTTCTAAGGGTCCTGTTCTCATTTTGAGAACTCTACCTTATGACCTCCAGCCTTCTATATTTCCCAAATGTGTCATCTCAAGTACCATCACATCAAGGACGAGACTTCAACATGTAATTTTATGGTGGTATTTTTAGTCTGTCATAGCAGACAATTCTCCACAAGTCTCTTGCATTTCTTCATATTTTCAAAACAAAGGAACTGACAGCCTTTTTCTGGACTGTAAGTTCCTTTTAAAATGTTGCAAAACAAGCAGTTCTGGGAGACAGTGTCTTCCTTCAGAAAAAAGAATGGTTTTCTTTTTCACTCAATTCAGTAAGGATAATTCTTTTTTTTTTTTTCTGAAGCAAATTTGTTGTCCTTCATTATAAAAGAACAAGCTTCCTAAACTCAAGATCCCACCCCCCCCAATGCATTCCACTGCATATGCACACATCATCTGGCCCTTACTACCCTTGGAATTAAGGCTAGAGAATTAGTACAGATATCTTGTCTACAGCTGTTACTGTAAGCAGCAAACTACATTTTATCTTACCCTGGTCTTCTGTCTTTTCCAGCATTCCTAAATTCATGGAAGGCTAACTTGTAGCTTCAAAGTAGGGGAAAATCCCACTTTTGTCACAATTCATCATAATTACCTAAGCTGGAAAACAAAAATTTACTGAACAAGTCAAAAAATAATATATGTGATAAGATAAAATAATTTTAACTGTGATTATATAAATAACACAAACTGTATTAATGCTGTTAAATATTTTAATGTTCCAATTCTTATTACATCCAAGACTTTCATGTAACATCACAGTAATGAATTATCTAAAAATTGGGGGCCAACCAGATGACTCAGTGGGTAAATGTACTTGCTGCCAAACCTGATGATCTGGGTTTGATCTCTAGAACCTATGGGGACAGGAAAGAACCAACTCCATTAAGTTACTCTCTGACAACCCTACCCCATATAATTAAATACTTGTAAAACTAATTTTGGAAAATATTCTCTGGATGAATCTTTATAAAAACGTAAATAAATATCTCAAAATAATTCAGAGTTAAACCAATTACTCAAGGAAAGCTTGGCTGTTCAAGCTTCCCTTTAAATGGAAACAGCTTGAATATCAATGAAATACTTTTGCAAATTTTAAACTAAACTGATTTAATTTCTGTACTGTTTGTCAGATATCTATAGACTACTGACATAATTAACAGAAATTCCTCCAAGCACAGATAACTCACTAGGATAAAGGACAGGGGAGAGTTTCCATATATAGGAAACCTGAATTCTTACCTGGGAGATAGTAAATAGATATATTTGCTTTCCAGTAATGAAAAGTGCCATAAAGAGAGAGAAAAAATAAAATGTATAAGGGACTACTAAGCAAGTGTTGATGGGGGACTTAAACACAGAAGAAACACTTTTCTGAGAAGCTGATGTGTGAGCAGAGACTTGAATGTCTCAAAAGAGTAAGGGTCAGGGGGAAGGGGAAAGCAACTTCCAGGGAGACAAAACCAGCCAGTCACACTCAGTCATAAACATAGTCTGCTCCCGTTAAAGTAAGAAAACCGTGGTGACAGATTCAAAGGAACCATGTGAACAACTTTCAGGAGACAAAATTGGAGAAGGCTCATTCTGCGTAGTAAGGTGTACACTTCATAACAAGTGTTATGGGAAGGCTTCAGGTGTGCAGAATGTGGATACCTGTTGAGTAAATAGACCATAGCTGGGTAAATGTGGGAGGCTTCTTAAGAAGGCTATTACAGCAGTCCACACTTTACAAGAGATGATGGTGATCACAATTACAAAAGAGGTAATGATCAGTGGGATGGTTAGCTTTTTTTTTTTTTTCCATGGTTTATATGACATCTGGGCGGGGGGGTGACTTACACAAAATGGCTTCCCATAACCCATGTGCCATTCAAGCCCGCCTGTAGTCGCCATCAGTTTTCACGTGACACAAGCTGTCTCACTCCACTGCCTGCCTCATCTTGCCCTGCAGAGTCTGCAAGACAGGCAGGGTGACTGCCCGGCCATTCTCGTCCCTGCCTTCCCAGGCCACACACCTCCCTGGGTTCTGACAATGCCGGGCTAGTTCTCCATCTCGCAGTGGGCTCGACCCTTCTTTCCAGGGTGCTCTTGCCCTTAGCTGGCTTATTCTTTTTGGAGGAATGAGTAATTTTCAGGATACACTTCACCTCTTTCCTCTGGCTCTTACAAACTTTCCGCCATTTCTTCTGCAAATTTCCCTGAGCCTTGGCGAGGGTGGCAGACGCTGGGCGATCTCTCTTGCATCATGGCGAGATAGTGATCTCTTGGGCCTCCTCATCATTAGTCTTCAAGACGTGACCACTGATCTATCTCAGCGGTGTTTCCCGTATTAGATCTCTCTTGCATCATGGCGAGATAGTGATCTCTTGGGCCTCCTCATCATTTGTCTCCAAGACGTGACCACTGATCTATCTCAGTGGTGTTTCCCCTATTGTGAAGACAAATGGAAGGAAGTAGACACATCTAAACAAACGTGAATGTAAATACAAATGTCTAGAAGATATCCCAGTAGGTATACCATATTCATTAAACAGTATACTTGCAACTACTTCCCAGCTGGGGCTATAGCCTTCCCTGACACAGGGGATCAGCCTAGTCTACAATACTAGATGTGTGTTCCACCCCTAGGAGCAGGCCTTATCCAATTAGAAATTTGTCAGTTGTATGTATGTTAGTTGAGCCAGTGCTTGCACTAGCAGGAATTGCTTTGCATGTCCATACTGTGTAGCACGCAGGGTCCATTGTTAAGTAGAATCATAGGGGATCCTTTCTTCCCCAACCACCTGCATAGTGCTTTCTGGCACTATGAAAGCCATCCATCCAGTGGCATGGAGTTTTTGGCTTAGTCTCAGCTCCATCTCTTCTCCTGTGCTCACATCATGCAGTATCTTTGGCAACATAGCTTTACCAACTTTTTTAGTGTACAACTGACATTAGTGGCAATAGCCTGGATTAATTTGAGGGCCTCTAGAATCCAATAGCTCATAGGGGGGCAACCCACCCCTATCCCTGTTACTGTAGTTTTTCTTAACAGTTGTATAGTTTTGAGAGCCTCTGTTTTTATCTTAATCATAAAACTCCCAAGAATATGCAGCTATATCTGGCCTTTTTTCTTCAGGTATCTTTCAAATGGGTTTCACATCCGTAAAACACTCAAAAGTTAACATTATATATTAAATCAATCATAGACAAGGTCTAATACAGTAACTGTCAACACAATCCAGAATCACTTGGGAGGAGTGTCGCAATGAGGAACTGTCTAGGTTAGGCTGGCCTGTACATGTCTGTGGGAGATTGTCTTGATTTCTCTAATTGATGTGGGAAGACCCAGCTTAAAAGTGAGTGGCATTGTTCTCAGGGTTTGGGTCCTGGACAAAAAGTAGCTGAGCACAAGCACACATGCATTCATTCTCTTTCTGATTTTGACATGGATGTAACTAGCTACTTCAAGTACCTGATAGCTTGACTTCCCTGAAGGATGTACTGAAACTGGAATATGAGCCAAATAAACCTTTTCTCCCTTAAAGTTGTTTTTGTCAGGGTATTTTATCACAGAAATATGAGGGGAAACTAGGACAGGCAAGATGCTTCACATCTTAGGAGTTCATTTCAAGGGCAGTTGCTGCAAGATTTACTGATAGACTTGATGTTCAGCATGAGGAAAGGCACCATTAAACTGTGATTCCTGGGCCTTGTCTGAGCAACACACTGAGTAGTCTTGACTTTGACTACAATAGAGAAGATGGGAGGTAAGGTTTTCTGAGGGAAATTATAAAAGATTTTTTTTTTTTGCCGTATGAAGTTAAATTTCTCATTAAAATAATAAAGATACTAAATGGGCAGGTTCTAACATAGAGGATGGGTCTAGGTAGTATTGTGGTTATTGATTACCACATGGAGCTCAATGTATTAAAACAAAAGCAACATCAATCTTGTGTAAAAATCTGGGGGTTAATTTCCTCTTCATTTGGTGTCAACTGGGACAACTCAGAGGTCAGAGGCTGGGATCAACTAGAGTTGATGGTAGGGGAGGACAGTGGCCTTCACCCACCTATTGGGGCTGGGTCCACAGCTCCACCTGGCCTAGTCATGTAAGACTTGGCTTCCTCACAGCCTTGAGGCTGGGCTATAAGTGTTTGTGTCCTGAGAGAAACAGAGCTATGGTGAAACTGAGTGACCTTTCCTAACCTAGTCTTTGAAATCTCATAGCTTCATTTTTGCTTCTTTCTATCAATCAGAAGTAACACAGTAAGGATGACCCATAGTCAGGGGATGGGGAGGATTAGATTCTGCCTTTAGTATGAGGCACACACAAATATTTCTGGACATGTTTTAGAACCATTACAGCTAAAGAAATGAATGTGGGAATAATTGGCTTATCAATGACATTTACATACTCTAGAACAGGACTTTTTAAACTTTATTTTCTAGTAACCACGTTTTGTCCAAGAATTTTTTGCACAACCTTGGGTATACAGGTATATAAATATTGGCACATTAATCAAATAGTTGCTGACATTAAACCATAAAGAATCTATTTAAAATAATTCTTTGGTATGCATATGATTTTGCTGTTTATTAAAGATGAAAGAAAATTTGTGTACTAACAAGATGGATGTGTGCTTGTTTATAAAGAATGGGAAGCTGTAGATCATATCACATGTTCAACATATATTAGCGTTAATTGATTTTTTAATTCTATAATTACTAAAGCTAAGAATGTTGTCCACATAAACAGTAGAAATTTCAGGATATCAGAAAAATTTGGAAATTCTATTTTAATCCAAAGACGAAAGTCACCTGATTTTTTTTTAAAATAACAACTGAAGTCAGGAACTCAAACAGCAAGTTTTTAAATCAAACATTCAAATGCAATGTAATGCAGAAATACACTAATTTGATTTGAGGAATGATGGTAGGAAAATATTAAAATATTTTGTCTTCCATAACTAAATGACTATGTTTCTTTTTAAAAATAATTTGTTATTTTTATTTTATGTGTATGAGTATATTGCCTGCATATGTATAAGTGTACCCATGTTGTGCAATGCCCAATCAGGTTAGAAAAGGGCATCAGATCCCCTGGAACTGAAGTTACAGATGGTTGTTAGCCACTATGTGGGTCCTGGGAATAATCAGACATGGGTCCTCTGCAAGAGCAGCCAGTGCTTTTAACCACTGAGCCATCTCTCTAGCCCAATTATGTTTCTTTAAAAATTTTTTAAATTAAATTTTTATGAATTTTATGCAAAATATTTTCATAATATTTGGGTCCCCTCCACTATCTGCACCCCTCTTGATGTCTGCTGCTCAGCATCATGTGTTCTGACATATATATTGAGGCCTATCAAGTCATGGAACCTCGTTAACCTATCTAGTGTTACATCCTTAAAGAAAACTGACTCTCTCTCTCTACCAGCAGCTATCAGTGCCGGTAATTCCTCAGTTGAGGTTGGGGTTTCTTACCCACTTCCCCAGGACTATGGTGGGATTTTGTCTGTCTTGAGATTATGTGGGTCTTATGCATGCTATCATGATTGATGTGTGTTCAGATGAGAAACTTCTCAGTTGTCTGGAAACTGTTTCCTTATAGTCATTCACCACCTTTGGCTCTTACAATCTTTCTACCCCTTCTTCCACAATGGTTCCTGAGCCTTGGGAGGCAGAAGTTTGATATTGGTTACTTATTCAGGGATAAGCACTCTATAATCCCTTATTCTTGGTACATTGCCCAACTGTGGGTTTCTGTGCTGTAATTACTATCTGCTGCATAAGGAAATTTCTCTGGTGAGAGTTGAGAAATCTGTTAATTTATGTGTATAAGAACAAGTTATTAGGAGTCAGTTTAATATGATAACTATTTAACAGAAAACTAATAGTAGGACTAGGTTCTCCCCATGTCCTTTGACCTGCCTAGCCACAGGTTCTTAAGCCTGATGTCAATGTTAAGCATGGGCCCCATCATATAAAGAGAACCTTAAATCCAAGTAGAGAGTGGTTGGTTTCTCCCATAATATTTGTGTCTCTATTGTTCTGGTGGGTATATCTTGCCAGGCAAGTTGTTGTTGTAGTTCATAGAATTAATAGCTCCATAAATGATTAATTTTCTTTTCAGATAGCATGCATAGTGCTTCCCAGCACTATGAAAGCTAGCCAGTCGAGATGAGGCTTTGAAAATTACAACATCATCACTTGGTGAGGATTGATTTCTTCTTGTTTGTGTGCAACTCATGTATGTAGTGTTTTCAGCAATAGAGTCTTACCATCAAGTTCTTGTGGGCAACCAAGAGCAGGGGCAATGGCCAGTAGTGTTTGAGGGTCTATGAGACCCTGGTCAATAGCTTCAAGAGAAGGAGTTAACTCCTAGAATTGGAGTTTTATTTTTTTAGCCCAGGGTACCCAGTAGGGGCAATGTCCTCTTGTAATAAGTTAGCTCTTTTTAATTTCTTTTTATATTGTATATGTATATACTTTAAGAAGCTTCTGTAGTGATAGTTTTATATATGATTTTCCTAAAGGAATTTAGTGTTGGTTATCCCTCTCTCCTCTGCCCTTCCCTTCCATCCCCCACCACCTTATTTAGCCTTTCCTAATTTATTGTTAATCCCCTTTCCATGAGATTTCTATAGTGGCTGCAGAAGTTTGCACTGCCACCTGCAGTTGGATAAGAGTTCCCTGTTCCTGATCTGACATACTTACCAGCATTGGTCTTATTGTTGGTTTTGGATCTTAGACATTCTGAGTGGGGTAAGATGAAATTTTAAAGTAGTTTTATTTGCATTTCTCTGATGACTAAAGATGTTGCACATTTAAAAAAATATTTTGTTTTTTATTTTTATGTGTATGAGTGTATTGCCTGCATGTATGTGAGTGCACCTGTGTCATGCAATGCCACAGAGGTCAGAAGAGGGCATCGGATTCCCCTGGAACTGGAGTTAAGGAAGGTTCATAGCTGCCATGTGGCTGCTGGGACTCGAACCTGGGTCCTCTGCAAGAGCAGTCAGTGCTCTTAGCTGCTGAGCCATCTCTCCAGCCCCCAAGATGCTGCAAATTTTTAAAGTATTTTTCAGCCATTTGCATTTCATCTTTAGAGAATTCCCTGTTCAGCTCCTTGCCCCATTTCTTAATTTTTTGTTTTTTGATTTTTTAAAAAACATATTCTAGATATTAACCCTCTATCAGAGGGATAGCTGGCAATTATATTTTTTCCCATTCTGTAGGCTGTCTCTTCACTCAAATGATGATGTCCTTTGCTGTACGGAAGTTTTTTAGTTTCATGAGTTTCTATTTGTCAATTGTTGGACTTTAGGAGTCCTGTTCAGAAAGTCCTTTCCTATGGCTATAATTTTCAACATATTTCTCATTTTCTCCTCTATCTGATTCAGGGTATCTCGTGTTGTAGTGAGGTCCTCCATCCATTTGCAGTTGAGTTGTGTGCATAGTGAGAGACAGCGATCCAGTTTCATTCTTCCACATGCCACTTTCCAGTTTGACCAGCACCATTTGTTGAACATGCTGTCTTCTCCAGTGTGTATTTGTGGCTCTTCTGTCAAAAACTGGATGACTATAAATGTGTGGATTTAAATATGGGCCCTCAATTCTATTTCACTGACCAATGTGTATGTTCTTAGGCCAGTACTAAGCTGTTTTTATTGTAACAGCTCTGAAGCATACTTTGAGACCAGGGATGGTTATACCTCCAAGCAGTTCTTTTACTGTTCAGGATTATTTTCACTCTGCCATTGTGTGTGTGTGTGTGTGTGTGTGTGTGTGTGTGTGTGTATTTATTTCCATATGAACTTTGAAATTATTTTTTCAATTTCTGTTGGAATTTTAATATGTATTTCACTGAATTCGTAGCTTGCTTTTGTTAGGATGGCCATTTTTATAATTTTAATACTACTAATCCATGAGCACTGGAGTTCTTTCCATCTTCTGGTATCTTCTTCATTTTTTTCTTCAATGTCTTAAAGTTTTTATTGTACAAGTCCTTCACTTTCTTTGTTAGATTTATTCCAAGCTATTTTATGGTTTTTATGATCATGAGTGTGATCATTTACTGGTTCTCTGTCTCAGTGTGTTTGTTTGTTGTTGATATATAGGACTGCTACTAATTTGGGGGGGGGGGGTTAATTTTATATTCCACTACTTTGCTGAATATATTTGTCAGATCTAAGAGTTTCATAATAAAGTCTTTAGGGTTTTTTAATGCATACATTCGTATCATCTGCAAATAAGGATACTTTAATTTCCTCCCTTTCAATTTGTATTCCTTTATCTCCTTCTTTGCCTTATTGCTCTAGTTAAGACGTTAAGTACTCTGTTGAACAAGAATGGAGAGAGTGGACATCTTTGTCTTGTTCTTGATTTTAATGGGAATGCTTTGAGTTTTTGTCCATTTAGTATGATGTTGGCTAGGTTTGTTGTATATTGCCTTAATTATGCTGTAGTATGTTACCTGTATTCCTAGGTTCTCCATGACTTTTATTATGAATGAATGTTGGATTTTGTCAAAGACCTTTTCTGCATCTTGTACCTTGATAAGTACTTCTTTCCCTAGATTTGGGGAGTTTTCTTCTACGATTTTATTAAAAATATTTTCTGTGTCTTTGATCTGAGTTTCTTCTCCTTCTTCTATGCCTATGAATAGAATGTTTGTTTGTAACTTTATTTGCTGCTTCCCCAACTTGTCAGGTTATGGCCCAGCTGAGTAGTGTTCAGTATTCAGTTTTGTGGCCACTTTATATTGATGTGTAAATTGGGTGAAAGAAGTGGTCTTGGTTCTGCTATAGATAGGTGCAGCTTTTGAGTTGACATTCCAGTTGAGGACTTCACAGGGTCTTCCATCAGCATGGTGGGCTGAGCGCTGCTAAGTGAGCAGGTTGACTGGTAGATTAGGCTGGTTGAGCTCTCAGGTCTGGGGTGCACAGGGCTGAGATGGTGGGGCACAGGGAAGTTTCAGTAATAGGAGCTGGGGCTGGGAAGGATTCCAGAGACACAGCTGACTTAAGCTCCAAGATGCTGGAGGGAACTCACCCTGTCAAGTCTGGAGGATTGGGCACATTTGAGGTGGGAAAGGATCTCAGTGACCCAAGGAAACTTGAGAGCTTAGATGATCAGGTGCCAGAAAGTCTCATGAATGGGAGCTCAGAACTGCAAGTTTGGGGCATGGAGGGTCCAAAGGAGTCCAATTGGAGACAGCATTAACTGCTCAACATGATCTAACTAAGTCTTGAACATTCTTTAAAATCATACTAATTTTGAGCCAACAAGGTGACTCAGTGAGTACAGGCACTTTGATCAAACTTGAGTTTGATTCCCCAGGACCCACAGACAGAAAGAGCCAACTGACCTCTGAAATTTGTCCTCTGACATCCACACATGGCTTATACATGCACACATGCATGCATGCATGCACACAGGCACACACACACAAATAAGTAAATGTAAAACACTATTCTAACTAGGCCTAACCCCATTTTCTAAGTGAAATTTCTGATATTAGTTGATATTAGTATCTACTTTCTACTAACCACTCATCCAAACAATATTTCCAGTTACCCTATGAAATAGCTAATAATTAATCCCACCATAAAACTGTGAGGCAGATTTGCTTTATCAATGAAGACTCTGAGGCTCTGAAAGAGCAAATAAATGATCTTCTGGGAGGTAGAAAACAGGAGCCAGGCTTCCCCTGTGAGCTGTTAAGCAGGTTCTGAGACCCTAATCTCTGAGGAGCACTTTGCCTCCTCAAACAAAGCTTTCTTACCAGAAAAGGAGAGCAATTTGCAAATGCTTTAAAAGATTTTTTTTTTTCTTTTTAAAGTGACCAAATAAACTTTTGTTGAAGTGTTAAAGAGGAACACCTCCAAGCTAAGAGGAAAGTAGAAAGTGCTGCCTAGTGGGTGATTTTAATTTTAATTAAAACAAAACTTTTTCTTCTAGTGTAGGAACAAGTCACTGCCATGCTCTAATTAAAACTACCCTAACAGAAGAGAATACTAATTGACAGTGAACTTTGAGAGTGCACAGTTCTATCTTGAAGGAAGCTTTGTTTAAAGACAAAGACTAGGAAGGGAAAGTAGTTGCAGATTCACCCTCAGGCAAGTCCTGTTCTCTAGGATGAAAACCACCTGCCAGTTTTCAGAAATGTTTAAAATGTTGTCTTTCTCTAAATTCACACTGAAAGAACACCATCTGAATAAGTGATATCAGTCATGTCCCCTGGGCCACAACCTTCTGGGGCTAGGTGGTGGGTTTCCTTATACAGGAATCCATTGGCATTCAGGTGTAAAATAGTAACCTCAATTCCATGAAAATATTGATCAGCTACGTACTGGCACTATTTTGGGGGCCTGGGGATATAAGATGATGGAAACCAAGTCCTCCCTGATTAGCTCAATCTTCTCTCTAATGTAGAAGAAAGACAAGGGAACAGACAACTGGAATGTGCTGCAGGTACAGTTCTTATTATTTGGAGCAAAGAATAACTTAGGTGATGCTTCATTTAGACTGTTTTTCTTCTCTTTCTTTTTCTTTTTCTCTTTTCTTTTATTGGAGACAAGAGCTCACTATGTAGCCCAGGCTGGCCTGAATTAAAGATGTACCACCGTACCAAGATATAATTAGGCTTTGAATGATAAATGTTGGGTTTCATGGCAGTTAACCAAGTTGGAGTATGACAAACATTTTAAGCAAAGAGAAAAACACATAAATACATTTTGAAAGACAAAGCACCAAAGATACTCGAGCATTACCACTTTAATAAAAATAGATGGTCAATCTAATATAAGAAATCCCAATACTGAAGAATATCACCTCACTAGAGACCGCCGTGAAAGTAACCCTTATGGACCTCTGTACTCTTTCATCTGAACTGCTTCATCTGCCCATGAGCAGACAGTCTTTGAGAGTTCCCCTCCTTGCTCAGACTGTGTTCTGCTCTGCTCCTGCTTCTCTACAGGAACTGTACATTCTAGTGCAGACCAGGCCACCCATCACCGTGCCTGCTTCTGGGGTCCTGTGGAAACAGAAAGTAGAATTTCTCCTTAACTGATGTCTGGAGAGGAGACAGCTTGCAGAATTAGACTCTCTTTTGGGTGGGTTATCTTGAGAGCAGACTTTGCTGGAAATAGGAAATTTATTTGGTTCTAGGAATAGTGCATAGTATCTGGTGTAAAACTGGAAGCACGGCAACTTGGAGAATTCTAACTGCTCTGTGTACTTGTCAGCTGTTTCATGTATATTCACCACCTATAGGAGAGGAACAATTGTACTTACATTAAAGAGTTTGACATAAGTGTCATTTGAATAAACATCCAAGCTGCCTAAGAATGGTAAGCACACATTGCCTAAGAATGGTAAGCACACATTTGATCATTTCTCTCCTTGATTTTCCTTCTGCAGAAAGTACTCGGAATATGGAACAGAGATTGCAAAGAGCTTTCAAACCCAACTTTTTCCCTCAGACATTCTTTGCTTGCTATTCAACAAACGGCTGCTGACCATTGATTAAGCTTCTGTCTTGTGCAAAGATGTGCAATGTCTGTAGGGATGACTTGTAAAATGGAAATATGTTAACTAATGACCTTTAATTAACCCCAGCAAAACCTTGTGCTCTTGTGTCTTGTGACCTGGGCACCTGATCTTGTTTCCTGGGAACCTTAATTTGGTACTCCACTCAAAAAGATGTGGTATGAATGTGGGTATGCTTGAGAATGAACATATCAGAGCAAGCCTATAAGACAGCAAACCCATCTTCATTGCACACAGTGAAGATTGGGAAGGACATGTGACTTTGGGTGAATGAGATATTCTAGAACTAGAGATATAAAGACAGGATGCTCTGTTAAGATAAGGGTAGAGTCAAGCTTGTACTTTTCCAATTGAAGCTGGAGAAACCATTTTGAATAAAATCATGGGTGGGACCTGATTTGAGCACACAGCTGAAGAGACAAGAGTTCCAGACACTGTTCCAGCAACACAGTTCCAGGAGATGGATGGTGGTTCCAAGAGATATCCGGCAGAACAACAATCTTCCAAGTTTGGGCCCAGTCTTGGAAACAAAATTTAAGAGTCAGGCTTTTTGTCCAGGTAATTGTAAGGTTGGTGTAGTAATGCCAGAAATGTCTACCTTACGTTTATCTCCATTTGAAAGGAATAGCTCAAATTTAAGAAACCTAAAATAGTACTATTTACTTCCACTCCAGTGCTCCACTCCTGCTTCTGATCTTTTGCATCTAAAACACCAAAACATTTCGGACTGGGAGAGTAACTCAGTGGTTGAGTGCTGGCCTAATATGCATGAAGCCCTGTGTTTGATCCTTAATGATATGAAAAACAGATACACAAGTAAATAATAAAACACCTCTAACTCCTCAGCTTTTAAGGAAAAAGTTAAGACCCACTTTTGAATATTATCTTTTCTATCCAACATTTCATATAATAGCAAATCTTCTTAGTTGTGTTCTAGAATATGCATCAAATTATTCTCCTGTCTTTGTTTATCTTTACCACCTATACCACAGTTACCACACCTTTGTATGTGTTAGAGCCATGTTTTTTTTTTTGTTTGTTTGTTTTGTGTTTTTAGTGCTTCTGTTCCTCTTTAGCACAACTTTTATGAGACAGGTTAATCATTTTTAAATGAAAAGCAGACCCCACTGTTCTTCAGCTTAACATCCTACCAGTTTTCACTGACTTTACAGAAAAGTCTGAAAAAAGATAATCAACCAATACTATTCTTTTCTTAGCTTGCTGCTCTTGTCTTATCATTGTTTAAAAGAATATTGAAGATCAAGCACATCTTTTCTTTACACTTTTTTCCATTTCTGTTATTGACACAGACAAGATTTTTCTAATTCTGAGTCACTGTGTTAGAAATAAAATGAGTTCCAAGGACCCCACTGATACCACACAAAGAACATGTGGACAAAGTGAAAGTAACTGGGAAAGGCACCTTTTACTTTTGCAAAAGGATGTATTATGTGGTCAGTCAGATAGAGCAAGCACTCTCAACTTGGAAGTTTGGTAGATTTTTATCTCTAACACAAAGTACTGTATCTTTTTCCTATTGATTGGGGTCTGACTTTACAGTCTTTAAGAGTTGGTGAGTTTAAAGGAATCAGTGTAAAATAAAGGGAAAGAGCATTAGCCAGTGAGGGGGAAGGACTCTGCTGCCCCAGGTCATCAGGTTCCAGACCACATAAGGGTCTTTTCATAAACAAAAGTCTTACAGGATGTGGGGGACTTAAAAGACTTGAATTTCTTGTTATAAACCAAAAGTTTTACAGGGTTTGAAAGAAAAGGCTAACATTTATTGTTTCTTGCAACCCCACCTGTTTTCTACCCTGCATGGAGAGCCTTTCCCTCTTCTCTTTGTATAATCCTTTCTACTCCTATGTCCCAGGTAATGAGTTCTTACAGAGAGTTGTCCATGCCAATCTATGTAACACTGCTCTCCTCTTTGGTGCAGTTATCTGTCATGTTACTCTCCTATAATTCTTTTCTAGAATTTATCACAATTGGAAATTATCTTGTTAGTTTATATATTGTCCTTTTATTTCATAGCAGGTTTTTTTTTTTTTTTAAATCTCATTACTTTTAGCATCTATCATTGTTTAGGTTGCAATAAGTGTAAAACAAATATTTGTTGAAAGGAGTTCTGTTTAGAATCTTGACTGTTTGAAATATGGCTTTCAGAGATGAAAAACCTATATATGATAATAGGTCCAAAATGTGGTCATAAATGTAGAGAATTGCAGATGACTGGTGGAAAGAGACTGGGGTCTATGGGAACTAGAAACTGAGGTGATCATCCAGATGGTCTGTCACTCAGTTTAATGACAAGTCTTGTCTGGGAGGAAAGTGTCCAGTTTGTGTTTTTATTTTATTCATTTCTATCTGAGGCTTCCAGAAAGGCCTTTCTTAGACTGCAGTTCCTAACAGTCTAGCAGATTTATAGAATTTTATTTCCCTAAATTCTGTCATAATTTCCACTTACTAAGTTCATGGATGTGAGTTCCTATAAACGCAGTGGTTGACTTACATTAACAATTGGCTCCATGGTGGAAAAAGCCTTGAACTCTATCATAAGTGCCAATTTCCATGTTGTAAATATTTCCATTATGGTGGATTTCAAACTACAAACATGACATCAGCTGAGTCACAAAATTCCTGAAAGTTTAACAACTGGTTCTGGAGCCTACATGAGATTACTTCTGCATTCAACTGCAGATAGATCACCTAAGTTGCTCCCCTGCTAGATCTAATCTCTTTTCTGTTTTCTAGCTTCCTTTAAAAAATGCTATCACCTTGACTGGAAGCTCTTCATCCTGTGTAACGTGAAGGCAATAAAGTGCTAATTTCAACTGTGCTAATTCCCCTTTAAAATTGGAAGTGGATTTTCCATGATACTAACGACAACATTGTCAGGACTCCTGATTTGCATGGATGTCTTCTCATACTCCAAATAACCCTGGAAATCTATAGTAACAATTTTTAAAATCTTTTTGTTCCATAAACAGTAGGGTGGTCTTCCAAAGTTTCTACAGTAGCTGACTCTACCCTTGCCTAGAACAGCTAATTGGTTATATGGCAAACAAAAAAATGAATATACCAGGTCACTACCATAATTACTTTGGTTTTTATGCTTTTTGAATCTCTTGAGTTGAACACGTTCCCTTCTACCCACCACAAACACATAAACTCCCATCATGGGTATGCTTTCAGGGACACTGCTATCCTTAACTCATTTACTGGCTGTATTAAAAGGCTGCACTAATTTGCATCAACTGACATGAAGCTCAATCTCTTTCAGAAAATCCAGATCACACAACATATGCCATTTCTATCACTGTGCCAAAAATATTTTACAGTTTCTAGATTTTGTGGTATTGAATACTCTCTGAATTTTTCCATTGTGGATGGATGTATTCACAGGCAATTTGGGGTAATACAAATCAAAGGGAAAGGCCAGTACCTTCTAGAAACTCTTAGGTGTTTTTACCCAGATAATTCTTCCTATAATATTTTCAGTAAATGCTGTATACGTTCATAGGCATATGGACACTGGTAAATATGGACAGTGAAAATACTGGGTGGACCACTCTAGAAAGGGGGAGGTCGTATCCACAAATGTGAGCATGCAGTTGCATTTCCAACATAATCAGCTGCCTGGATTCCATGCCTAAAGTTAACTAATATATTTTCATCTGTTAGTAATTAGGAGTTATTTAAAAATGTTCCCTGATTCTTTCCTCAGCATTACCTATAAATCAAATTACAGAAAAAATAATTTGATTTTGAAATCACTTGGGGAATATTTCCTTCTTCTTCTGTCTTGTTGGTATGTAGTATTTACAGACTTAGGAAAGGAAACACCAGAAACACAACCAACTGTGACAACTAAAAATTAAATAAATAAATAAATAAATAAACAAATAAAGCAGAAACAGAAGCATGAATTACAAAGAAAACTGCACAAAACACAAAAGGGTAAGTTCCACAGATGAAAATCTGTGCATAAGAAAGGGTAGAATTACTAAGTAGATTCTTTAAAAGGTGTGACTATGTACTCTGCTAAAGGATCTTTGGCATTATTTAGAGTTAAATAATTCTATTTAGGTCTTTAAATGTGATTTAGCTTATAACAATTGAGATTTCTTGCAATTTTTGAAGAATAATTCAGTTTGGTAAAATAAAATAAATGTATAGTATAGGGTCTGAAAAGGCCCTCCTGTCACCTCTCACGCCATCCATGTGCCCTGTGTTCACATGTCTTTGCCACCTTTGTGTGATTCATCTGGAAAGTTCTATTCATTCTTTAGCAATTCTCAAGACTTCATTCTCTTCCCTGAGGTTCCATGTGGAATTTTCTTCTTTTACTCAATTTCCCGTCTTACAATTTGCTCCACCCCACTAATATGATTTATTTTCCAGTCATACTTTGTAACTTCTTTTTATCTTTCCCACTCTGTAAAGTACAGTGCAGGAAAGCAGAAGTGTAGACATGATGAGAGATGGAGGTAAAGGTATTTAGGAGATCCTTTTAAAATTATTCCTACTGATGATGTTAAATATCAAGGGTTTTTTATTTTGTTTTGCTTTGTTTGTTTGTTTGTTTTTGTTTTTTGAGACAGGGTCTCTCTGTAGCCCCAGCTGGCCTGGAACTCACTATCTGAACCAGGCTGGCCTTGATCTCACAAAGGTCACCTACCTTCCTCTGCCTCCAAGTGCTAGAATTAAAGGCATGCACCACCACGCCCAGTTCAAATACCATGTGTCTTAAGGAGGGGAATAAAAGCAATAGATCTGAAGTTTAAGGAGGGTTTTAAGTCATGTAACTGGGTTTGAATCCAACTGTATGACCATAGGCAAATTGCTTAATGTCTCAAGGTATGAACCTGTTCATCTCTAAAATTGGGAAATCGTAGTCATTAACTCAAAGGTTTATTAGGTACGCAAAATGAGGCAAACACAAAAATTTCAGAATATAATCTGGCATATAAACTCTTAGATTATATTACCAATAGTCATAAATGTATATTTATGAATCATATATCATATTTCAGTAATATATAAATATTTCACATGTTATATACAGCATAATAGAGAACTATGCTCCCAAGTGTCAAGTGAAAAGATTAAGAGCAAAGAAGACCTATTAGAAAAGAAAAAATATTTTCTTAAATATGGAAAACAAAACATTAAAAGATCCAGAAAATTTTTCAAAAGTTGTACCTTTCCCCAATAGAAAAATCCAATAGACTGGCTCTGATAAGGTAGTGATGATACTGGACATTTCAACTTGTCTCTGTATTTTATTTTAAATGTTATAAGCTATGTACTTACATACATTAGCTACTGCCCCACCACGTCCAGCACTTTTTTTTTTTTTTTTTTTTTTCTTTCTGAGACAGGGTCTCCCTGTAGACCCAGCTATCTTAGAACTCACTCTGTAGAACATGCGAACCTCCATCTCACAGAGATACACCTGTCTCTGCCTTCTGAGTGCTGGGACTAAAAGCATGCATCAGCACACCCAGCTTGGTATTGCTTCTTACTTTTTAAAAAAACATTTTTATTTATTATTTTTATTTTATATGTCTGAGTGTATTGTCTGCATGTAAGTGCACCTGTGTTGTGCAGTGCCCACAGAGGTCAGAAGAGGACGTCAGACCCCCTGGAACTGGACTTATAGACAGTTGTTAGCCTCCATGTGGGTGCTGGGAATCAAACCTGGGTCTTCTGCAAGAGCAACCATAGCTCTTAACCACTGAGCTATCTCTCCAGACTCTTGGTATTGTTTCTTAATTCAGGAATCATGTAAGTAAACGTTTGAAATAGATGATAGCATTATGATATAAATAGATTGCAAATGTAACTACACTTAAAATTATGCTGATTGAGTATGAAAATCAAACTTTCAATTCAACCATGAACTGACTCAAGAGGACTATAAGGGGAGACATCACAGGAAATTTCTAGATGTTTTCTGTTAAATAGATGTTGCATATAGGGTTCTCTGGAAACAGCTGATAGATGCAGAGGCAGAGTTTGGTTTTCAAACTGTTAAAGTACACCTTTTGCAAAAAGATGAAGAAAGCACTTCTGGACTCCTGGGAAAGGTAGAAAATGAACTGTGATGGGACCACCAAGACTTTGGCAGCCTGCTAGGGATGGCTGGGTTTGTATAGCCTCTCTGTGTCCCTGGTGAGGGCATGTATTGCTTACTCACTCAATGTGGACTGTGCTAAGTGTTTTACAAATATTGTCTCATTTAATCCTAATACCGTTTCAAGATAGAAACTTTTCTTAGTGTTAAATTTGTTTTATCCTTAAACTTTCTAGTGAGAAATCTCAGTCATGGAGAAGCTAAATGTCTCAGGAGAATACAGCTACCAGATCAAATCTCATGCAGCCTGACTCTAGAGCCTTAGGAACTGTGATGGTTTGAATGAAAATGTCCCCCATAGGCTCCAAGTATTTGGACATTTTGTCCCCAGATGATGGCACTGTTTTTTGAGGATTTAGAAGGTGTGGCTGTCCTGGAGGAAGCATGTCACTAGGGTTGGGCTTAGAGAGTTCTTAATCCTTGCCGGATCTCCAGTCGCTCTCTTGCTTCTTGTGCCTGGGTGATGATGTGAGGGCATAGCTTCTTCTGCTCCTGCTCCAGCCACATTCAGCCACCATGCCTCCCTGCCATGACAGACTGTAATTCTCCTGGAACCGTAAGCTCAAATAAACTCTTCCTTCTATAAATTGCTTGGGTCAGTGTTTCTATCACAGCAACAGAAAAGTGACTAATACAGGAACTAACCTTTTTCACCATATAGTTTCAAGAAGATATTTGTTATAGGTTATTTTCTGTTGTGAAAATGGAGTGCCATTGACTGGGCAATTTATAAAGTTTGTTTTAGCTTATGGTTCTTGAAGATAGATGTCCAAGACTGGGCTTTCACACTTGTTGAGGACCTCAACTTTCATCATTGCATGGTGGGAAAGTGGGAGAGGAAGTGGCATATGCATATGCAAAAATCACTCCATAAGGGAAAGCCTAGCTTCTAACAACCTGCTATGGGGGCACCTCGTCTGTTCCAGGAGCATTAACCCACTCCCTTACCAAATACAAGTTCCCTCGTTTTTTATGAGACAGGGTTTCCCTGTAGCCCCAGCTTGCGTGGACCTTGCTATGTAAACCAGTCTGGTCTCAGTCTAACAGCAATCTACCTGTACTGCCTCCCAAATGCTAGAATTAAAAACATGCACCACCATGCCTGGCACTAATCACTTTTTAAAGAATTTACTTCACAAAGCTTCCACAATGACAATCAAATTCCAACATCAGTTTAGAGGAGGACAAGGCACATTCAAATACAAGTATTTAAGAAAGATCTATAAAGTCCTATCTAGAATCAGGTTTTGCCATCCTTATTATAATACTAGTTTAGGAACTATTCAAGGAGTCATTGAACTGGCAATCACTATATTGAAAGGATCTGCGATGTGTGGGCTTTTCTGCATGGAAAAGTCTTTGGCTCTCAATATTATGCAGTTTGCATCCCCTACATAGAGAAGAAATTCAACAATGCATCAGGGAGAGTATAGGACTGCCTGTACCAGAACAGGACTAAAGCACCAGGAAGACCTTCTCCATTTTTAGGATCATTGTGTTGCCTCTCTGCTTCAAGCAGCAGATGCAGGGATATAATTCAGAGCCAGAATAGGACTCAGTTCACTCAGCCCTACTATTAACCGACATTCCCTTAGGAATTAAACTGGAGAAACAGAGGAAGGAATGAGTAGCTCTGAAGAATCCATCATCTTCACAAGCATACAGGCAGCCCCTGCTGCTTTTACACTGGGAATCTTTCAGGGTGTGCAATGAAAACAAATTATACCTATGTGATCGAATGAAGCATTGGAAGACTTTTAGTGAGAATACCCCAAGAGGTAGCTGTGTATGTTGTAATATTTCAAATTTTTGAAAAGTGTGGAAGGAACAAATCTCTCATTGTCATTTCAATTGTATTGAAATTGATCCAGCAATTCTCCAGCCAAAGCATCTGATGACTCATGGACCTGTCATAAAGCAAGACCCTAGAGAAAATGGAGTGATCTCAGTATTGACATGCACTTGGTTGTGTATAAAATCTCCAAAATCAGAAAAATGGTTTATTTTCTCTCCTCTTCATGATTGCAGACCATTATAATAATTGAGAAAAATCAATAGAAGAAAAATTAGCATACAAATATTCAAGATTGTGTAGAGTTGAAACATCTAAAAATAATTTCACCTTCAATAACTGATATTTTCATTATGTAGTAATCTAAAGTTATAAACAATCAGTTATAAGTAATAAAACAAAATCTTGAATTAGAGGATGTATTTTCATTTTTCTCATATATGCTTGTGGTATGCATATGTGTATATGAAGTTTTGTGTGTCTGTGTGTATAAGCAGGATTGTGCATATTCACACACAAATATGTAGGGGTGTGCATGCATGTTGTGCGCTTGTGCATTTGGAACCCTGAGGTTGATGTGGGGGAGTCATTCTTGATCATTCTTCTGTTTTATTCATTGAGATAGAGTCTCTCAGTCAAACCCAGAACTCACCAATATATCTGGTGTTGCTAACCAGCAGGCTCTTGGGGTCTCCTGTCTCTACCTTCCAACGTTGGAGTTACAGGCAGGCTAGCATGCCCACTCAGCATGTATGTAAGTTTCTGGGGATGTGAACTCTGGTCCTCACACTTACGACGTAAGCACTTTAACTGCTGAGCCATCTCCCAGCCTTAGGAGATATTTTAGTCGTAGAATATAGGGCTTTTGTTTTCTCTGAAACTAATTTATTTATTCTCAACACATCTCACATGAGTGTGTGAATAACAGAATATTCTTGTTTTATAAATGAAGAGGTTAGGACATACACAAAAACAAAGGTCAAGCTGTGTGTGATGGTGCATGCTTTTATTCCCAGCACTCAAGAGGCAGAAGCAAGTGGATCTCTGTGAGATGGAGGCCAGCCTGATCTACATAACTAATGCCAGCCCAGCTGGGGCTACAGGGAAAACCTGTTTCAAAAAGACAAAGCAAAAACAAAAACAAAAACAAACAAACAAAAAAAGGTCAAACCACTTTCAGTCAACCTCCTTCTACCCAGAAGGTCAAATAAGAGCAATACATATTACTGTATTATTTATCTTTTAATAAAGAAAAACAGTAACAATATTTTTCATCCATACTTTTCCATATTTCCTGCCTTCCTTCTCCCTTGGTATGTGCCAAGTTTTTCCATCTTCCCACTTGTAATTTGTACATAAAGAAAATAATCATTGCTTCATGGAAACCCATGACCCTGCAAAATGAGAAGAGCGGCAGCCCAGAAGGAATGGACAGTAGTTGCATATATACCACAAGGCTGACATCTAAGCATTTTGTTAAACCAGAACTTTCCACTGAAACTGTAGAATATCTAAGATTAAATCCCACATGGGAGACTCTTGGGCAATCATAGCAGGAAAACCAAGAATTAGATATTTTTCTTGTTTGTTTTTAACAAAGGCATTGGGCAAGCACTGTATAAAAATATAAAGATAGCATCAAACAGCAATCGGTTTTAGGTATTTTAATTCTGACCACAAAAAAAAAAAAAAAAAAAATCCTTTCGGGAAAACTACACTTCTTTCCACATGCCTGGGGGTGCGAATCCTGCGATGGAGAATAAGGCATTTGACATTTGAATGAAGACACTGGCCATCTAGAGACATAGTCTAGGATGGTGGAGGTCAGATGAACAGAGAAAGCTCTTGTTTGCGATCTACTCCAAGTATCCCTCCTCTCTGCACCCTCCAAAATACTTTCAGCTTGCAGTCAGGATGCCCATGATCAACCAAGTGAAACAATGAATTCATTTCTTTGTCACTTTGGTTACTGGTATTGCTGTCCCCATGAGGTATTTGTCTAAACAATTTTGCCCAGTATAATAAATCTTGAGTAGCTGGATTTGGTTATCATGAATAAAATTGTGTAAGAAACTTTAGGATTTTAATTCAAATCCCTTTGTGACTTACATACAGGATTATATACTTCTATAAATATGAATGTGTATATGCATATAAACGTATTTCATAGATATGAGCTTCACTTTTGTCTAGTAACTAAATCAATAGTTGTGACATTATAATCATCCTTTCCATTTTTCTTTTTTAGAAAAGGTTTTATCTATATGTATGTGTGTGGTGGGGTGTGTCTGTATGCCACATGTGAAGGAGCTCAAGGACGCCAGAGGAGAGTGTTGGAGTCCCTAGATCTGGAGTTGCAAGCATTAGTTGTGAGCCCCTGAAATAGGTGCTGGGAACCAAACTTGGGTTCTCTGAAAGAGCCCCAAGCACTTAACCACTGAGCCATCACTTTAGCCCCACTAATTGCCCTTCCTATCTGACAGTTTATTGGAGTTTTTCTGAGTCTTATTTTTCCCCCCACCCTGACTAAGAGGAATATGGCTGATGGATCCAAATAGTCTCTTTATGCTCTTAAAGAAGAATCCTTTATTTCACAGGCATTTAGACAACAATCCAGATTCATATCACCTAAAGAAAATAATACCTACATATTATCTTGCCAAAAATAGATAAATAAACAATGGAATATAAAAGAATACTTACATAGACCCTAAATTATTTCATAATTTCAACAAAAGAAACATGTGGAAAGTAACTTTTTAAAAAATAAGTGGCATTGAAAAAAATGACAGTTACTTAAGAAAAACCAACGGTAGGTCGTGCCTTATACTACACGCAAAAAAGACTCCTCATGAGCTGTGTGATTAGACATGAAAGAAGTTTAAGAGTGAAAAAAATTAAAATTGAGAGGATTTTTTTTTATGTTCTGGAAGTGGGAAAAGGTTTCTTAACAAAGTCTGTAAAGGCTCAAGCCTCAAAGTAAAAATCTTATAGACTTGCTACATTGAAATTAAATCTTTTTGTCCCCAACTAGTAAAATAGTCAGATCAATGAGGTAATTGAAAATTTAAATACTAGTAAGAGCATTTAACTCTCTAGAATATGCAAAAGATTTAAATAAACAATGAAAGAGAAGAAAGTAAAGGGGAGACAAGCAGTTGAAAAAGCAGTATAAGGAGAAAACCAAATTAGCAACAGTCCACAAAAATATTTGAATTCACTAATATTGAAAAAAATTGACCCCTAACACACTACTGTCTAGATATCAAAATATCATAAAGATTCATATAGAGCTGGTACACAGGGAGACAAGAAATTTTTTGAGTATTGATAAGAATAACAATTAATTCAGCCAAAGCAGTATGAAAAGCCCATAGGTAATTTAAGTATCCACATACTTTATGATTTTGTAATGCCATCCCACTTATGTATATTTTCCAGATAATTTCTACAGATGTATATGTAAGAGAGGGAGTTGCAACAGCACTTCAAAATGTATCATTAGAAAATAAATATTCCATTGGGAGAAGAATGTTAAGAGAGTAAATATGTGAAATATGACAGTCCACCATACGGAATTCAGGGTGGGGCTGGGGGTCTTGAGCAACAAGGATAGACCAAAACATCATTTTGAGTGAGAAGAGAAAGCAAGATTTCTTAACTCAGTTTATGTAACATAAGCATATAAAATAATGCCACATACATTAAGTCAAACACATTAAAGGGAGTGACTGTGAGGGGAGGATCAACAGGAGTAAGGGTTGAGGTCAAAAGTCAAACATAAGTGGATTTGTGTAGACTGATTTGCTATGAAATAGGAATGACAGCTTTAGACCTTCAAACAGAGCAATAAAATGTTAATAAATGAAAAAAATGTAACCTTTTATGGAAAGGTTATAGTGCATTTAATAGAAGATTCTAATAGCTTCCTAGGCACCCCCAGGCTTCTGATGCCCCATTGTTTGTCCATCTCTCATTACACCTCAACTGTATCATTCTTACCTCAGTATCTGGAACATACTGCACGTTTCCCTATCTGAGAATATTTCTTCACTCTTTCCATTTCCCAGAAAGCCACTTCTCATTTGAGTCAGCAGAACTGTTACTTCCTAGGGATATTGTATTAGAATGTTTTCTGTGGCTGGTAATACAATTCCATTAATGATGTAAGTTTTAACAAAAAATTTATTTTGGCACATGGGAATCCAAGGTCAAGAGACTGTGTTTGCTGATGTTCTTGCTGACCAAGTCCTGTTCAACACAGGATGTCACAAGGTAAGAGACAGGGAAGGTCCCGGAGTAGGTGCTCTTTGTTTCTCATCTTGTAAAACCACCCATATTCAGTCTGGGGAGCTCCAGTCTGATAACCCTATCTAACCCTAACCACCTATGAAAGGGCTCACTTCTAAAGACTAGAGTTGAGTTAAGTGCCCCTTACCTCACAGCAGGGAATAAATTCCAACTTGTGCTTTGGAGGGATAATCAGAGACAATGTTGTTTGTTTTCCTATAAACACTGTGCACTAACTGGCTGTGCTTCTGCAGATCCTTGCACATCCTTTGAGAAAGAGCCTACTCTTCCACTCTCTACCAAACCCTCCTGTGAGTCTTTGTTCATTCCAACAACAACCTGCACTCGCTTTACTGCCTTCTTCACAGTCACGTCTCCTACTTGCAGGAAAAGTTCATCAGAGAAAACTCAGTGACTTTTCTGTTCGTGGAGGCACCGGCAGCATCCAGCACACAGTGAGCACTAACAATGTCAGAGGGTGAGTGATGAAAAAACACACGCGTGAATTAGCCACACACGTTCATTTTTAATCAAATTTAAGAGATATTTCAAAAAGGTATAAAAGCAGACACAGGGAGCTTTTATAAAATCGCCTTGCTCACACACATATACACACGTATGTGTACATATATATCTAGATATGATTTTACCTATAATATTTAGGAAATATCCATTTATCTGCTTTATTTATTTTAAAAATTCTATACGCCTTTGTGTGTGTGTGTGTGTGTGTGTGTGTGTGTGTGTGTGTATGAGTACAGGTGCCCACTAAGCCCAGAAGGAGTTGGATCCATTGGATCTGAACAGACAGTGTGAGCCACCCAGTGTGGGTGCTGGGTCCTCTGGCAGAGCAGCAAGCACTCTTAACCATGGAGCCACCAGATTTAAATAAATAATTTTGCCTCATAAAAATATACAATTTGTATTCAAATATTTTTTTTAATTTTTTTAGAAGAAGCATTTCATTACAGCTTTAGCATACCCAATAACAGTTTCCAGAGCAAAGATACATCTCTTTCAAAAGTGGCTATAAAATTTTTAGGTTCAGTGTTGAATAAATAAAAAAAATTAACCATAAAAATATACAATTTATATAAATTCAGTTCATACAAAATTAATTCATTTTGTGTTGCTTATAACAGAATATCAGATGCTGAGTAATGTAAAGAGAAAAGAAGTTCATGTGGCTTACAAAAAGTTCAAACAGAATGGCAGTACCCTCTGGCTGTGTCACAACATCACAGAGAAGTGAAGGGAACCAGCTACATTAAAGGGGTCAAGCAAGCTAGATACATTGTTTCATAACAGATTTTTCTCACTTGAACTAATTCAGTCATCTGAGAACTAAACCTTTCTGAGAGGATCAACATTAATTCCTTCCAGAAAGCAATCATGACCCCAGCAAGTACTATATTTCATTTAGTTAGTAAAAGTATCTTAATTGCCTTTAATCCCAGCACTCTGGAGGCAGAAGCAGGAGGATTACTGTGTGTTCAAGGCCAGCCTCTACACAGCAACTTCTAAGCTAAGGCTACACAGTGAGACCCTGTCTCAAAAAAACAAAAACCCAAACAAAAACAAAAACCTTCCCCAAACCCCCAAGTCAAACAAACGAAACAAACAAATCTGAATTATTGTGCCATGCTTGTACTCTGTTCAAAATATCGGTGTAGTTCTTATGTGGTGATAGCTCTCTGGTGCTGACGTATGGCAGGTGCATTTTCAGCCGTTCTTGGTATGGCCCAGATGAATCTTTTCTAGGGGCTGGAGAGATGGCTCAGTAGTCAAGAGTACTTCGTTTTCCTTCCAGAGAACCTGGATTCAGTTTCCAGCACTCACATGGTGGCTTACAACTGTCCATATCTTCAGTTCCAGGAACCCAACAACACCCTCTTCTGGCTTCCATGGACTTTGCACAACACGGGTGCACTTACATACATGCAGGCAAAACACTCATACACATAAAATTAAAATTTTAAATATATATACACGTATGTGTGTATATACATACTTCAAGTAAAAAGTCTTTGAAGGCTGCAGAGACAGCTAAGTCAGTAACATGCTTCCTTCACAAACACAAGAAGCTGAGCTCTATCCTCAGAGCCCACGTAAAAATGCTGAGTGTGGTGATTTGTACTTGTAATCCCAGCACTGGGAAGGCAGAAACAGGAGAATCCCTGGGGCTTGCTGGCTCACGACGAGGCTAGTCTAATTGGTAAGCACCAGATAAATGAAAGACCCTGTCTCAGAGGAGGTGGAGTGGAGGGTGTTCCTGAGGATAATGCCTGAGGTTGCCCTATGGCCTCCATATGCACAAGTATACCTGCACAGACACACACTCAGACACACAGACACAGACACACACAGACACACACTGCCATTAAAAAAACACTTTGAGAAGAAAATAAAAGTGGAAGAGAGTTAGGTAATGCCATAAATCATTCCCTTGTGAAGACAAGAGAAATCAAAATATAAAATTTGGCAGTGCTTTGTCTTCTGACACTTAAAAATGCCTATTAATTTCAACGGAGGCTCATAATACTAACCCTCTTTCTTTTCTGAGAGCTATTTTCTTTGGAGAAACTGAGTCACAAGAGGACTGTTTAAGGTCACACTGTGAGTCAACAACTTTGCTGGGAATGAAAGCCCCATGCTGACTCACTGCATTTTAGGTGGTGAGCTGGGGCCGCAGCCCTCAGCTGCCTTGTCCTGTCAGCCTGAGGTCGCAGCTAATTTACAGAAATCACAACTGTCGTCAACTGTAGCAAATGGGATTCTATAGGCATTGACATGTGGCTGGCCTAAATAAAATGATCAAAGCATGCTAAAACAGTAGAAAAGAGAAAGAACTGTTAACATTTTTATTTACATTGCATAGATTGCATTTAAAACCCAGCAGTCCTCTAAAGTATCCCTGAACAACATCACATTTTACAGAGATCAAAATTCTCTGTGCCTGGCTACTAAGAGCCCCATCAGCATTTTCCTGCTCTTCAGCGAATGCTTTTTGACTCTTCAGAATGCTGTGAAATGAGGTGATCAACTGCCAAAATGGCTGCTGGTTTGTGTACTGAGGTCAATTGCATCCAATTCAGTCAGTTATTTGTTTAACAGATGCATAGTGAGTATGTTAGGCACCATGCTAGGCAGTCACATAATGCTCACCCTCGCATAGAGTATATTCCTTACTTTTGTAGGCCCCTGACTAGATAAAACTAGGCTTGCCTGAAATGGAAGCATGAAAGAAGAAATTTGGTTTTGAAGATTAGAAATTGCTTATTATACACATTGAAAGTGAGCTGTCTTTGTGGGTTACTGAAATGTGTGGTTTGTTACTGGCCAGAAATGACAAGTTATGATGCAGTCATAAGGATGAGAAGATTTCTTTTTTATATATTCTGAAAGTCAGACTCTGTGACCAGCCAAGACAGGACTAAACTGGGTTGAAAAATCTGGCTGATTTTACTCATAATGCCCCCAGGATATAATATACATGTATGTATGAATGCATGTGTGTGTTTTGAGACAGGATCCAGGCTGGACTTGAAGTTGTGGCAATCTCTTGCCTCCATCTCTCAAGTGCTAGAATTCTAGGTATGCCCTGCAGACTCAAGTATACTATCGAACCCAGAGTATATGTCCACAATCCAGATGATTCTTGATTATGTGCAAGTGATTTCAAGCACAATGGTTTATTTGAACCAAGGCAACATGGTTTGTTTAGCAGAAACAGATTTACAGTTAGAAAAATAGTCAAAATCATAAGTAGTGGGTGTGGTGGCACAGGCCCTTAATCCAAGCACTTGGGAGGCAAAGGCTGGTCTATAAGACCGAGGCCAGCCTAGTCTACATAGTAAATTCTGGGTCAGCTGGGGCTATAGGAAGACCCTATCTCAAAAAGACCAAAAGAGGGCGGGGGTATAGCACAAGTAACTTCAAATGGAAACCTGATACAGAATTGTAGTTCCTTTATGAGTAAGAATATGTGTATCTGCTTTTCATGCTAAATTATAATTCAGTATTTAAAACCGATTTAGAAAAGGTATCATATTTTTCTCAGAAATATGGTTCTGAGATTTGAACAAAATGGATTCATATTCCCAAATGGAATAAGTTAAACTGAAAATGAGAATGGTCCCACATACGGTTCCATACAAATAAAATTTCTGTGACTAATAGGAAATGTATAAAGATATGCATTGTGGAAAGCCACATACATGAACAGAAGAGGCCAGAAGCCCTGACTCCCAGCTCCTGGCTTTTAATTCTACCTCACTTCAATCCCCCTGATTCTTGTTGGCAAGAAAAGAATACAAGAATTAAACTTGAGGAATGAGGTCCTCCAACTGCAGAAAACATCAGAGAGGCAACATGGTTTGTTCAGTGGAAACAGATTTACAGTTAGAACTGTCAAAATCCTCAGCACACCCATTTCTCTTATTTTTGTTTGGTTTTCTATTCAGCATGCTTACCCTTAGGGTGGGTTATGATGATAATGATTAGTGAGGATGGTGGTAACGGTGATAATAATGATTGATTTATGGTGGTTGAGGTTCTGAGGGTTAATCTCATTAAATAAACTTGCCTGGGCTAAGCCATGCCCAGTTAACTATCAAGACTGTATCTCTGGGTGCCTGTGAGGATGCTTTCAGAAGAGATCAGCATTTAAATTGGTTGATTAAACCAAGATGATCACACTCAACCATGAGGGTGGGCATCAGTCGTCCTTTGAGGGTCTTTTCTGTGGACCTAGGACATTCATTTTCTGTTCTTGGACTTCAACACTCTTGGTTTGGGGGATCTCAGGACTGGGAATAATACCATTGCCCTTCAGTTCTCAGGACTATGAGCTCAGACTGGGATTTGCATCTTGGGAGCTTGAGTTTGGATTGAGACTATACTACCTGCAACTCTGGGCCTCTAGCTTACAGAAGGTAGATAACAGGACTTATCAGCCTTCATAATCCTATGAGTCATCCTGTCATCAATCATCTATCTATCTATCTATCTATCTATCTATCTATCTATCTATCATCTATGTATCATCATCATCTATCATCATCTATCTACCTTTCTATCTACCTACCTATTTATTCAGAGTCTCTTGGCCCTGTCTCTCTGGAGAACCCTGACTCATCCAGTGGTGAAACTACTAAACATCTGCTTTGTGTTTTGTGGGACAGGCTCACTGTTAGAGGTTTCTATGCCTGCCCAGTCTCTTACTTCTAGAGTAGTAAGAACATGAACTTCAGTGGAGATCAGAGAGAGTGGAGTTTTAGTAGCAACTCCGAAGTCATTATATGCCCTTTAGTAGGTTATTTATGTCTCTAAAGAGGCCCCCAAATAATCTTATTCAAAAACTTATTATGAAGATCAAGTAAAGCAAACAAAAATGAAAACAAAAGATCCTGCCTTTCCCAGTACCAGGCATATGCTAGGTTCAGTCCTTTTTCCCTGATAAAACATTTGAACAACAAGCCACTTCTTTCTCAATGAAAGATTATTAAACTGAATACTGGTTTGGATTTTTTAATGTGGGGGAAAAATTGCTCACTTCTTCAAATTTAAAAATAAAATAGGAGTATTGTGTTCCTTCAAAATTCCTTTTGAAACCTTAAAATAGCCAGTAATTTAGGATGTGACTATATTTGGAGATAGAGTCATTAATGAAGCAATTAAATTCCAGCAGTCTTTAATCAAATATGGCTTTAATCCAATATGACTGCTGTCCTTATGACAAGAGGAAACTGGAACATACGGGATACACCAGGGCATTCATACCCACAGAGCACACCTGCACAGGGAAGCCTCAGAATCAGTCAACTATGCCAGTGTCTTGACTTGGGCTTTCAGCCTTCAGAATGTTGAAAAACGCATTTCTTTTGTTTAAACCAGTCTCTGGTATTTTATCATGGCAGCAATAGTGAATGAATTCAAGGGATGCCCCCATCACAAGGAGTCTCTGTGGCTGACTCAACTGTGCCACCCTTTACAGTCTGGGGCACAGGCTCCTAGGCATTCACATATAAAGTTCACCTAAGAACCTAGGCCTGTTTTTCTTTTGCCCAAAAGATTATATTGTTAAAGTGAACATTTTCATGATTTTTTTGCATATTTAATAGCTTAAAAAATGTAGTGAGTGGAGCCAAGTGAATACATAGAATATATTACCAAGAAGAAAAGGATAACTATTACAGACACATAAAGGAACTGGAATATGGAGCACAAGGAATGAAAGAGATATACATCCTTCCATCCATCACAAGGTGCCTCCTGTATACAACTCTTGTTGGAGTCTTCTGGAATGCTTTGTTCATTGTCGGCTTTAAGAAGAATTATATTATTGTATGTATGTGAGGGGTGTGGCAGATGCCACAATGCAGTGCCTGAATAGAAAACATTTAGCTCTTGGAGTCTTTTGAAACAAGAGTGAACCTGCTCTGTTCTCCAATCTGTTCCTTTTGATTTCTCTAAGAACTGCTCCTTCAACAAAAGGTGTGCTCTGTTTATTTAAATGGTACATCCAGCACACTATGAGGAAGGAAATGCAGAACTCTGTCTTATCAGGGAAGACTTTCCCTTTTCTGACCCCTACTGACTCAGAACAGCATACAAAACCACGAACAATGTTATCAATCTAATCTCACCTGTTGTTTGCAGCATAAACTGAACAATTCATTGCTTCCAACATCTGGCTGCTTTCAACACTGATACTTTCACAACACACACACACACACAGACACACACACACACACACACACACACACACACACACACACACACACACACACACAGACTATCCTGAGCCAGGGGCAAGGAAAGGTCCATTCGGAACATAGTTTAGAATTAAAGCTATGTGTTTAGCTTAGGTTGTAAAAGTTGATTACAAGAGGAGCCCAAACCTAGTAAGATTGTTCACATTGTTTTCTTAAAGGCTAGCTAGATTTAAATGAGCTGATTACACAGTAGGAATTCAGATTGAATAGACAATGTTAAATGATTGATTTTAGTTACAAGGTTAGGTAAGACAGGAGGCATTCCCAGAAAAGTCATTCTCACATGGGGAGTGGGGGGCACATGCCATGGTGCACATGTGGAGGTCAGAGAACAACTTTGTGAGGTCTCTTCTCTCATTCCACCTTTGCACTGGTTCTAGAAATCTAACTCAGGTTGCCAGACTTTTACAGCAAGCAATCTTACCCACTGAGCCATCTCACTGACCCTCTACTAATATTTTAAAAATTAAACAGAGCATCATATATTTGAGAAAGACTTTGAACCTTTGTGTGAAAGCCCTTAGATTAACTTTCACAAGATTCAGTATGAAACCAAACAGGTTATTTTAACACAGTAACTAGTGATGGACCAAATATGGTGGTAGAGGTAGAACACAACAGTTTACACTGTGAAAGCTAAGATTATTCAGGATGTGGAAAGGTGGCCAGTAGAAAAATCTCTACAGAATTAGAAAGCAATTTATAAATAACCCCACCAATTACCAAGGAAGATCTTGAAGGTATTATAGAAGTGATTAATTATTATATTATTACTCTGTTGAATGAGTACAAATATGACCCAGGGAGGAGCAAGATCACCCTCCCACCCCCACACCACCTACTTCTACTCTTGTGACTCAGCACGTGCTGTTTCCTCTGCTGGGAAATGACAGAACACCCTCCTTGTCTTCCTTCCATAGAGAATGTCTTTATTTCTTCGAAAGCCAGATGACCACCACTTTATCTGATGCACATGTTCTTTCCCTTACAAGATCTGTCATTCCCCAAAGCACATCCTCCATTCCTATTTGTTAATATGGCACTGTGTATGCCTTTATGTGGCCGTTAGCATAGAGTTTGCATGTTGTTCCCTTAGCAGATTGGGAGACAACTGAGTAAAAACTCTATTTTCATATCATCAGTGCTTTATGATATGCCAAACATAATACAGACACTCAATGAAGGTTTGAAAAAAGGCATTTTAAAATATGTATGGATGCATATATTTCAAATACAATTAGTATGCTTCTTTGTTCCTTCAGACTCGAAATGTACTCATTGGAAATGTTTTAATTGTGCAGAGCTGTAGTGAACAAAATGAGAGCCATCATTGCCTCCCCTTCTCTATGCCCCACCCCCGAAACACAGTTGCCAACAATTTGGTGAGCATTTCCCCCACTTACTAGTCACTAGCCTTTCTAGTCACTTACTTACAATTAAGTGTACATCCATCTTTCCTCCTTCTTATATAACTCTATTTCACTTGAGCCTACTGAAGCTATATTTTCCTTTTAGGATATGTAGATATATTCATGTTAGTAGCTAATATTTATTAGTAAGAGCTACTGATTTTCCATTATTTGGTTTTTATTATATTTAAGTAACCACTTACCCATCAGTGGTCATTTATGGTCTTACTTCTGTTTGTCTGCTTGGTTCATTTTGCTAGAACAGCTAGTGAGTCAACAATCATCCTTTTCTCTAAATCTTTGAGCACATGTGATAAATGTTAAAAAATAATCACAAGAAATGGAATTGTTCCAACACAGAAGATGCCTACTGAAAGAGCAGGGAGAGATTCACAGGTTTTTTTCCAAAGAGGTTATACCAGTTTAGACTTGATCATGTGGGACTGTACTCCTCAATGAATTCCAAGCAAAACTTCATATCATTAACATTTGGATTTGTGTTATATTTATTATTTATTTATGTTTTCATATTAATTTTATTTTATTTTTGCTCACTATGTAGCTCCAACTAACTTGGAACCTGGGTATAGACCATACCAGGCTGATCTCAATCTCACAGCGATCTGTGTACACAGTCTCTGCCTCCCAAGTACTGAGATTAAAGGCATGCACAAACTATACCTAACAATTCGTGTCAATTTTTAAAAATATTTTATTTTATTATTTTATGTGTATAAATGTATTGCTTGCATGTATGTGAGTGCACCCGTGTCGTGTAATGCCGTGGAGGTCCAAGGAGGGCTTTGGTTTCCCCTGGAACTGGAGTTAAGGACAGTTCGTAGCCGCCATGTGGGTTCTGGGACTTGAACCTGGTCCTCTGCAAGAGCAGTCAGTGCTCTTAACCACTGAGCCATCTCTCCAGCCCCCAATTTGTGTCATTTTAAAACAAAATCTTATACTAAAATAATTTAATTCTTCAATAATTACTAAGAACAAGTCTAATTGCAAGTGTTTGACATTTTTTTTCTGAAAATTTGAAGATATTTACCCATTTTAAAACTTGACTTACTTATTAATTTTATTTACTTGTAAGAATTCCTTAAAAAGTCTGATTTTAATATTTTTAAGTATGTCATATACGTTTTACCCCAAATGCCACTTGGGTTTTAATATTTGTATAGTGTTTTATCTTAATATGAGTTTTTTCAAACATTGTTTAGAGATAGGGTGACATGCTCATTTATAACTTAAGCTTGCTGAGATTTAAAAATATCTAGGTTAGAAAAGCTTTTAAATATCTCATTATGAAATATTTGTATGTATTTAATTAATTTATATGTTACATATCATTTTTATTGAATTTGTGTGATTTTCATACAATGTAATTTGGTGGTATTTAGATCCCCTCCCCTAGCCACACCTCCCCTTGTTTTCCCCTGCCCAATTTAATGTACTCTATTATCTATATAATAAGGCCTATAGAGTCTAATTTGTGTCCCCAAGTGCCCTTCAGTCCACTGGAGCCTCGTTAACCTACCAAGAGAAACATCTTTGAAAGAGACTGCCTCTGTCCTTCCCAGCAGCCATCTGTTGCCACAGTTTCCATAGGTTGGGGTATCTTATCCACTTCCATGATCATATCTATGCTGTGATTTTTTTCTGGTTTGAGCTTACATGGGACTTGTGCATGCTGCCACCATTGCTGTGAGTTCATATGAGAAACTGATCAACTGTCTGGAAAACTCTGTTTCCTTGTGGTCATCCACCACCTCTGGCTCTTACAATCTTTCCACCCCTCTTCCACAATAATCCTTGGGACTTGGGAGGCAGAAATTTGAAATAGGTATCCTATTTAGGGATAAGTACTCTGTAGCCTTCTGTTCTCTGCACATTGGCCAGTTGTGAGTTTCTATGTTATCCACCATTGGCTGCATAAGGAAACTTCTCTGGTGAGAGTTGAGAGATGTATTAATCTATGGGTATAACAGTAAGTGATTAAGAGTCAGTTTAATATAAGTATTTAGTAGAAACCTATTATTGGGTTCTCCCCTGTGTCCTGTGACATGTCTAGACTCATGTTCCTAAGCCTGATACAATATTGTTGGGGACCCTTGCTGTTTGGGTCGCAGTCTCTCCATGTCCGGATAGCCGGGAGCCGGCTCAGCGCATAATGGAAAGGCTCCCCTTTTCAGCAGGGCGCCTCCTACTCTCTTCCTGACTCACCTTTGAAGTGCCTGCCACAGAAACATGACCTCTGGCATAGAAACTACCAAATTTTTTATAATCAGGCATTGTCTGACAGCCTGTCTGATAGAAGCCCACCGCCTCATGTAAATAAAGCATCCTACAGAGCACCTATCAGCTGAGGCTTTTGCTGCTGCCTCCACACTATAAATCTTCTAGTTTCACCCTAATAAAGCGGAGCTATATCACTGAATTTTTCTGGAGCTGTATCACTGAATCCGACTGAGCTGTATCCTGTGTTTCACTGCACCTGCGACCAGCCTGTGATTCAGTCTCCCTGGAGGAGCTGCCCCCATCAACATTCACTCGTGAAGCTTCTGCATTTGCCGTTCCTGCACCTCCCCCGCCCTCGTGGTTCGATGGCCAACAACCCACAAGCCGAGTGAGAGCGTCCTGCAGCTTGGCACAGAGCCTGCACTCGCCAAAGCCACCGCGGACCCGCGGGCCCGCCGACCTGCAGAGCCAGTGCCCGGCAGCCACGGAGAGTGAGAGCCCGCCTGCGCTCCCAGCCGCGGAGAGCCAGAGACCCGCCCAGCAGCACGAGACCCACGCACGCACTCACAACAACACAATATCAGGTATGGGCTCCATACTAAGAAGCAAATCATAATTCTAATTAAAGAATGATTGGTTACTCCCATAATATTTGTGCCATTATTGTAGTAGTGGGCATATCTTGCCTCATCAGTTGTTATGTAGTTCACAGGATTCACAGCTTGGTAGAGTTGATGATTATTTGTTCCTTCTGGTAGCATGCAATAGCACCTTCCAGCACTATGAAAGCTAGCCAGTAGAGATGAAGCTCTAAAGTCAGCACCAGCTTGATTTCTCTTTATTTGTTCTACTGCTCATATATGTAGTGTTTTTAGCAATAGGATCTCACTTTCCAGTTCTGGTGGGTAACCAAGAGCAG
>NW_008346293.1:2046267-2049619 GCF_000622305.1 Nannospalax galili | reverse complement strand
AAAAAGTGGTTTCCAGGTGAGCTGGGGCTAAAGGGAAACCTTTTCTAAAAAAAGACCAAAAAAAAAAAATTCATATGCATTTAAAGAATTTATGTTTGACATGCCATTTTTATATGTAATAGTTTATTCATTGGAAATTATCTCACACATACTCTATAACAGAGGAAGGTTACCTTGACTCTTTCAATGAATAAAACATTGGTATAAGTTATTTTTTTATCATAGCCTTCATTTTATCTCACTGGTTTGAAATAACACCAGCTACTAAACATTAAGTATATGCATCTATAGTCTGTTTGCTGCATCCTATTCCATCCATCCATCCCTTCATGTCAACCAAGTATCATACAATATCTTAATTACTGGGGATGGAGGAATGGCTCAGTGCTCTTATAGAGAAGCCCTGTTCAATTCCCAGCACCAACATGGCAGCTAACAATTGTCTGTAACTCCAGTTCCAGGAGATCTGACACCCTCTTCTGACTTCCATGGGCATTGCATGACATGGATGCAATTACATACATCAGGCAATACACGTATACCCATAAAATAAAAATGATAAAGTATTTTTAAAAACAATGTCTTAATTACTTTAACTTCATATGATCCTTTTTTATCTGTAGGGCAAGTTCCCTTGCATTCTTCTAAAAATTATTTTCATTGTGTGATGGTTTTCTTTCTCCATAGGAGAAATTAGAATTAAAGCTTCCTTAAAAAAAAAAAGTGGGGTGTTTTAAATGATAATGAAATGAGTGAATTAGTATAGATAATTTGAGAATTGATTTCATAAACTGAATTTTCCCATATAGGAGTGTGGTATGATTTCTCTATGATTTGGGAGAATCATTTGCTCTCCCTGCCCTTTATTTGTTCATCTATAAAATGTCCTGATGTTGAGATGTTGCTGTGAGAATGAGTGAGACCATGGAAGAAAGTGCTGAACCCTATGTGCTATCTAGTAAGTAATAGCAAATAATGCTGTTCAATTGTCATATAATTATAATTACTAATCATTAAAGCTATTCTTTTTATCCATAGTTTTCTTCACATATATTATATATTTTTAAAAAATTTTAATTTATTTTTATTTTATGTGTATGCATGTATTGCCTGCATGTAGATAAGTGCACCCATGTTGTGCAATGCCCGTGGAGATCAGAAGAAGCTATTGGATCCCCTGGGACTGGAGTTATGGAAAATTGTTAGCTGCCATGTGGGTGCTGGGATTCGAACCCAGGTCTTTTGCAAGAACAACCAGTGTTCTTAACCTCTGAGCTATCCTTCCAGCCCCACATATTATATATTACTTACTGTATTTAAATTCATTTATCTCAGATTTTCGACTTAATTCTGGGATGGTATAAGATACTGATTTCTGAAAAACATTACTGGGAGTGTTTGTTGAGCTCATTACTTTTAACAGTTTTCCAGATGAATGTCTTAGATTTTCAAGATGAACAATCATACTGTCTGCAAATACTGACTTTCAAAGTCTCAGGCCTCAGACTTTACTTTCCTGTTGAATTGGCAATGGTCACAGAGTCACGTGTCTATCAAGATCAATTAACACCAGTGAGTAAAATAGGAGCTGAGTCAAAGGGTGGGAGGCGGGGAGGAGCTGCAGTAGACCAGGGAATGCATTCCTTGTCTGAAAGCATAAAAGTACTGAGAGGAGGCCAAGCAGAACAGATCCATGGGCTGTTTCTGGTCCAAGGAATGCCAGGTTTTGGCTCCTGATTTACATACTCATCACACTATATTAGCCTTTCTTGGAATGTGGTCTGGTGGCTCCCTCAGTTCTCAACACCATTTCAAGGTCTAAAGTGTTCTCCTCATAACACAAAGACATCATTTGCCTTTTTACCGTGGTGACATCTGCACTGAACGAGGATTAGGTCCTTAGTGCAAATCAAAGCAATGGCTCTAAATGTGGTAGATCCTAGTCATCACTGCAATTTTCACATATCACATGCACGCACATGTGAAAACCTACCCACACGTGCACACATGCACACATGCACACAGAGAGAGAACACACATTCATGCACACACATGACCACACATGGTTACACATACACGCATACACATGCACAAAGAGAGAGAAGAAAATACACATGCACACATACACACATGCCCACACTTGCGTGCACACACATACACACACACACACACACACACACACACACACACACACACACACAGGGGAAAAAGTCAGTTTCACTTAAGAAGAAATGCTAATAGGCAGAAAACATCTCCACCATGTGCTGTAGGGCTCTTTTGAGGAAAGCACGCAGGATTGTTTGACTCCTCAGCTGAACTGGCTCATCTTATATGAAGCACCATTTTATTTGAAACAAAGACAGTGGAAAACTATGGGTATTGAGATTTAGTCATTAAGCAAAAATGTTCTCATGAAAGAAGGAAGAAAGTGAGCCTTTCATTTGAGGAAAACAGCACAATATATACTTCCATGCTAAAATTTAGGCTTTTAGATAAAAGTTGGAGCTGGAGAAAACTTCTATTCAACATTAAAAGGTTCCCAATTGTGAGAGTGTTCTAACACGATCAGTGGTGATGTTATTGCATATCATTTTTGACATTGTATCATGAAATGAATCAGCATTTATAAGATCTGTATTACTCAACAGTTTTCATAAGACAAGTGGAGTGTTGCAAAACCATGCATGAGTAAAGGATTTATTAAAAGTAAGAGATGGAGTAACAGATTATAACGCAATAGAAGGTGAAAAGTTCATTGATAAGATAGTTCATTGATATGATTTCAGATCCCACATACAGCAAATCTTTAAGGAGCTAATGTTCATTGAGTTTTGCTGTAGTACCAACAGGAATATTTATAGTTATACAATAAAGCTGATTTTTTATTTTTCAGCTACATATCTCTGTGAGGTTGGACTTTTCCTCATTTACTTCAACCAGAACAATATAAGAGAGTGCAGGCACCGAAGGAGAGTCCATGCAGGAGTATGGATACCACGAAATGTGTCAGAAACAAAATATAACAAAAAATGCAAGTGGCATCTTTCTTGTTGACTTTTCCTTTGAAAAGTAGTTTTGATAAAATGTTATTTATATTACTAAAATTGTGTATTAACTGTAAAGTCGCTCACATGATGGGTCTATTGTTATTTTAATGCATTTATAAATAGATGTTTTGAAATTCTGTTTTAATTTCCAATGTAGTAAGTAGCGATAAAAATAAACTGCAAAATAAAACTTCTTGATTGTCTTCAATAATTTTTAAGCAATATTTCTGAGGTCAAAACTTCTGAGAGCTATTACACTAGACTTAGCTTATAAATCTATTCATATATATGTATATATACATATA
>NW_008346293.1:2042992-2046240 GCF_000622305.1 Nannospalax galili | reverse complement strand
AGAGAGAGTTTGTTTTGTGACAGCTTTCCCTGTAGCCCAAGATGACCTGGAACTTGCTACATAGACCAGGCTGGCCTTGATCTCACAGAGATCTGCTTACCTCTTCCTCCCGAGTGCTGGGATTAAAAGTATGCATCACCAACCATACTGGCACATATGCATAAACTATATCTCTGTACTTTTAAAAAACAATTGCTTTTGTAAGTGTTTTCTATTTCTAATGATGACACTGTAATTGACTGAAAAACTGTTCTGGAAATTAGTGTCCCATGTGCTTTAAAAGAATATTAAAAACTGAAAAATAGTTGATTACTTATAGATAAAATTAGGAGTATTTAGGGCGGTGTAGCCATAGACTATACTGTAGATTTAAGTTTAGTTAGCTAGTTTTAGTTAATTAGTTTTAGTTAGTTATTAAAGAAAATGCTGAACTTTATCAGATCCCTATTTTGTTTTGTTTTGTTTGAAACAATGTCTCATTGTAGTCCAGGCTACCTTTGAACTCAAACTCACTCTGCATGTGAGGATTGCCTTGAATGCTTGATCTTACTTTCTCTGCCTCTCAAGTGTTCACCACCATGATCAGCTTTTTAATCTACAAATAACAATCGTGAATATTTATGGGACATAATGGTATGTTCACACGTGTTTTCTCTATGTGTTATAGAAAAACTCAACATATCTAATTTCATCTTTTATCACTTAACTAAGTATTATATTTTGTGATAATATTAGCAATTCATTCCAGCAATTTAAAAATGTACTTTAACTTTTTAATTAATTGTAGTCAGTATAAATTGAAAGACGTTCCCTAAATTATTCCTAAATAAGAGTTTTTTTTTTACTGTCAAACTATGTAACAGAGAAAGAGTCTCTTAAGGTTCATAAGACTGATATTGGAGAACAGCACAGTGCTGTAATACAGTGGTAAAGTATGGGCATATGCAAAGAGGGTGAGGCAAGAGAGGGTATTTACTAGTTTAAGAACAACAAAAATAGAAAACTACGTAGGCTACTTGGATCCAGAGATGCTGAGTTCATTAGTCCTGCAAATTGAGGCTTCCTGTTGTTGGGAGGTGCTGTCACTGGGCAAGTGCTTTGTCAGGAGTACCTTATCTGAATTGCTGTAGTCTGGAAGAATGTTAAAGCAATAACTGTTTGACTATCTAGGTAGTATGTAAATAGTGAGCACATGTAAAATGAGAAAGATGTTCTTAAGTTTTCAGAAAGTCTGAGAAACTGGTTATTTCAGACAGGCAGGTATGAGTTCTTATAATTTCTTGATTCTAATTTTGGAAATTAAAAAAAATAGTTTAGTGTGTGTTCGTGTGTGTGTGTATGTATGTGTATACGTCTGTGTCTGTGTGTGCTCGCACGTGCTCACGTGTCTATGGCGTTCAGAGGACAACGTATGGGAGTAGGTTCTCTCCTTCTACCATGTGGGGCCTAGGGATAGAGCCTGGGTCAGACTTGTCATAAGTGCCTTTACCTACTGCGCCATTTTGCCAGCCCTCATGGCTGCAATTTTGACTGGTTTTGATCAGTGTGATTTCATCTTGCTATCAGCAATTTTCACTGTCTTCTCTGCTGATTATCTCCCCTTTTCTTCATTCGTCTTCCTGGCTTCCAGCCTCTGGTAAGCTCTTTTCAACTCTCTGTTTCTATGAGACTGAAGTAGTATTCTCTCTCTCTCTCTCTCTCTCTCTCTCTCTCTCTCTCTCTCTCTCTCTCTCACACACACACACACACACACACACAGAAACATACACATAGAGGAATACTATAAGCCTTAAAAATTTAGGAATTTCTTTAATTTATGACATGGATGGAGCTGGATAATATTACGCTTAGTGACATAACAGAAAGACAAATACTGTAAGATCTGACTTATATGGGGCACAATTTAAGAAAGACTTTCATTTTCTGAAATCACTAAACTTTGCATTCTGGGAAGCCTCTGTAAGCAACTCCTTAGGTTGAGACCCACTGCCCACACATTCTCCTGATTCCCACTAGACTGCAGGTGGCTCTCCTGTGAACACAGACCTTTCAGCTTCCCATTCTTTGCTTCCTACATAATTAGCTGGGGACCTCCTGCCCATCTCCTGAAACTAGCAAGATACAGAGATAAACAGTAATTATTCAACAGTCTGAGAGTCCTGTGATGACAAATCACCCCCTCCACCACTGATAAAACTGCACACCTGTGACTTGTAAACTCCTTCCTATAAAAGTTCATTGCAAAAACATCTTCATGTCACCCTATTGCAGTAATAACCTGAATAAAATCAAGTTCCTCCTAACTTGTTGGTTTTTTTGTTTTCATTTGCTGTTGGTGGTGATGATTTGCATTTGACCTTAGATTAATTTAATTTTTTAATCTCCTAGCTTTAAAAATATGTTAAACCTTAAAAAAATAAAAGACTGTAGGTTGGTCAGATCTTTCTTTTGTGGTCCTGAAGACTGCATCCAGGGCCTCAAGCATGGGAAGCAAGGACTCTGCTAACTGAGCTCTATTCCCACCATTTTCCAGTTTTTAGTTCTTTTTAAAAAAATTTTTTTTTTTTTAATCAAGCTGGGCATGGCGCCTTTAATCCCAGCATTCGGGAGGCAGAGGCCGGTGGATCTCTGTGAGTTCAGGGCCAGTCTGGTCTACATAGTGAGTTCCAGGCCAGCTGGGGCTACAGGGAGACCCTGTCTTAAAAACACCAAAAAAAAAAAAAATCTTTTAATCATTTTTATTTATGTGTGTATGTCTGTGTTGAGTGAATACCAAATGTGTGTGGGTGCTCCAAGAGGTTAAATGAGGTTGGATCCTTTGGAGGTGCCTGTGCAAATTTCACTCGGGTCCTCTGAAAGAGCAGTATACTCTCTTAACCAGTGATCCATCTCTCCAGGCCAACAGTTTTTCTTGAGGCAGGGTCTTACTAAGTATGATCCTTTTGCCTCAGCTTCAGAGCTAGGATAACAGCTATACATATGGACTCTTATGAAATTATATTGGCCCCTTTAATCTTTGGTTATACTTTCCTTTTGGGTGTTTAAGGCCATACAGTTGGTCCAGATAACCAATTTATTTTTACTCTTAAGGTTATTTGAGGAACTGTTCCTCAGGGATCACATGGGCTTGGGAGGAGCCCCTGGCTCCTTTACCAGTTCCACCTATGTGAAGATAAGTTAAAGTTACTGCTCGACCGTGGTTGGCTTTGCTTGGAAGCATGGAAGAAATGATTCCTCCGTGTTGACCA
>NW_008346293.1:2042362-2042825 GCF_000622305.1 Nannospalax galili | reverse complement strand
TCCCTCTGACCCAATTAGTATAGATCTCAAGGTATGTCTGTTAAACATCCAAGAAGGTTAGTTCCACCATTCTGGCATTTTGAATTACTGTGTGTCCTGCAGATAAAGCTTGGGTAACGACCAGTTGGTCTCAGATAAACCTTACCTAGACATATATTTCTTTATCTGCTATGTATAATTTGTCGATAGGTTTGGAGTAATATGGTTCTCTCTGGGTTTCAAAACTAGCTAGGCATTGTTTATCTCTCACATTGTCTCACCCCTCTATCCTTGTTTTCCCACTTCAGGTGCCCCCATTTTCCCCCTTTCTCCCTTAATAATACCCTTCTCCTATGGTCCTACCTCTCTTGAGCTCCTTCTTTCCCTTTATCCCCTAGGTTCCTTGTATACCCTTCCCTCCCCCCCCCCTTAAACTAACCGAATTTTTAATCCATATCTCCCTTATTAAGGCCTGTTTCCTACA
>NW_008346293.1:2039683-2041897 GCF_000622305.1 Nannospalax galili | reverse complement strand
CCCCTTTCCCCACATCCTCTTCAATATTTGGTATCATTTGTTTTCTTGATCCTAGCCAGTCTGACGGGGGTAAGGTGAAATGTTAAAGTGGTTTTCATTTGCATTTCCCTAATTATTAGTGATGTTGAACATCTTTTAAGATGTTTCATAGCAATCTTTACTTCTTCTTTTGAGAACTTTCTGTTCAGCTCCTTAGTCCATCTTTTAATTGGGTTGCTTCTTGTCTTGGTTCTCTTTTTTGAGTTCGTTATAAATCCTGGTTACTAATCCCTGTCGGATGTGTCACTGGTGAAGATTTTCTCCCATTCTGTGGTTTTCTATTTGCTTCCTTTGTTGTCTCTTTTGATGTACAGAAGCTTTTTAGTTTAATGAGGTCCCATTTGTTAATTTTTGCCCCTGTTTCCTGAGCAATTGATGTCCAGTTTAGAAAATCCTTTCCTACACCTATATCTTGTAGGTTTTTCCCGATGTTTTCTTCTAACAGTTTCAGAGTTTCAGGCTTTACATTGAGGTCTTTGAGCCATTTGGAATTGACTTTTGTGTAAGGTGAAAGATAGGGTTTAGTTTCATTCTTTTACAAATGGAGATCCAGTTTTGCCAGCACCATTTACTGAACATGCTGTCTTTCCTCCAGTTAATGTTCTTTGCCTCTTTTTCAAATATCAGGTGGCTTAAATTGCATTTGCTCATATTTGGGTCTTCAATTTTGTTCCATTGGTTTATGGGTCTATTTTCGTGTCAGTACCATGTTGTTTTTATGACTATAGCTCTGTAATACAGCTTGAAATCTGGTATAGTGATCCCCCCGGCATTGCTCTTAGTGCTCAGGGTTGTTTTGGCTATCTGAGGTCTTTTGTGCTTCCATATGAATCTTTTTTCTAATTCTGTGAAAAATGAGATGGAGATTTTGATTGGCATTGCATTGAATCTGTATATGACTTTTGGTAGGATGGTCATTTTCACAATATTAATTCTTCTAATCCATGAGCATGGGAGGACTTTTCATCTTCTGATGTCTTCCTCTATTTCTTTCTTTAAAGATTTAAAATTTTCATTGTAGAGCTCTTTAATGTCTTTGGTCAGGTTTACTCTGAGATATTTTATTTTTTTGCAGCTATTGTGAATGGGAGTGTTTCCATGTGCTCTTTCTCTGATTGCTTGTTATTGATATATAGAAAGGCTATAAACTTTTGTAGGTTTACTTTGTAACCTGCCACTTTACTGAACATGTTAAAAATTTCTAGGAGTTTTTGGGTGGGTTCCTTCTCTTGTCTCATTGCTCTTGCAAGAGTTTCAAGCACTATGTTAAACAGGAGTGAAGATAGTGGACGGCCTTGTCTGGTTTCTGATTTTAGTGGGAATGCTTCCAGTTTTTCTCCACTTAGAATGATGTTGGCTGTGGGTTTGTTATATATTGCTTTGATTATGATGAGGTATGTTCCCTCTAGTCCAATTCCCTCTAGGACTTTGAACATAAATACATGTTGAATTTTGTCAAAGGCCTTCTCTGCATCTAATTGAGATGATCATGTGGTTCTTGTCTTTGTGTCCATGTATATGATTTTTGATGTTTATTAACTTATGTATATTGAACCATCCCTGAATCTCTGGGATAAAGCTGACTTGATCATGGTGGGCGATTTTTTTAGACATGTCGATGATCTTTATGATGTGTGTGTGTGTGTGTGTGTGTGTGTGTGTGTGTGTGTATGCAGTTTGCAAGTATCTTATTGAAAATTTTTGCATCTATATTCATTAAAGATATGGGTCTATAGTTTTATTTTTTGGTTGCATCTTTACCAGGCTTTGGTGTTAGAGTGATGCTGGCTTCCTAGAAGGAATTTGGAAGTTCTCCCTCCATTTTTTTCTTTTTGGATAAATTAAGTAGTATTGGGTGCAGATCTTTAAATGTCTGATAGAATTCTGCTGTAATCCATCTGTGCCTGGGCTTTTTTCAGTCAGGAGGTTTTATATATTGTTTCAATTTCTTTTCGTGTTATGGGTCTGTTTAAGCTGTTAATCTCTTCTTTGTTTAGCTTTGGTGGTTCCCATGCCTTTAGATATCCATCCATTTCTTTTAAGTTTTCAAATTTAGTAGCATATAGGTTTTTAAAGTATTCCCTTATAATGTTATGTATCTTTCTGATGTCTGTTGTGATGTTTCCCCTTTCATCTCTGATTTTGTTGGATTGGATGTGCTCTTTCTTTCTTTTT
>NW_008346293.1:2037964-2038982 GCF_000622305.1 Nannospalax galili | reverse complement strand
GAGAGTGGGGTTTTGGAGTCCCCTACTATTAATGAGTTGGGATTAATCTGGGTCTTAAAGTCCTGTATTATTGTTTTAATGAAGTTGGGTGCACCAGAGTTTGGTGAATATATGTTCTTGGTCAATTGTTCCTTTGATAAGAATGAAGTGGCCCTCTTTATCTCTTCTGATTACTTTTAGTTTAAAGTCTATTTTGTCAGATATTAAAATTGCTACACCTGCTTTTTTCTTAGTGCCATTTTCTTAGTATTTTTTTTTTTTTTTGGTCCTTTCACTTTAAGTTAATGTCTGTCCTTGAAAGTAAGATGGGTTTCTTGTAGATAACAAAAAGATGGGTTTTGTTCTTAATCCATTCACATAGTCTGTCTTTTGACTAGGGAGTTCAGTCCGTTAATATTTAAAGTTATTAATGAAAGATGGGTATTGAATCCTGTCATTTTTATGTCTGTTTACATTCATGATATAGTTGTACTTTTCCACACTTATACCTTCATTGGATTTCTTTCCGCAATCCCTTAGGTATAGTCATTCCTTTCTTCAACTCTTTGTATTGCTTCCAGAACTCTCTGAACGGCTGGTTTTGTGGACATGAATTCCTTCAGCTTATTTATGTCATGGAAGATTTTTTCTTTCCCCTTCGACTATAATAGACATTTTGGCTGGGTATAGTAATTTGGGTTGGCATCTGTGGTCATTTAAAACTGGGAATACTTTGGCCAGGCTTTTCTGGCTTTCATAGTTTGCACTGAAAACTCAGCTGTAATCATAATGGATTTTCTTTTATATGTGACTTGTTTTTCTTTGCAGCTTTCAGAATTGTCTGTTTTGTATGTGTAGTGTTTTTATTATGATGTGCTGTGGAGAGTTTCTTTTCTGGTCCTGTCTGTTTGGTGTTCTATATGCTTCTTGTATTTGTATGGGCATGTCTTTCTTTAATTTTGGGAAATTTTCTTCCACGATTCTGTTGAAGATCTGGTCCATGCCATTATCTTGGGATTCTTCTCCTTCCTGTATGCCT
>NW_008346293.1:1951580-2037808 GCF_000622305.1 Nannospalax galili | reverse complement strand
GGCTTTCTCCTATACTTTCTAATTGGCTTACTGAGTGTTTCACTTCCTTCTTCATTTCAGCCTGAGTAGTTGTCAATATTTCTAAGTCTTTTCTGAATTCATTCAAAAGTTTATCCCTATCTTCCTTCAGTCCATTAATTTGGTTTTTTTTGTGTGTGTCTTTAAATTCAGTGAATTCTTTTATCATGTTTATAATTGTTCTTTTGAGTTCCATGTCCTGCATTATCTCTAGGGAGCTTTCACTGTACTCCTCTAGAGGACTATTGGTATTTGATGGGGATATGTTATTTTGGTTTTTCATGTTATTATTTTTTCTCTGTGATTTTGACATGTGAATTTCTTTTGTAGTTTCTGATTCTGGTGTGAGACTCAGGCGTTCGAGTTTTGGTCTGCTTCTTTTTTTGAACTTTATATGTCTTTATGGTTTACTTTTTGGGTATGAAAAGCTGGTTGGTCTAAGCTTCTGGTTCTCTCTTTTGATTTTATATTGGAGTAGCTGGATTGCTTTTGTCTTCAGGAGTTCCCACAGAGGCCCAATTCAGGTGAAGGTCAGATGTTTTCAGGCTTTCTCCTAAGGTCTGGATCCCTCCAGGAATGATTTTGGCTTCAGGAATTTGAGGGTTGGACTGGCCTGGGAGCCTGGCCCAGGAAAGATGCTCTCTAGGGCAGGTGGTGGCTGTGCCACCAAGAGATACAAAGGCAGATGGGGTAGGAAGAGGCCCCAAGGCCTCCTGGGGACTGCACTAAGGAGCTGGGTTGTTCTGGATGCAAAGGAGCAGGAAGAGAAAATGTCAGCCTCAGCTTCCCAGAAAGAAGCTGGTAGGTGGTCCAGGCCCAGGGAAGCAGAGGGAGTTGAGGGTGGGGGCCAGGCCCAGAAGCAATGCTCCTGGGTCCCAGAGAAGGGAGTACGTTGGCGTGGATGAAAAGGATCAGGGAGCAATATTGGTTCCCCAGGTGTCTGGGCCCCAAGAGGAGGAATGGGGCAGGGCCCAAACTCGGAGGAGAGAGTGGAGGCAGAGATAGGAGGGTGAGTGAGGTGGGGGAGTTAAGGTGCATAGGGTGCAATGGACTTACCCTGGAGAGAGGCCTGTGGGTAGGAGAGCGATCTTCCTTTTTAAAACTAAAACACATTTATAGCGCAAAATTTTTTCTCTCAAAACCTTAATTTCGCGAAAATGTTTTCTCTTGAAACCTTTTCATGAAAATGAGTTTATAGTTCTACATGAACACATGGTATTTATTTTTATTTCATTCAAACAAAAGAAAGACTCCAATGAGTCATGTATGAATTGTGTGACAATGGAAGGGAATGAGCTTTCATTGTAGGCCACACGACAGGGTTAGTTACCATTATGCACTAAGTGTAGTTTAGTGGAGAGAGCAGTTCTTCAAGCCTTGAGTATTTCAGTATTTCTCCTTCATGCTAGGACACATAATGGGGGTGTTGTTTATGTGTTGGTGGAGGGAATTCAAAAGTACCATTTTCTTGAATTTTATATCAGCAAGTAGTTAACAGGAGACATTAACTTAACACAGCACATTGATCTCAGTTAATACTTAGAGGAGTTAATGGCCTGCTAGGAAAGCAAGATGACAGTGTGGGTAGAGTAGGTGTTCAGGGGGAGGGGGAGAAACATCTCAGCTGATTGCAGCACTTGGAGTCTAATGGCTCCTTTTTGGTAATTTTTCCCAAGATCCATTCTTCTTTTGTGGATGTTGATCTTTTCAATCTGCAGTCACTGACCCAGGAAGTCAGGAGATTCCAATGGAGCTTGTGTTCTCTGGCCAGATTATTTTCTGTGCTACTGGACACAGTTCCACCAACACACAGGGTATGTGCTTACAGGGTGTCCTGGCCGAGCACTAGCACTGGTCATGCCAGTATCTACTAAGGGACAAAGTAATCTCTCTCATATCTTGAATCTATAATTTTTGTAACTAGACTAATATATTTTTAAACAACATCAAAAATAAAAACAAAGTTTGGTAGATAAAAGGTCTCAGAGAAGATGATTGCACTTAATGTCATGCCTATTTCCTATAGAGAAATATTGTTCTGATCAAGTAAAGATCACCACAAAACAGGCTTCCAGAAGCAGATATATTTGCTACCCTGTGGAAACATAAAACAGTCTAAAAAGTAGAATGGTTTTTGCTAAGTACATCTTATATTACAGAGAGCTTATTCCACTTGAGAAGAAAAATGCCATTATCTAATATTTAAAAAGTTATGATGCACAAGAAGTTTGTTTGATTGGTTATATATTTAACCAAATACCTTATTCTGTTAGACTATGAAATGCTGTGGAGGTCAGAAGAGGGCTTGATACAAAAGCAAAGTACCTGTTGTCAGTTTTCCTGTAGCAAAATGTAATGAAATCAATTACATTGATTAAAAAATCAAAATATATATTGGCAATAATACTTTTGGACTTGCCTGTTATCATTTTGCTATATAATTTAAATCATTTTCATAAAATGCCCAAGAGATTGGGGCTAGAGAGATGGCTCAGTGCTTAAGGGCACTTGTTGCTCTTGCAGAGGACTGGAGTTCATTTCCCAGAACCCACATGGCAGCTAACAACCATCTGACCATCTGTAACTATACTTCCAGGGAATGTGATACCCTCTTCTGTCCTCCATGAATATTGCACAAAAGGGTGACTTGCGTACATGTGAGCAAAACACCCATACAAATAAATTTTTTTAAAAAGTGTTTTTTTAATGCCAAAGAGCAATTTAAATGCATTAGGTATCATCAAGCTTAACTTGATTGAGAGCTGAAATGAATTGAACTCGCATTACATCTAAATTTATAGGAGGTTTCTGTTTTGAATATACTTGAACATAAAAATCAAAACTGAGATTAAAACTTTTTTGTATATTTTTTAAAAACTTAGAAAAACTATTAATATTTTACATGTTTCAAGGTTTATTGTTTTCTACAGTTTTAATAAAGTATTTAATTTACCATTGGTATCTACATCTATTGTATGCTTTTGATGTGTCAAAAGTATTTAAAACTATTTTTTAATATTTTATTTATTTTTTATTTTGCATGTATGAGTGTATTGCCTACATGTATGTGAGTGCACCATGTCATGAAATGCTGTGGAGATCAGAAGAAGGCATCGGATTCCCCTGGAACTGGAGCTAAGGATGGTTCCTAGCCGCCATGTGGGTACTGGGGATCGAACTCGGGTCCTCTGCAAGAGCAGTCAGTGAGCCATCTTTCCACCCCCTTAAAACTATATTTTAGATATTATGATACTATGCAAAAATGTAATATGGAAGATTCTATACGATATAAAATTTCATACCATTGTATTCTTTACTATTATTCTATAGCAACTTTTTTTCTGAAGAGGACTACTTCCGAATTGGCAGTCTACTTCATAAAACAGAAAATAAAATGTTCCAGACTTAGGAAAGCACCTTTAGCCATTATGTTAGCTTTTTGTTATTATAAAAAACATTGGAGATTGGTCAACTTAAAAAGAAGAAAGGTTTATTTCCATTACAGTTTAGGTGGGTTTAGTCCATGATTGGTTGCTTCTGTTGCTTCAGGGCATTTCATGGCTGTAACTTGTAGCAAAATCATTCACCTCCTGGCCAGGATGGAAGGGAGAGAACTGGAGGGATTGGAGTCCCATTGTTCCAGTTAAGGGGGCCACCCCCACACACCACTCATGGCCAGAAGACCTCCCACTAGGCTTCATCTCAAGATGCCAAGCCGAGGACCAAGCCATCGCTACACAGGTCATTCCAGCTCCAAAGGGCAGTAGCTGGTTTAATAGCCCTGGGTAACCCCATCTTGTTAAGCTGTGAGAGCTTTCAGATTCTATTATGAATCAGGCCTCAGTAGTTCAGAGCATAGGTGGGAGCAGTCACTGACTGTGAATTATCTATGTTTTCCTCAGTACTGACTTGTTCAATAAAAGCATGAGGTAAATTCAATAAAGAAAGCTTCATGGAACTTCTAGGCAGTAAAGGAGCAATCACCCATCCTTCCTGTAAACAACAGTTTATCTTATTTGTGGCTAGTCACAGCATTTCAAGCCTCAGCATGGCTGCTGGCTGACTGTAGGACAGTCCTAGCTCTCTGGGTTTTATCACAGGCATCATTTGGGAGATGGATAGAATGAACTAGAAGACCCCAGGAGGGTTCTTCTGGTAAACTTACTATGTTCTAACTTTAATTATTCAAGGGAAAGCTTTTTGTTTTTGTTTTTACTGGGATTAATATATATCTTTGTCCATAAAAGCAAATAATAAAGAAAGCTAAATATTAGTCTAAAATCAAAAACAACCTTGAGTATTTGGGAAATATGTGTCCTGCAGAGAAACACAGACAATGCAATAAACAAAACAAAACAAAACAAACAAAAAAGCATATCAGTTGCTCTTCTGTTTTCTGTCTTCAGTAATTCTTTTTCAGTTTTTACCAGGAATGTACGGTATGACCAAAGTTAACAAAAGCAAGTCTCTGTGCATGATTAATTCCTAGCCAGTGGTCAAGGGCGAAAGGCAATGACCTCTTAATAAAGGATCAGAGCGGTGTGTCCAGGGATGATCCACTCCCACGGAGAACAAAACAAAGTCTTGGGCCCCTGGGCCCCGGGGTCTGTTTCTTTGCAAAGTTCAAAAAGAGACTCCGTGAAGTGCTAAATAACAAATTTATCCACAGGCGTCTGAGAACGGATTTACTCTAAAGGAAATTAAATTGACGTTCTTGAGGCCATGAGTTCAGCTACATTAAAAAAAAATTTTTTAAAGCCCAGTTCCTCACAATGTAACCCAAGGGCTGTTTTCGCGGCACCGCTCATTTCTCCCTGTGTGTTTACAGAGCACAGGTTATCTCAAGCCACTGAAACATTAGGTTAAAAGTTAAGATGTGTCTCATGAACCAAATTTTGTTTTATCTTTCACACAGTTTTGTTCTTTAAAAAACTCAAAACAGGGGCTGGAGAGATGGCTCAGCGGTTAAGAGCCCTGACTGTTCTTGCAGAGGACCCGGGTTCAATTCGCAGCACCCACATGGCGGCTATGAACTGTCCTTAACACCAGTTCCAGGGGAATCCAAAGCCCTCTTCTGGCCTCTGCCGCATTGCTCAACACGGGTGCACTCACATGCATGCAGGCAATACACTCATACACATAAAATAAAAATAACAAATAAAATATTTTTTAAAAAACTCAAAACACAGCAAAACATAAGGAACAACACCAAAACAACATAAACGGAAACATGACATCCCCTACCTGAGACAGAACTAAAACAAAATAGCAGATCTCAGGATGCTACCCGATAGAGACCCTCACATACGTTCAGGTGAAGTTAGTATTCACACTGCTGTACAGGCAGCACATTTTTATTACTAAAAGGAGTCGTCCAATTTGCTCCTTATTCTTCACAACTAGAAAGGTAAAGCAAGTATAGATGGCAGAGTGCTGAACAGATTTTACATCGTAATTTGCAAGTTTACTTGAAAACATTTATTCTTCATAGAGGAGACACTTAGCTGCAATTTCCCAACTGTGTTGGGCAAGAACTAATAAAAAGGAAGAAAAGTAGAGCAGGAGAGGACTTGCAAAAGAATCTTCCTGTATCATTACGTTCATGCACACACTGAACTATTGCTTAGAATAAATAGCAGAATCCTCAGTTCACTGTGATGAAATATAAAGCACGATAGTTGATCTAACTTTATCTATCATCTATCTATCATCTATCTATCATCATCTATCATCACCTAGATTTTTCAGTGAAAAATCCCCCTACCAACAGTGTTTGCCACTGTTGAAGACATCCTTGCTTCCCATTTTATTATGCAATGCTATTTTTTCTGATTACTCCAGTCCATTCTCTCACAGTCTCTTTTTCATGACTTTCCTCCTTCTCCATAATTCCCTCCTATGGGTGTCTGAAATCAGCACACAGCTTCTGAAGTTCCTGTGGATCCTTCACTTGGGTGGGCAGTGTGCAAGGAATAAAAATGAAATACACAGTGCAGTCTTAGAGAGAACAGCCAGAATCACAAGTGGTATCTAGAAAGTGCCTCTTTCCTAGTCAGGTTCTCTAAAAAATTTTAAAGTATTTTATTGCTTGCCGGCTTCGTAATTTCTATAATGAATTTTAGTTATCTCAACCCCGGTTTCCCTCCCTCTCTTGCTGGCACCCCTTTCAATAAGAACCCTTCCCATTTTCATGTCTTCTGTTTGTGTGTGACCCACTAAGGTTAGTTAAGAGTCACTTGCTCCAGCATGGGTAGGATGCTATTCAGTGGTACAAGGGTAACTTATTTGTGCTACATGACTGAAGAAATTGACACCTCCTCCCCCAACAGCCTTTAGTTGCTTATATTCCCTCTGCTAGGGGTGGGGCTCCTGGGTCCTACCCAGGATGAAATAATGATAGGCTCAGTCTTTCACAGGTCTTGTGCAGATAACTACTTTGTTGAGACAAGGTCTCATAGCATATTTTGGGGGCTGGCCTGTATGTACACCATGCAATACAAAATGGCCTTGAACTTGTGGTAGTCCTCTTACCTCTGTCTCCTGAGTGTGGGATTACAGACGTGAGCTATCATGTCTAACTTTCTACTTCTTATCCATTGTAAATGGTTCCTTAAGTCCTCCAGGCCTCTTTTCTTCCATTCCTGCTTTTACTTTCAGGCTTTGGAAAGTTGATTTCACCCAAACACCCTGACCAGCACTCTCTCTGTACATTGTGTTTGAGTTTCAGCTCCGATGGCCAAGCGTCTGTTTCTCACTCTCATGCCCTTATTGTACTTGGCTTTTATCCTTTAAGGCAGGGTTTGGTTCTCAGCTCTTCACAGCTGTGTGAGTCTGTAACCAGAAACTGACTTCCTGTTGTTGCCTGAAAGTGGAACTCAGCAGTAAAGATTCCTACCTGTGAATGTGAGAATAAAGAGCAGAAAGTAGATTCGAAAGTGGCGGCATTTCTGTGCATAAGCATAGAACTGAATGAATTAAAATGTTATGAATATGGAAATAAAAGCTCAGGAGATGCTTGGAAATGTGGGTAACAGAATTGCTAATTAGATCTCAAATGGGCCCTGGACACTCAAAGTGTGTTTACAACAGACAAAAATGAATGGAAGAAACCCATGAGTCTGGTATGGTGGCACAGCTGTTACCCCATTACTCAGGAGGCTGAGGTAGGAGGGCCAAGAGATCCACACAGGCCTGGGCTACATAGGGAGTGCCCATCTCAAAAAAAAAAGAAGAAAAATGCCCAACAACAACAAAAACAGAAGGAAAAAAGGAAGCAAGAAAGGAAGGAGAGAAGGAGGGAGGGAAGGAAGGAGGGAGGGAGAGAGAGAGGAGGGAGGGAAGAAATGTAGGAAGGGAGGGAAGGAAGGAAGGAAGGGAAGGAAGGAGGAAGGGAGACCCTCAAAGTACGTGGAGAGAGAAGACATGCTTTGAAAATGTCACACAGTGTAGACAAGAGTTTTTGCTTGAATATACTGTGTAAATGCGTATGTAATTGTTCCATGTAACCCATAGAAGCTGCTTTTTAAATCATTATTACATTGTATATTTAACTAGCCTAAACCATTATTTGTGGAGTTAGAGGAAACTTGCCCCCAGCTGTTGCTTGGTCCCTTCTAGACCGTGACAGGAGAGGAAACTCTGCTTTTCTTCTCGCTGCGGCATGAGGCAATTATCTTGCGTCTTCCCAGGCCAGGCTCCATCCTTAATGGAGAAGCCTTGCTTCTCTTCTGTTCTCCTGAGATGCTCAGACTCCAGGGATAGAAGCCCCTGTTCCTGAAGCATCCCATCCCCTTCCACACCTCAGTATGTACTAATTTAAGCTTCCTGGAGGAGCACTTAGTTCCCCTGGGAATGATGTTTCTTAGAATCCGAGATCCTTAACCATCTGTTTCGTCTACTTAGCACACCCACAGGCTAAAACAGGTGCTTTCACAGCCCTCTGCTGTCATTTACCTTCTACTGATAGCTTTATATTCTCTTTAATTTTCTTTTTCTGTATTTTAATTCTATGTTCTTTGGTTCATAAATATTTAGGGCTGTTTTAAACTTGTATAACATACTCCTTAATCACAGAAAATGGCAATCGTTAGATCTTTAATTCACACACAGTTGAATGTTATCAAAACCATAATTCAAATTTTGTCTGATACATGTTTTTCTTTAATCATTTAAAAATTATTTTACAGACTTTTATATGACAAGTTGGAATGAATGTGTGTGTAGTGGCATATACATTTTTCTATTTGTCTTGTCAGAACTGAAAATTCTCATCTGCTACAATTTTTGATACTAACTTTATCCTATTGTTTCTTTTATTCTGAAGCCTTCACTAGGTATTGTTGAATTCTTGTGGTTTTCCTACAGTTTGATCTTATGCCTTTCTCTTGAGAGAGACTCTAACTTCCAGCACTGCCCTGGTATGGCTCCAGGGAAGGTGGTCACAGGTATTTGCAGTGTGCTTTCCTGGCAAATGACCTCTTACCTAAGTGCCTAGCCTGTACCCAGGTGTTCCTCTCGCAGGAAAGAGTTTAACCTAACAGATTCACTGTGGCTCTTGTCTGACTTGTGCCAATTTATGCCTATCAAAATATCCCTGTTTAGGAGAGACCTGACTAAGAGAGTTAGGTTAGGGTGTGTTGGTTGGGAAAACAGGAAAGGCAGCACTAAAGAAGGAGAAGCAGTTGCTTTCTCACAGGTGGGCAAGAGCGAAAAGCTGTCCTGAGAAGTCCTCACCCAGCAGGCTGCTCAACCAGCCGGCGGGGAACCAAAGAGCAGGAGAGAATTGTGGCTTTGTTAATACCTGTGGGCATTATCCTAAGTTAGGTTCTAAAGTTTAGACTTTTCCAAGAGGGATGCAGATTAGTTAGTTTAAAGAAAAGGTATAAGGGCTGAGGATGGTGGCACATGGCTGTTTTTCTGCTGCTTAGGAGCCTAAGGTAGGAGGATTATGGATCACAGGTCATCGTGGGCTACATAGAGAGACTGTCTCAAAAAATCAAAGGAAGTGAGGGAAAGAAGGAGGGAGGGAGGAGGGAAAGAAGAGAGAAAGAAAATTATAAAGGAGAAGAGGATAAAACCAAGAAAATTAAAAGCAAAGATACAGGAAAGGAAGCTGGCTTACACTACTCCTTTGAGCTGACCACTGGGTTGTACCATGGTCAGCAACAGTGGCGTGTTGAGTCTGTAGGATAAGAGACAAGTGGTCTCAGATGTAATCAGCCATAGCACAAGAGGTAGTGTTAACTAGGCCAAAGGTTACAGTATGAATGGGTTTCAGTCAACTTATTTCAGGCCTGAAGATGGATCTCAAATATATAAATTCTTGACTGGGTGATCCTCCTTAGCACTTCATGACACAAAGTCTTGTTTCTGTACATTCATTTCTTCGCCCACCGGTGTGCATTGTAGACAATTTGTTCAGCGTTTCTTTTCTATTTTCTCTTCAGTGATATCTAATCTGGTTTGTTGTTTTGTTTAATTTTTGAGACAAGGTCTCTTTGTAACCTAAGTTGGCTTGGAACTCACTATATAGACCAGGCTGGCCTTGATCTCACAGAGATTTGCCTGCCTCTGCTTCCAGAATGCTGGGATTAAAGGCATGTGCCACCACACCTGGCTTTTAATCTGTTTTTTAACTCACTCATTGACTTTTAAATTTCAGTATCTATATCTTAATGTTAGAAGTTTTACCTCTTTAAGTTGTATTTTTTAAAGAATTAAAGTGTATTTTCTGTTCAGTTTAAACACTTTAAATGTATTTATTTTTACACTCCTTACATAGTTTATATGTAGTCTATATATAGACCATTTATACATATTTATATATAAAGGCCTTATATAGTTGCCATGTTAAATTCTTATGACCCAATCCTATTTTTTGAAATTCATCTTCAGTGTGACTGGATCTAAGGGAAATTTCCTCTCTACATTTCACTGAGTCTGTTATTAGAAGGCTATCATGTTATTAGAAGGCATCTTATTCTTCCTCCTTAGTCTAATAAGAAAGATCCAGAGAGGATCCCATTTTCATTGCACACTTTCTCCTCCAGGCCCAGAGCCCTTTCCAGTGGGAAAGTTCTTGCTGTTTCCCATCCTTGCAGTTCACTTCCGTTTTAGCCTGTGGCTCTGCTACTGTGGCTGAACCATTGGCACTTGTTTCAACCACTTCTTACAGTCTGCTCAGTGCTCACAAGCTAGGGAGCCATGAGAAGCTCCCAGTGTCTAATTTAATTTGGTCCCAATTATATTACATCTGACAAATAGTCTCCATAGCCCTTACCATTATGATATTGGGACTTTTCTTATTTTTACCACAGAAGATTTCTTCTCCAATTCCATCTTTGCTTATTATTTTTGTGGACACTTTTAAAAGTCTGTTTTTCTCAAAATTACTTCTGACTCATGAAAAAGGATAGTAGTTTACTTATTCTAGAGAAAAATGATATGTAGAGGAATCCTCTGTCAGCTCTGTGTGGTCAGACATTGCTGTCATTTGGGCACGTCCTTTAACCTTTATAAACATTAGTGTTCTCAATCTCAAAATAGAGAGACCAATACTCACATAGTTACTTGAAGTGCTGCCAGAATTTAATTAAGTAATATCAACTCCAATACCATGTTGCCTAACCATCAGGTATTGTAATTATTAGTATCTATTTTTTTTGAGATTTTTTTATATACTTAGGGTATACTTTTTTATTAGGAAATTAGAAAATGTATTACAAAATAAAAAAATAGATATCAATAACAATAATGGTATTATTTCACTCAGTGTATTCACAGATCAGTGTCCAGTCATATCAATTCCCTCTGCACTATAAGAATGATGGGTTGCATGTTACTAGGTAATAGCTAATAGGTTATTTCCACCTGAATGTATCCTTTATGCTAAATATGCTAATGCTGAAACTTGGTAACTAAACATTATGTTATATTTACATTAGAAAGCTGATTCCCTCACTTAGGGCTTGCTATAGTTTTGGTATAATTTGAGTGTGTTTCTTAAGGATTCCTGCGTTGGAAATTTGGTGTTGACAAAATTTTGCTTTTTTTTCCCTGGTAGATGTGTGTCTTCAACTTTTTGCCTACTGAAGTCACAGGAATCATTTTTGTATTCCATAAGAATTCAGTAAGTGTTGTCCCTTTGGCCAGTGATTGTGGGAGGTGGACTTCTGTTTTGATTCCACAGGGTATACTTTTCATTGAAAGCATCCTTGTTGTTTTGAAGTGATGGAAACAATGTGTTGCAGATTGCATATGAAGTTTCCCTCAAAAAGACTTTGTATTGAAAAGCTGATTCCCAGCTGATGGCGCTATCTTGAAATGTTCTGGAAACTTTGGAAGGTGGAACCAACTGAAGGAAATATGTCACTGGGGATGAGTCTTTGGGTTTATATTATTCCTGGCTCCCTGTATACTCTTTGCTCTTTCTTGGCTATATAGTACGTGGATCTCCTTTGTCATAGGCTCCTGGTACTATGATGTTCTTCCCAAGAACATGGAGCAGAGCACTGTGACCTGACTCCTCAGCCAAAACAAATCTTCCCAGCCTTAAATAGTTTCTGTCACGTATTTTGTCTTAGTAGCAAGACAAGTAACCAAGACACAGTACAACTGTCTTAGTTTATTTAACCAGTTGTTCTTCATCACCTGGCAGGATGCAGAGATTACTAAAAGGTCCTATCCAAGAAAAAAAAATCCATCAAATGGATATCCTGACTCTGAAATAAACAATAATTATCTCTCCCAAAGAATGGTGACACAGTTCAGTGACTGCATCTTAATAATGCTAAAAACAGGAAGCTAGAAAGAAACTTATGAAGAAAAATTAAAAAAAAAATTTTTTTAGGGACTAGCAAGATGGTTTAGTGGTTAAAAGCATTGGCTGCTCTGCCAGAAGATCTGGGTTCGATTTCTAGCACCCACATGATGGCTAACAATCATCCTAAATCCAGTTCCAGGGGAATTCAATGCCCTCTTCTGACCTCCACAGGTATTGCACAACTTGGGTGCACTTACATGCATGCCGACAATACACTCATACACATCAAATAAAAATAATAAATAAAATATTTTAAAGGATTTTTTAGCTCCATTGTGGCAGCTTTGCAAAGTGGGTTTATATAGCCAAATAAAAAGATAACTAAAAGTAAAAAAAATCGAAGATGGATAATATGTGTCTTCTATTGATAGTGTAGAAAACAGCCTGAGCAGAGCCATTTTAATTGTCATATTAGTAAGAAGGACTCATTGTACTAATGGTATTGGGTTTACATCATTTCTATTTGCCACTTACAACCAGTAAAAACTCAACATTAATTTTCCAAGTAAAGTGTACTAGGCTAGAGAGCTTCTGTCACAGCAGGTTCCAAAGCATCTTGCAAGAAGAATGATGGATTGCATGTTACTAGACAATAGCTAATAGTCAGGTTATTTCCACCTGAATGTATCCTTTATGCTAAATATGCCAGTGTCAATACTTGGTAACTAAACATTATGTCATATTTACATTAGAAAGCTGATTCCCTCCCTTAGGGCTTGCTATGGTTTCGATATAATTTGAGTGTGTTTCTTAAGGATTCCTGTGTTGGAAACTTGGTGTTAAGACATAGTAGACCCTTTAAGAAGTGAGGCCTAATGGTGCTCTGAGTCATTCACTGGTCTTTAAGTCACAAAATTTCATAACATCTAAAAATTATAGGAAATTAAAATTTCAGTGTTTATACATAAAGTTTTACTAGAACACAGTCATAGTCAGAAAAATTTAGTTTTTTTGCAAAAGAGATGATAAAGCCTATAGCCTAAAATATTTATTACCTAGAAATTTATAAAAAATAAAAAAAATATGAATTCCTGTTCTTTGTGACAACTCAGAGTTTGTGTTTGTATATGAAAGTTAAAATAGAAAAAATAAGATGAAGTATAATATTTTTGTTTGGCAAGTATAAATGTTAGTCTGTGTATGAAATATTTTTCCTCTTTCAACGATATATCAAAAATTGAAAGTTGTTACCTTTAATCTCTTTGAGAACTTACAATGGAATAAAGCGAATAAATAAAGCTAGTACTTAATATTTCACACTATATTAGTGTACTGGGGCCACTGTAACAAAATATTACAAAATAAGAAGCTAAAAATCACAGACATTAATTTTCTCACTATTCTAGAGGCCAGAAATCTGGTAGAGTCTCAATATTTGTGTAATTTACTTGCTGAAACTCTCACCTAGAGTGTGACAATATTTGGAGATGAAATCTTTGGAGGTAATGACAGTTTAGGTCATGGAGTAGAGACCTCAAAATGGGATTAATGTCTTATAGAAGAGGAAGATACTGGAGATACGTGTGCACGCACATGCATGTGTGTGTGTGTGCATATATTTGTCAAAGGAGGCCATACCCAGGAAGACAGTCATTTTCAAGAACCTGATGGAGCTGGCACTCTAATCTGGACTTCCAATATCTTGAACTAAGAAATAGGATTCTGTTTCTCTCCCCTCAGGCTGTTACTGATAGAACAATATTGCCTTGTGCCATTCTTCTCCCTTCTAGTACCACCTCTCATTTTACTTTACACATTTCTGTATGCATGTCTTCTACTACCATTTTATTTTTAAGCAATCTCATTGTTGGTTTTCTGTTATAGCAACCCAAACTGACAAAGGCAGAGTCCAAGTTAGGACTTTGGCGGTGTGGAAATTGTGGAGGTCTCTCTCTCTGGCCTGCAGATGACTCCTGGCTTTCTGCATCCTAACATGGCCTTTCTCTTGTTTGACTTTCTGGCATCTTTCTGCTCAAATCGTATAAGGAGCAGTCAATGTGGATTGGAGCCCACAGTAACGACTCGCGTTTAACTTAGTCACATCTTTGTTGAAGACCCTGATTCCAGTCACATGTTGAGATAAGGGATTAAGATTCAATATACAAATTTGAGGGGTTCACAACTCAGCTCATAGTTAATGATAAATAAAAAATAATAATCAAGGTCTTTTCTCATTTCCTTCCTTTTTTCCTTCCTTCCTTCCTTCCTTCCTTCCTTCCTTCCTCCTTCCTTCCTCCTTCCTCCCTCCTTCCTTCCTTCCTTCTTCCTTCCTCCTTCCTCCTTCCTTTCTTCCTTCCTTCCTTCCTCCTTCCTTCCTCCTTCCTTCCTTCTTCCTTCCTTCCTTCCTTCCTCCTTCCTTCCTTCTTCCTTCTTCCTTCCTTCCTCCTTCCTTCATCCTTCTTTCCTCCTCCTTCCTTCCCTCCTTCCTCCTTCCTTCCTTCTTTCCTTCTTCCTTCCTTCCTCTTTCCTCCTTCCTCCCTCCTTCCCTCCCTGCCTCTCTCCCTCCTCCCTCTCTTCATTCTCCCTCCCTGGCTTCCACTCTTCCTTCTTCCCTAGTCCTCCCCCCCCCTTCCCTCTCTGGCTGCTACTGATAGAACACTATTCCTTTGTGCCATTCTTCTCCCTTCTAGTACCCACCTCCTGTTTTACTTTACACATTTCTGTATGCATGTCTTCTATTACTATCATATCCAAAATGTAGTGTGGAAATGTCTCCACCAAAGAAGATAAAATTAAATTCAAATGAAAAGGCCTAGAAGCTCAGCTCTTTGAAAGAAATGCTGATAGGAAGTTGACAAGAAAACTTTGCACAGGAAGCCAGCACTTCTAATTATTATAAAGGGCTTTATCCTCCCATCTGTCCCTCAAGCTGCCTTTTAAGGAAATAAAATATATTTGTGGTAAGTTGAGAAAGGCTTCCGATTCAAGGAAAAAAATCAGGCATCATGTGTTTTCTATAAAACTGAGACGTAAGCTCTATTCCAAGAGAATAAAGATATTTGTGAAAGAAAAATGTAATTTTAATTACTACCTCAAAGGAATTGCACAACAGAAAGATTTTTTTCCTAAAAGAGGATATTTAAAAACTGATGAAAAACAATTTCTTTTTGCCGATTTATTTCCCAATTTCCAAAAGTCATTTAGTGATTGTTCACAAACAAAAAACACACTCACGCCTAACTAGTGTCTGAGTCCAGACACATTTCTTTCTAAAGAGCTCAGAGAATTTGCAAATGTTTGATGCTTATCATATACACAGACTCATGAAGTAGGCAGTGGGGAAGGAGGCATTTTCTTATAAAGCTGACCAGAAAGTAATCTTGAAAGCATTGCTAAGTTTTTTCAGATAAGGAAGAAACACATGGTGCCTTTTTCAAAGGTTATGGTGACCCTGATTTTGTGGCAACCTTTTTGTCCAGGAGCTACCCCGCAGCTTTGAATCCATTAACCAAGTTGGGCAGGATGTACCTTAAAAGCCAGTGGTAACTGAATTCTTTGTATGTGTGTTAAAACAACCTAGTAACATTTTAAACACTTGGTCTGCATTTCATCAACTGGAATTCTGGCCTTACTTGGACTTGACTCTGTAATCTCTGTAGGATGATATAAATTAGGAGATTTGATGATAATTACAGAACATTTTAAAACATTCTAATTAATATGTAGTAATAGCTAGAATTTTGATGGTTCTCCCCCTTTGGAAATAATAGCTTAGTATTATGTTTTGATTTTTAAATTTTTATGCTATATTTATTTCTACTATTCTATTTTTCTGAAGTATTTGCAGTTGGTCATCTAAAAAACTATCAACTATCTTTGAATTTCAGAGATAATCCAACCAAAACAGCAGGTGTTAAGTCTGAAGAAACAGAAATGTTCTGATGCCAAGTGGTAAGGTGAACTTGAATCCAGGTCTGATTTTTCATTTTATTCCTAGTGAATTGCTATGTAAAGTATGAAGATTCTGATAATTACCTGTGTTAATATGTTTTCTGTTACTGTTATAAAATACCTGAATGAAGTTAATTTAGAAGAAGAAACCTTATTTTGGCTTATAATCTTGGAGATCTCAGTCCATAGTTAGCTGGATCTAGTCCTTTGTGGCCTCTGGTGAGAAAGATCATGGTTGGAGGCAAGGGTGGAGCAAAACTTTCACCTTCATGAAAGCGTCCTACTGTTCCCTTCAAGGGTGTATCCCCAGTGACTGAATGTAAACTCTAACAATATCAGCAACCTTTCAAAGAAAATCATTTGATATTTTCAAAAGTATAAAGTCTCTTCAGGGAAAAAATAAAGGGTTTCCTTTATTTCTTACATTTCTATAGGAGTTTCTATCTCCTTCCCTCTGAATTTGATCTTTAATAGAGACCATTTTGTTTTCACTGAAATGTAAGAAAATGTAATTAGGGTGAATTCATATTACTATCATGTCTTGAGAGACTGGGCTGTTCAGATGAGACGTAGCAAAGATTTAAAATAAGAATGTGTTCCAGACATTGGTCCTGCAGTGCTCCAGATCCTGAGAGCTTTCTATCTGCATGATTTGAAGTGGCAGAAAGGAATAACGAGTCTGCTGCTGTGATTTGGACAACCACAGCTCACCTGTCTTTATAGTCCATGATTTGAACTGGAAGAGCAGCCTCTATCATAACTGACCTTCGTTGCTGTCTCAGATTCTTAGTGATTGTATAACTCCCTGGTAGTGCTAACATGCCCACATACTTCTTTCTGCCAAATCGCCCCATTAAGCATTGTCTGTCCAGTTTTGAGAAACTGTGTTAACTTTGTTTAGTTTCTCTTGCTTTCTGTTTCTGTCTCCCTAGCTGTCCCCATCTCTACCTCTCTGTCTCTCTCCATTTCTTCCTCTCCTTCCGTTTTCAAAAGGATGACAGGACCGAGGAAAACTTTCTTTGAATATTCTTATCGTTGATAAATATTGACTTGAAGATGTGCATGCTCCTTTCTTTCTCCCCACTGAGTAGGAATATTTTGTTAGTAATAGTTGTCCTGAAAGCAAATTTATGAGAAATGAGAAATGTTTTAGTTTTTGATCTTGATTGACTCTTTAGTTTAACTAGTCAATCAAAAAATATGTTGGGAAATGAGACAGTCGATGGAAAACTGAGGTATAGGAACAAAAAGTGTTTGCTGTTGGTGAGACAATAAGGGGATACAGGAGATTTATGGTAAACATTGGTAGCAATTATGCAAATATTATGACTCTTTCATCCCTGTAGAAAGGTTTTTGCTGGGAAAGCATATCTGCTGGGGTTCTCTGAAGAAATACAAAGAGAAAAGGCATTGGCTCTTTTTGTGGAGGCAGACCTGCAGGCTGGAAGCTCGTGGTCAGGAACCCACGCTGCAATTGTTCGACTAAATCACCTCTTTTTTAAAAATGAAACTTCCTGTTAACTTCTAAGATCTTTCAATTAAGGAGCAGCCCCCACTTGCATCATGGAGAATCTTCTTTGCTTAAAATCAATTGATTACTGTCTTAGTTTGTTCTTCATTGCTGTGACAAAACACTCTGACCACTACCAACTTGGGGAGGAAAGGGTTTATTTGTCTTACATCTCCCAGGTCGCAGTTCATAAGGGAGCCCAAGGTAGGAACTCAGGGCAGGAACCCGGAGGCAGGAGCTGGAGCACAGGCCATGGAGGAATGCTACTTACAGGCATGCTCCCTCGGCTCCTGCTCAGCCTGCTTTCTTATGCAACACAGGCCCACCTGCCCAGGGGTGGCACCACCCACAGTGAGCTGGGCCCTCCCACATCACTCATCAAGAAGATGCCCTTCAGACATGGCCACAGGCCAGTCCAATAGAGGAAATTCCCCGATTGAGGCTCCCTCAACCCAGGTGTGTCAAGTTGACACTAAAGCTATCCAGCACAATTACAGAGAAGCAACACATCTACAACTAGTGTTTGAATGACTAGGTATTCTCCCTAGCTGAGGTGACACATAAAAGCCACTGATGGGTTGGCAAGAGGGATTAGCTGGTAAAGGTGATTGCTGGGAAGCCTGATGACCTGAGTTTGATTCTCAGGACCCACTGGAAGGAGACAACAGATTTTCATGGGTTGTCTTCTGACCTCCATACTTGCATGGTAACACACATTTGCACTCATGCACACGCACAATATACATAAATAAATGCAGTAATTTAAAAAGGTTTTAAGTCTTTAAAATAAGCAGCCATTGAGTAGGTATGAAATTAAGTAGCCATGTAGTTTTCATGAATTACAGGAATTATAAATTCCCCAAACATGATATGAAACAAATGTTCCTGAAACCATTCAAAGATCTGAACTGCACATTGGTAGTTTCAATGTTAAAGAACTGAATTTTCTTTTTCTAAATTAATGAATTGCTTTGAGTCTTGTGCTGGATGGTTTTAGTGTCAACTTGACACACCTGGGTTGAGGGAGCCTCAATTGGGGAATTTCCTGCATTGGACTGGCCTGTGGCCATGTCTGAGGGGCATCTTCTTGATGAGAGATGGTGGGTGGGCCCAGCCCACTGTGGGTGGTGCCACCCCTGGGCAGGTGGGCCTGTGTTGCATAAGAAAGCAGGCTGAGCAGGGGCCAGGGAAGCAAACCAGTAAGCAGCGTTCTATGGCCTGTGCTCCAGCTCCTGCCTCCAGGTTCCTGCCCAGAGTTCCTACCTTGGGCTCCCTGATGAACTGTGACCAGGATGATGTTAAGATAAATAAACCCTTTCCTCCCCAAGTTGGTAGTGATCAGAGTGTTTTGTCACAGCAACAAAGAACAAACTAGGACAAGTCTTAACACTATCTCTGAATAAAAGGTGCTGTTTCTTGGAAGATTTCCAATTTTTAACATTAAAACCCATTATTTCTGGAAATGAAGTGAGTGATGTCATATCTGGGAAGAAGGGAATTGAAGTTTGCACAGTCTCTGTGGTACCCAGAATATTTTATGTGATGCCATCTCTTTACTGATAGAAAGCGGTGATTTCAGTTTAGTCAAAAACTTTTGCTTGAGACAGGTACTCATGGTTCAAAGTTATTGAGCACATGATTATGAAAATGCTCTCTTTCAGAAATAAGAGTAATGTAGTGACAGTGTAGGAGGCACAGGGATTCCATTTCCATCATTTTATTGTATTTAAAAATCCATCTATCTAATATAAGTCTTTCTGGCAAAGAAAACAACTGTCATGCCAGTGTCCCATCCCTGGGGATGCTGCCTTTGTCATTTCTGGATATGCAAATTGCTTATCTCCAGAAGGGATGTTTACACAACCTCCAAACAAAGAAGCTTATCTTTATCATGAGCTCCATTAACAGCAAAGTTCAGGCATCATCACTGACCCAATTAAATCCTTGGCACCCTGCCTTTCCAATAGGCTGCCAAAAGACACTAAAGAAAGTTTTCAACTTGAGCTAAGAGTTCCAAACCAGCTGGATTCCTGTTGAGACTTGTGAGCACTTGCCCTCTTGTGATGCCAGAGTCTGTCACCTGCCGTGGACAATTTGTCATTTGCTTCTGCCATTTATTATGCAGAACTACCTGACAGATTCTGTCACCCCTGAAAGGTGACTCCGCACTGAAGGAAATAAAACCAGAAAGACTGTCATTTACAGTTAGATACCGTGCTCAAATAAAAACAGATTTATATATTTTGTACTTACAGATTTTCTATTTATGTTAGAGAAGCCAACAAACATTGGAACTTGTTTAATTATTTTTAGAAAAGAATGTTCATAGTTCTGAATGGGAAGTGAGGACAATTCTAATCTTCAAGAAAGTTATTTTAACAACACTGAGAAAGAATGAACACAGCTGGGCCCTAGGCTTTGGTACTACCTTACAGGGCATTGAAGAAGATTAGAATCTCTGGGAGTTAATTTCTTCCTCTGTAAAGTGGAGAAGGTCTAAAACAGAAGCAACAAAACTTGAGGTGTTCCAAGATCAGTAAATAAAAAGCAAAAGGAGTTAACCAAGTACTGTCAACTTTCCTTTGTGCCAATTAAGGATATGTTGAAGCTATAAATTTTTACCTACCTTATCACTTAATTCAAGGACTTTGAACACCAAAAATTAGAAACAATGTGATCTTAGAAAACCAGTCTTTAAATAGGATTAATTTAGATTAATGAAAACGTATGTTGTTCTCATTTCTCTGTATACTACAGCTCCTGCCTCCAAGGGCTGGAGAGATGGCTCAGTGGTTAAGAACACTGACTGTTCTTGCAGAAGACTCAGGTTCGAATCCCAGCACCCACATGGCAGCTAACAACTGTCTGTAACTCCAGTTTTAGGTGATCCGACAGCCTCTTCTTTCCTCCAAGGGCATTGCACAACATGGGTGCACTTATCTACATGCAGGCAATACATGCATACACATAAAATTTTTAAAAATTAAAAATATATAAACTAATGAAAACCAGACATCTGCTTCTAGCAGGGTTTTGGAATCAACAACCAACATGTTCTCTAAGGTTTATTCTCTTGAGCACTGAAATTGGAGCCTGTGATCTTAGAATCTTTTATTTTTTTTGTTTACTTTAGTTACTTATTCATTTATTTATTTAGAGACGGGAGGGTCTCATGTAGTCCAGGCTGGCTTCAAACTTGCTATGTAGTCTAGGATGACCTTGAACTCTTCATCTTCCTGTAAACACCTCCCAAAATTTGGGATGACAAGTGAGCACTACCATATCCTAAGCTCTCATTCTTAACCGATCCCTGGGTTTATTTTTTCATATACTTCAATCTATTTTCCAACAGACACATTTACATACTTATATTTCTGTTTAAGGATATTTTCATTTTTCCATAGATGAATTGCAGATTTATAATAAGTCATTTAGGTCTGTGGGATGACAAGAATGACAGACTGTGTAAGTGTGTCTTTGTCAGGTCACTATCAGAATGCATGCAGTTCAGGGACTAGCTGTCAAGAAGCTCTATTATGTAACTATTGTGTTTGCCTTTGAAGAAGGCCGTGATTTGTTGTCTATATAGAACTTGATAAATAATTTCCTCAACATTTAGAGAAATGGCTTGGTCTTCCTAAGATCATTTTAAAGATAAATAAAACCTAGCTTTAATGTTTAATGTGCACACACACACACACACACACACACACACACACAAACATACTTTCTTACTATTTTAGAAGAAGTAAAATGTACAAACTTTAATGTTGATTTGTTTTTTAAATTTATTTATTTATTTATTTATTTATTTATTTATTTATTTATGGCAGGGGACATGCATGGCACTGCATACATCTGGCAGTCCTTTCACCATGTGGGTTTTGGCAATAGGATTCAGGTTGTTGGATTTAGAGGCAAGGGCCTTTACCCACTGAGCCATCATGTCTACTCTACTCACAAACTTTAAATTCTTTTTAAGAACTGAAGTCAAGCTGAAATACTGTGACTTTGAGAGCCACTGAAGTGACCAGTACAATTTTTTCCCTACTGAATGCCTTACACTGTGACACTATGCTTCCATAATTAATATTCTGTATGCTAGAAATTATACTACTTTACAAACTTTACCTGCTGCTATCAACTTTACAACAATCATATTAAGATGCAGACAGCTTTGAAGTTAATTATTCTGTCTATAATGATTTTGTTTTTTTAAGAAAGTAAGGAGAGCTAGTGAAATAATTTGTGGAAACAGAGAGGTAGAAGAGCCGGACTTGAACTCAGACTTGCTTTCTCAGACTCTGAGTCACTGCTGCTCAATCCACAGTTCCTCTCATTCTGCTTCCTCCCTTGATGTTTCCATTGCCTCATTTGTCATAGTATTTTTAACAACCATGCCTATATATGCACAACTAATTTATAGTTTCTAATGCATAGATGTCTCCATACCCTAGAATCAAGGCTTTAGAATAGGGATATTAAAAGGGAAAGAGGTTTGAATCCTGAGAAGTCTTTTTCATGTATAATTTAAATACTTGATTTCATGGCATTTCCTGTATCTTCTTAGAGGTCTGGGTTCTGTTTCTCATCCATTTGAGAACACTTTTGTTATGAAGGGCTAAATGCTGTCAGACTCCATATGATACAAATTTACTGCCTCTGCTATCAATTTGGTTGATTAATTTTTGCATATCTTCCACTCACCTAGCTGTGTTCTACATTTGTATAGTACTGTGTTATTTTTCCATAAAATGAGGGTCAAGTCTTCAGTCACTCCATGTTTCATTTATTCATGCATGACATCGATTCCTAGGATAATCTCACACAAAATTACTGACAAGCATGATCAGTAAAGCCAAGCTATATTTCATAAAATTAATATTAATTTAATAATGGCACAAGCCAGGTTTGTTTTGCATTTTTGATTATGAAATGTACCACCTTCCCCTCATTTGTTTGAATACTTGGTCTCCAGCCCGTGGCTGTTTTGGGAACCTTTGGGGTGGGACACAAGGCTGGCAAAGGCAGGTCTTTGACAATTACTGAATGGCCCACTTCTGATCCTGTCTCCATTTCTTGATTGCTGCAATGTGAGAAGTCACCTGCCCTAGCTTCCATTATAGCTGTGTACTGACCCACTCCAGCCACCATGCCTTTCCCTCCATGCTAGAATGTCTTTGCTGAACCATGAGCTAATATACAACCCCTTATCCCTTAAATGGCTTTTGTCAGACATTTTGTCACAGGAATAAGAAAAGTGATTAATATACCTTAGAAACAAATTTTGAGATGAAAATTTGCTGATTTTTTTTGGGTCGGGGGGGAGGCAAGGTCTCTTTGTTCCTGTACTTTGAAGTGTAAGAAAAATGGGTTTATGGGACTGGGGAGATGGTTCAGCAGTTGAAAGCACTGACTGCTCTGACAGAGGACTCTGGTTCTATTCTCAGCACCTACATGGCAGTCAACAACTGTCCATAGCTCCAGTTCTAGGGAATCTGATACCCCCTTCTGAACCTCCATGGGCATTGCATGACACGGGTATGCTACATAATGCAGGCAATGCACTCATAAAAAAATAATAATGAGCAGAAATATTTTTTAAAAAGAAATGGGTTTATGTATACATTGTAATTCCAAGAGGCTTCAGCCAACTTTTCAGAGGCATCTGAAAGCAGGATTATACTTCACAGATGTTCCCAACAGAGGCAAGAGGACTGGGCCTCAATCAGGTTTTGGATGCTGGCTTTCTGTGGGGGACTCAGCTGAGAGCCATTAGCAGGCTGCACTGTGGACACATGTGGGAATGAGTGATGTAATACAGTGGGAGCATGGGCACTGCCCCAAGGCCTTCAAGACACTCCTTGGAATTGTATGTTTGGTGCATTATGAGGCAGAGATTTCATCATCTTAAACATTCACCTTCAACAAGGGGTAGCAGCTTTCTTCTACAGATGCCTAGGGCTTAATGGGAATCTGGAAAGAGAAAATGTTCAGGCACACTGACCCAAGTGTTCTCATGCCAATTTGGGGGGTTCTACTCCTTTTCAGTCATTTACAGGACAGGATGGAGAACTCATTCTAGTCTGAAAAACCTTGTGCAAAGCTTAGGCTTGTCTTCAGCCTGTGATGCCCCTGGCTACCAGAATGGGTTCTTTTCATATGTTGCCAAAGGCTTGGGATTTCAATTAAGTAGTAATTAATCATCCTCAACATTTATTGACTTTCCCAAATGTCACGGCAATATCTGGCAACACATCCATGATTCCATTATCCTTATAATTACTGTTGTTCTTGAACCTTTGAAACATCGGAGACTTCCATTGTTCACATATTTTGCTCCAATTGTATCCCATCCCAGTTTGTGACTGGTGACAGTTTTCACAATTTTTAACAATTGCACACTGTAACTTCCTGCCAGGGACTCTCTGAACTCCATTTAATATCAGGACCTTGTTGGGTAAATTCAACTTCAAAATTCCATTTTAGAACTGATTTCTAGAGCCAACTCTCCAAGATAAGTTTCCAAAGGATAGACCCTGGTAAATATTTGTGGGCAAGAACAACATCTCTAGATGGATGTCTGGTGTGCAGTGCAGTGTTCAGGCACTCACATGTTGAAGCAGAGAATTTGTGTCTGGTTCTTCAGTATGTAACTGTTGCTAGATGTGAGCACCATATCTTTGGATGGGGCAGTTCCATTGGACAGTGAAGGTAGTTCTTGGAGCTTGGAGTGGACTCAGCTGGAAACCATCAGTAGACAATGATCTTAATAACAAAGACATTGAGTAATTTTGTCTGAAATGAGAATGTAAGCTTACTCTTCCAATTAGACTTTTCAAAGAAAATTCTTCATTGTGTCCTTCTAATAGACTGCCAAAGTTATAGGAGGGTGTAACTGCTGTTTTCACAATATCAATTACAAAACAATATTGATTGTGGCCTAGAAATAATTTATTTTCTTCTTCAAATGGGTTATTTACTTGTTTTGAAGTCAGAAAATATATCAAAAATCATTAATGGTTTCTTATCAAGCACTGGGCTGAGTGATGGGGCTACAACAGTATGTGTGACACCAACGCACTGAGATAAGGTAGGTCCATTCTCAGGAAAGTTCATTTTAGTGAGGAAGGCAGACAGTGAACATCCTAATAAAACATTTAGCTAATACTTGTATTGAACATTCAGTGTTTCGACAGATTCTTTTCTATGTACTAGACAGGTCACAATGAAATAGAAAAAGAATACGTCTACTCTCAAAGGCACTAGTGGGAGAAATAGAAAACATAAGCAAGAAAATAAAAGAGTAAGACAATTTCAAATGTTGGTAAGTACAACAGATAAAAGAGCAGTCAGTAATGTGATAGAAAGTGAAGGGGGAGAACAGTCCCAAAGGACAGAGCCAAGCACGTGAGATGAAACTTGTGTGATAATGAGTCATGCAAAAGCTGAGAGACGTGAGCTCAAGCACAGGCAACCACTGAATGCCCCTGGCAATAGGAAGGAGGCCGATGGAGGAATGGATGGACAGCAAGAGGAGACAGGCTACATGGTAAGGTTAGTGGGGTGCCAAGATAAAGGGTGGTATTGTGCTGGCATTATGTGGTCAGTTAATGGGAATGATTACCTCCACTTGTAGATAGTATGGTCATGAAAGTTTCTTTGGGAAAGTAACATTGGCGCAGACATCTGAGAATCATCTAGTCTTGTGGAGACATGGGGCCCCACAAACACTTCAAAGGGAAAGGTCTTGACGTCAACAGGAGCCCACTAAGCTGCAGAGCACACTCTGAGATATGGTTGGATAACAGAGAAAGAACTATAAAATTGCTACTTACTACTTTGTTCCCAAGATGCATTTAAATCAACTAATGTGTTGATTAGATAAAGAGTTCTAAGTGAGAGTTGGAAGAAGACCAGCTCCAATGGGGCAAAGTGAGGGTTTAAGATTCCCAGTATCTGGCAGAACTGATCAGTTTTCATGAGTTATTTCCTGTGGCCACTTAGAAAACTTTAATTGTACTTCTAGAGTCTACATGACGGAGTAAATGAAAAATTCATTTGTGACTTACAGTTTTAAATTTAGAATTAATTTTTCACAGATTTGCAAGAAATAATAATATAGAACACATGTCATGTTCAAAGTGCTCTCTATTTTCAACATTTTTATAATGTAACATAAGCTCTATTATACTCATTTTAATCAATGAATTCAATAGTCATGGAGTCAAGCCTACTCCTAAGAATTAAGAAACTCCTTGTGATAATAAATACATCACACTGTATAAGAGCAGCTAAATGGTTTAGCAGATTTTGGCAAAATGAATTCCCAAGTAGTAAAGGAATTAGGATTAGCATATAGGTCCCTTGTTTTTTCACTCAGATTCACTTCTGATGTTCCTTTCTCCCTGCGAGATCATCACAGAGAACTGCAGTTTGGGACTCTTACTTGGTATGAAGACCTCAAAGAGAAGCTGCAGCAGTTTGTATCCTACACAGAACAGCAACAAAACAACAGAAACAACAATAGCAGCAGCAACAACAATAAAAACCCAAAGACAAACTGAGGAAGACAAGGAAGTTGGAAAGCTCACCAGGAACTTAGAGGAGAACGCTGCTTCAGGCTGCCTTCCTCACCTTCACTCCTATCCTTTCTCTGTTCTGGACAAACGCACATTTTTCTAAGATCAAGAAAAATAGAATGAACTGTTGGTGTTTTATGCACCTACATTATTACTGGGTAAAGTTGGTATTTACACAGCCTCTTCTTTTTGGCATAATTATTTCTATTTTAGGCAGAGTTGGGACTTTTTTTAAGACATAGATTCAAGTGTCTGGAAGGCAGAAGCAACACAACCCATGTACTCTGTACAGGACACAGTACATCATGTGAATACATGGTTTATTTAATGTGGTAATTTAGCTTTCTTTAAAAATTTTTTTCCTAAGGAAGCAATTATTGAAGGACAATAATTAGGGACTGGAGAGATGGCTCAGTGGTTAAGAGTACTGGCTGTTCTTGCAGAGGACCTGGGTTCAGTTCCCAGCACCCACAGGACAGCCGGCAACAGTCCATAACGCCAGTGCCAGGGGATCCAATTCTGGCCTCTGGGGGCATTGCACCACATGGATGCAAAACACTTGTATACATAAAATAATATTTTTAAAAAGATAATTATTAGCTAATACATACCCATCAAAATAATGTAGGGGTCCTATCTGGAACTTAGTCTCAGCAGTTTTGAATGGGTATATGTAAACCAGAGACCTTATGTCAATGACAGATTGTAGTCGACTTGGTAAATGGGAAACTAAAGCAAGGGCTGGAAAACAACATTTCTTTTATTTTTCTTGAAATTATTCTTTAAAACCTTAATTATTCTTTCACGAATATGAAATCTTGCTGAATGGTATGAGAATATAACATTTTTTTATGTTATTCGGCCTTCCTGGCATTGAAGGTACCTGTGCTACTTAGCTTTATGGTACTGTAACAAAGAGATAAAGCAACTTAAAAAGAGGAAAAGCTTGTTTGGGCTCATGGCTTTAGAGGTTTCGAATGGTCTCTGAGCCCTGTTGCCTTGGGCCTGTGATGAGGCAGAACATCATGGCAGGGAGTGTGGCAGAGAAGGCTTCATCTATGGTAAGCAGGAAGCAGAGAAAGAACAAGGGGAGGGACGGGGGTCTCAACTGTGTCAAGATCATGCCCCCAATGATTGGACAACCTCAAAATAGGTCTCACTTCCTAAAGATTCCACCAGCTCCAACTGGCGCCATGGGTAACTCTGAGTCTTCAATATGTGGGCCTTTTGGGGGATATTTTAGATCCCAAACTTTAGCAGTGTCTGTTCCACTTTTATTCCTGATGCTCTGATAAAATACCCTGGCAAAAAGAGATTTAGGGGAGAAAGGTTTATGATTCCAGGCTACAGTCCATCATAACAGGGAAGCTAAGCAGGAACTTGAAGCAGCAGCTTGTCACATCCAGTTAGGAGCAGAGGGAGAGTGAACACGTGTGCCTACTGTTCTGCTCACTTTCTCTATTCTTAAACAGTTCAGGATACAGACTCAGGAAGTGGTGTGACCCACTTTTAGGCTGGGTCTTCCTACATCAGTTAATATAATCTAGAAAATCTCCCATTGAGTCACTCTTCCTACTCTTCCCAGGTGATTCTAGACCCTGTCAGGTTGACAATTAAAACTAAGCAGCAGAGAGTCTTATTTTAACTTACTGTAATAGAAATAAGAAGGTGGTTTGACTCTCCAGCTGGGCTTAGGTGGGTGCGGCTTCTGGGCATGTGTGGGTAATGGTAAGATTCTTGGAAGTTCTTCAGCTTTCCTAATTGAAACACAGTCTGCATTCCTTTTCCATGTTGATGATCAATTAATTGCTACCATTAGATGAAAGATCCTCGAATCAGTAAAAAGCAAAGGAGATGAGCCAAAAGACTTAATTCCAGGACTAACAGAATTTTGATAGCTTAAGTAGATATGTTTCCAGTATGTTGATTCTAATAATTTTAAACACTTCTAATAATAGCATAAGAACTATCAAGCAGTATGTGGCTACTTATTTTATATGTCTATTTAGTGTGGCTGAAACAATCTCAGTCGCAAGCAAGCTACCTTCCTTTGCATTGTTCTCTGGAACCTTCCAGGCGATCACAGCTTCTCACTCACCTACTGCTCCCTCTGGGAGTCCTAAAAAGGCATTTGGAAACATCTTTGCTTTTGAAGTCTCCAGAGTTTCACATGCTGTGTAGCTCTGTGCATATTTCACTCTGACAAGTCATAGAAAGCATGATATATGTTTTGTTGTCCCAAACAAAAAGAATTCATCTATTAAACTGAATATGTTTTAGTCATAAATTATTATCAAAATGAAGGGATTGAAGGTTCCTAACAGAGAATTCATAATGTTCGAGGAGCTGGAATCATAATTTCCATGATTTTTTAATGTATATTTTTAATTAAGTTTTGTGTATTTCATACAAAACACCTTAATCATCCTTATACCCCCTCCTCCATCCAGACTCCCTCGTAGCCTGCCCTACCAGATTTCATGCATTCTGTCATATACGTTAAGGGCTGTTGAGTCAAGTTAGTGTACCTTGACGTCCCTCAGCACAAGTTCATCCATTGGGGTCTAGTCAGCCTTGTCTGACTGAGTTTGCATAGGTCTTGAGCAAGCTGACACCATTACTATAGGCTCATATGGAGCTTGTAGAACTCTAGTTCCATATGGTCATGTACTTCCTCTTCTGGCCCTTACAATATTTCTGCTCCCTCTTCTGTAATGGTCCCTCAGCCCGGGGTGGGCGAGGTTTGATATAGGAGTCCTGTCCAGGGACCCAAACTCTGTAGATTCTTATTCTCTACACTTTAGCCATTTGTAGGCTTTTGTGTTCATCACACTCTGTTGCATGACGGAGCTTCAATAATGAGAGTTGAGAGATGCATTAGTGTTCTCTCTACTCCTTGTTCCACTATGTTCTGTGAGCTATAAGCATAGAGGTTCCACTGTAGATGTGTCACTTAGGGTTGGGCATCTCACAGACACTTATTCTCTGTGACCAGTTGTAGAAGTCTGTAATAGTCCCTGTCTGTTGTAAAAGAAGCTTCTTTGATGAGTGGTGACTGGCATACTTATCTGTAAATATAAGGATCCATATTTAGCATATAGTAAGAAATTATATTTGTCTAGGGATGTGACAGACATAGGATTTTCTCTAAGGCCTATGACTTCTCCATCCATGTATATTTGGCTAGGTTACAGTACCATACAGGAGTTCCTCCCCCTGAGTGGGCTTTAATTAGGTACCTGTTGATTGCTCCTAAGAGAAAAGTGCCACTACTGCACCAATATAGTTTGTCGTGCTGGTCACTGTTGTGGTTATTAGGCCTTAAAGCTGAGATTGGGACCATCAGTTAATGTTTTCCCTTAGCAGCTTACATAGTGTCCTCCAAAACTATGAGAGCTAGCCTTCAGGGAGGTGGCTTCCAGGTCAATTGCAGTTCCATTGCTCCAGGTCCTGTGTACAAAGAATGCCCTGTTTTCAGCAATAGGGCCTTACCTTCAAGTTCTAGGAGGTAATCAAGGGCTATGGCAATAGCCTGTGTAATTTTGGGAGACTCTTGGGCTACCTTGACCAACAACTCAAAGGGGGGTTTCTCCTGCCTGGCTCTGTGTTGTTATATAGACCGGCTATATACATGGATTCATGTAGAGATACTGCATGTGTAATTGTTCAGTAGGATTTTGAACTAATACATTTCCCTCTGGTTTTTTATACCAACTAAGTATTATCTCTCTGCATCTATTTGATTTTTTATACATTGATTACCTCTATCAGATGCACTACTGTAGTCCTTATATAAGTGTTAAGGTTCAGATGGCCCTGCCCCCTCACCAACAGGATCCCAAGGACTTCTCATGCTCCTGAGAAAAGGGAACCTAGCTGATAAGCACCTTGGTCTTTGAAGTCAAGAGAAGCAGACTTTTCTCCACTGTTTGGCCAACACAGCAGGCTTCCCCTTTGATCTCTAAAGAGGACAGGTTTTAACAGTCCTGCTCTCCCACTCTCCCCCCCCCAACTTTAAAAAAAAATACATCTTCCCACCTTCTGCAGGAAGCAGAAGCCTCCCTTTTAAAGAGACCCCAGACATTTTCCCTGCCTGGAAGGGAATCTGTCCCCTGTGTTCCTTTGTTAATAAACCCTATTTTGATGGAGTTTTAGCTGTGCCTCGGTGCCTCATCATCCATTCGCTTGTTCTCTGCCAACTTTTTACCTATCAATAACTACAAATACTATATGCTAATTTCAAAAAAGAAATAGTATTCTTTTTCAATTTGACTTGCTTATGAAAAAACCCAAATACAAATATGCTGAGTGATAAATGAAAGCAAGTACCTCTTTGCTCACACCTATTCCATCCTATGTGCATTGCACACACATTTATATTTCTTCCCCTGCCCTGCTTTGAAGACTGAATGATTTGCATAATCATTATTAGTTATTAATTATCTAAATGAATGCCTTATAATCAGAAACAAGTTTCAACAGATTGCAGTGACACTCCAGGAAATACTTCAGGACCTCGTTCAGAATGCTGTCAGAGGGAAAGGAATTTGTTTTAGGCAAGACATAGAGTATAAAATTTGAATTTCTTTCACAAACTTAAAACTAAAACATTATATAGCCTCTCTCTGTTTTGGACCCAACATGTCTCTGTCTATTTGGATAACTATTGGGTGCATATTTTTTGGTGAGCTGTCAACAGTGAAGTGTGAAAACAGATGTGCTTCTGCTATTTTCATTATTGGGGAAATAAAAGCAGCTGTGCTGGGCTAGTGCACACGGAAGGCTCTCAGCTTGGCCTTTGCACTCGGGGAGCTGGAAAACCTGGCAGTGGAGAACAGGCTTTCATCAGGAAGATCTCTAAACTCTAAACAAGGTCACTGAGCTCTGTTCTGGGTTCCATTCTGTACTGGAGCTGTTGATTCAGTTTCTTGAGGTGTGAAAGCTCCACATATGTGGACACCAGCCAAAGCTGGCATAGGCACTGTGGCCTTGATTTGCATAAGGCTGACGAGTTTAGAATCATACCTTGTCGGAATTTGAGACCCTATCATTTAAAATAGCAGATCACCCTTGAGTGATCAGCAGAAACCGAGGACAGTGCTTTTGTGAAGTTCTGCTAACACTATTGGGGCAAGAAGGGCCAATATGTTTTCTAGACACAATACACACAGTGGGGAAGAAACCCAGCATATTTAGCAAAAGAAAAATAAATCATAGTATAAAAACAGCCTTCTTTTGTGCACTTGCAGGACATGACAGTAACCAGATGTTAAAATTTATTTTTTTATTTTTTTATTTCTTTTTTTGCATTAAATTGGTGTTTTATGTGCAGAACGGCTATTTGGGCCAAGTCTGAGACATTTGTCACAGAAGTAAGAAAGTAAAAATCTTTTCTCGATTTTTTACTTTCTTCTGCAGGAGTCTGGTGTCTGTGTTCGTGTTTTTGTATGTGGAGAGCAGATTCTTTTCTCTCTCTCTCTCTCTCTCTCTCTCTGTGTGTGTGTGTGTGTGTTAGGGCCAAATATGCACATGGCTGGTGCTTTTCCTGTCTTTACCTAGGTTATCCCTTGGTGAATAAAATGTGAGACTGATAAAATTGGCCTTCTTCGTTTAAGCTGGAATTATATAAATGGTCAGGAGGAGAAAAAGAAAAGTGATAAAAGGGGAAAGTGGTATATTTAACTCTGGAAAATTTCAAGCTACTACAGTTATTGACAGTGTGGAGAAATTTTTGTGAAGGGAAGAAATCAAATGGACCACAGATAGTGAGAAAAGTCACTTCATTCAAGGGTGTGAATTTTGCCTTGAAATTATGTAATGATTTTGCCTCGAGGTAGGCAATTATACAACTAGCTCTTCACTGTAGCCCTAGACAGAATATTCAAATTCAATACAGACACAGGTGTTTCTAATAGGACATAAAATTCTGTGGACTCTTGATGTTCATTTTCATAAACTGCATATGAACCAAAGTCTCTTAAAACCCTTTCGTTTGTTCTTCCTCTCCTTGCAGAGTTCAAAAGACTCAGGTTATGAGGTAATTTTACCAGGAGAATGAGGAAGGCGAGCAATTTTAGATGTGGTCTCCAGAAAGCCTTGTTGTGAATCTGCGCTCCTTACTCAAGCCAGAGGAAGCTGCCCTGGAGACATTTCTTTCCCAGGTGAGGATTTTTGGTTCAGTGGGTTCAGCTCAGATGATGTTTTTTTTTGTTTTGTTTTGTTTTGTTGTCTAGTTTTCCAACTCTCTCCTCTTTCTCTCTTTCTCTTACACTCCTGGCTTTAAAATGCTGTAACTAACAGCTAACGTTTGACCAAACTCAGAAAACCTTAGTATAAGAAAATTATTCGACCATTAGAATCACAGAATGGTTATGGGAATGCTGGTTCAAACCTTCTGATCAACTCTCAAGAAACGGGTTTAAGTCCAACCTTTGGTTAAGTCCTGTTGATGTTGTTGTTGTTGTTTGCTGTTGTTTTAAGACAAGGTCTCCCTGTAGTCCCAGCTGGCCTGGAACTCATGTAGATTAGGCTGGCCTCCAGCTCACAGAGATTCGCCTGCCTCTGTCTCCTGAGTGCTGGGATTAAAGGCACATGCCACAACGCCCGGCCCGATTGATTTTTTTTTTTAAAAAAGCCCAACTCTTAAAAAATAACTGTTTGTACGTTGTCCCTATTGAGCCTTCTGAACTGGCTGTAGGCTAAATGGGAACTTGGAGAACCTCACAGTGTAAGAGCAGGAGACAGTGCTGGATGGTGAAGGAAAGCGCTGACCTCAGGCTCTCCCTCCTCCAGGGACCTTCCAGAGACATCGCTGATGCCCTGGAACCTCCCCAGCAGGGCCTGCCGGAACCAGTCTCTGCGTTTGTCTCTTGCTCTCTCTAGCATTCCCACCTTTGCACAGGACATTTGTTCCCTTATGCTCTGAAATCAATCCGCAAGACTGGGCTTCACCTAAACTTTGCCTAAATACAGAGAAACTGTACAGAGAGCCACAGACTCCTCGTTGACAGCAGCTCCTTTCCTCTCAGCTAAAAAAAAACAAAGTCCAGAAGTATAAAAATCTCTCAACCTCAGGTTTCTTTCAGTCTGGATAACGTTGACCCAAAGACAATGGCCTCCAGCTGCAGCGGAGGAGGCCTGCCTGATGGAGGACACCACCCTCTCCTCCATATTTACGAGTCCCTTCTTTTAGGGATCTACTGGCTGCCACAAGCTCTTGTCTAGAGTAATTTTAGCCCCTTTCTTCACCTTTTCCTTCCGCCTAGTGTAGACACATTTCTCCTACCCTTAAAAATCTTGCGTCTTGCCTGCATCTCCAGCTCCTTACTTTCCTGGGTTTCCTCATTTCTTCTTTTTCCCACATTCGAGCCTTCTCTTCTTTGCTGGTATCCCAGCCCTTAGTCCCCCCCCCCCCCGCCCGCACTTCTGGAGTCTCCCACTGCTTTGACTTCCCTCAGCCTTCTTTTCTATCTTCTGAACTTGGATTATCTTCAGATTGTTTTTTATAGAGCATGCTTTATCTGAGAGACATTATTTGTTTTAAGATTCGAACAACTGCCTGTCCAGGTGACAAGTTACCACTAGATTTCTCCAGCATAGACTTCTCTGAGAAATAACCACACCAACAGAAATCACCTCATAACTCCTGGAATTCAGAGGGTCTCTTTTGTCTGTGTACCATCACCTACCATCAGCCCCTTTCCCTGCTGCTGCTTTGTAATCCCTGGACTGCACTTCTTTCCTCTTACACTGACCTCTTCTGCCTAGGGCTGCTGACTTTGCCTTTTCAGTAGCTAAACAGACAGGATCGTGACTCTGCTACCTTTTTCTCTTGCCTTATTCTTTCTTAAACTTCATGATGCACATTTCTAGAGACAATTTTTGTCAAACAAAAAGCTGTAAGTCAATTGCTTGAAGCAGTTTCACTGCTTCACATGCTGACACAGGCAAATACATGCAAACACAGTTATTATTCTACCTGGTTTGGCAGGATAGCAGACATTTGATGGATGAAATGTTTTGCAATATATTTCATTACTCTAAGGATTACATATGCCTTTATAAGAGTCAGATCCTATATTTTAGGAAAGTAACCCGCTGAGATTTAGAAATGATCAAGTCCAAGGGTGGAGGTGGATAAAGTCAGTTGAAATCTTTGTTCTCATTGGTATATACAAATGAGGTATGGGTAGCACTTGATAAATGTAAATTAGTGTATTTATAGCTCTCTGTTTTTTTGATTGTTTTTTTAATTTTTAAAAAAATTTTATTGAGACTTTCATACATGCATATAAGTTGTTTTGATCAAATCCACACCCACTCCCTCCCCTCCAACCTCCCATATCTCCCCATCCAAGTATTCGCTTTCCTTCCTTCCTTCCTTCCTTCCTTCCTTCCTTCCTTCCTTCCTTCCTTCCTTTCCTTTCCTTTTCTCTTTAATGGGGCTTTTTGCTACTCTAACATTCCCCCCTCTGAAGAGGTAACCCTAAAATCTTTTAGAGATTAGATAAGAGCTCCCAAATGCTTTTGACATTTTTGGCCTTCGGAACAGAGTATGTTGTTAAGAGGCCTCTGTTTTATACACTAGTTCCACTGTGGGGATTTTGTTGGTAGAGCCCTTAGAAAGGGTGTGGTAAAGGGTGACACAATACCGAAAGTTTAGGTCACAGGTACGCAGCTAGATGGAAAATAAAAAGAAGTACCATGACACATGGTATCGGTGAGATACAATCAGACTAAAGCTTCTAATGCAGGAGGAAAGCAAAGGCTGCAGTGCCAGTGTCTACTGGGTCTCTAGGAGGAACCACTGGAGTCACCACAGTACTCACAAAAAATATGGAATGACCCACAGCTGGTAAATGGGTGGGTTGACATAGGCAGAGTAAGGCAAAAATCTCATGTTGGAAAAGCTTGGTCTCTACTGGAGCACTGTTCAGAAGTGGGTGTTTGGGAAGTGATTAAATCATGAAAGTTCTGACCACATTGATGGATTAATTCATTGTGGAATCAGAGCTTCGTGTGTATATGGGGGGGTGGGGAAGAGAATCCTTGTTATATCATCAAACTCATTCCTGGTGGAAAAAAGGCAAGCACCTTTCTCTACCCCATGCATCTTACCATAATGTTCCATCTCACCACGGGCCCCAGAGACAACAAGTGTCCAGGGCCTGAATCTTCTGAAACCATGAGTTAAAAAAAATTTTTTCCTCTTGAGATGACTTTTTCAAATTATATCTATATCTATCTATCTATCTATCATCTATCTATCTATCATCTATCATCTATCTATCATCTATCTACCTACCTATCTCATCTATCATCTATCTATATCTTGAATATACATATATATGTATATGTATATGTACATATATATGTATATCTAGATCTATCATCTATCTATTTTAAATTATGTGCCTATGTATGGGTCTGTGTTTGGGTCTGTGCTTGCCAGAAGCATCAAATACCCCTTGGAACTGGAGTTACAGGCCATTGTGAGCTGCCTCACATGAAAATCAAACTTCAGTCCTCTGCAAGAATAGCCCTTTCTTGACTGCCAAACCTTCTCTCCAGCCCCATTTGGTATATTTTCAGTGTTGGAAATCTGACAACCACCCTAAAAGTTTTAAGAACAGAGAGAGTCAGAGTGACCATGATGGTGAAGTTCCAGGCACAGATGGAGATATGTAGAGGCCAGGGCAGGGAGTCTAGGTTTTATTCTAAAAGTAATGAGAAACAATTGAATATTTTTAACCAGAGTATTTTTAAATATTCTTTAATCAAAGACTAAGGTGATCTGATGTGCATTTTTACAAACAACTTGTTGCCCTGGAATTGAGTTATAAGAGGACATTAATGGGAGCAGTGTAGATTATAAGACCACCCAGACAAAAGAGCTTAAAAGTCTGGACAAAGGTGAAGACAGCGGAGATGGTACAGAGTGGATGGGGTCACAGTACGGGTTAGAAGTGCAGCCTACAATTTCTGCTGGTGCGTTAGAAGCAAATTGGAAGATGAAAGATAACTTCTTAACTTTAGACCACATGGGGGAAGGCATATGATAGAAAGTGCCTTCTACTGAAGTAAAAAACAATGATTTGGGGTTTATGACCACAGTACAGAACAAGCTTTAGCTCTATTTTGGACGTATTTAGTTTCAGGTACAGCTATTAAATAGCAACAAGTAGGAGTAAGCCCGAAACCCTGGCCAAGTTCTTGGGTTGGACATACAAATGGAGATGTCACTATCCTTCTAGGGGAACCCGATCCTTCTCTCTAACTAGGGACATACATATGATTTCCAGAATATACTGCAATCCCAAGGTTGACTACAGTTCCCAACAGAATACCTGACATCAAATAGTCATTCTGTGACTATTATCATAGTCACTTACTAAAGAACGTAGGTATAAGACAGCTTCCAGAACTCATAGTGTGGGCATGTGAAAGCAGCAGACAGTGCACAGGGAAGAAACTCAAAATAAAGGAAGGAACATTTGAAATCACAGGATATAGTGTCCAAGGATTTATATTCTTTTTTTTAAGAACAATTTTTTTCATTTATTATTTTTATTTTATGTGTATGCGTGTATTGCCTGCTTGTAGGTAAGTGTACCCGTGTCATGCAATGCCCTCAGAGGTCAGAAGAGACTGTCATATCCCCTGGGACTTGAGTTACAGACAGTTGTTAGCTGCCATGTGGGTGCTGGGATTCAAACCCAGCAAGAACAGCCAGTGTCCTTAACTGCTGAGCCATCTCTTCAGCCCCCAAGATTTATATTCTGAGCCAGTTCTAACCAATAGAAATATAAGCTGCAAAGTTAATTTTAAACTTCCAAGTGATCATATTTTAAAAAGTAAAAGAGGGGCTGGAGAAATGGCTTAGTAGTTAAGAGCACATACTGCCTTTGCTGAAAACCTGAGTTTGATTCTCAGAACGCACAATATTGCTTGTAACTCTGGCTCCAGGTAATCCAGTGTTCTCTTTGTTCTCTTTTGGCCTCTGTAGACATCTCTCTCCCTCTCTCTCTCTCTCTCTCTCTATATATATATATATATATGTACATACATACACACACAGTTAAAATAATTTAAAATAAATATTTTAAAAAGTAAAAGAAACAAGTAAAATAATTTTATTATATAATTTAAGACTATATCTAAACTATTTCATTTTAATATTTAGTAAATTTAACTGATAAATGTTGCATTCTTTTGTACTAGTTACATGAAATATATGTCTTATGTTTATAGCACATAACAATATGCCCAGCATTTACAATATATTGACAGTCACATTCTCAGCATAGTTACATGTATTGCATAAATATGTAGCTCAGAGCCTCCTTAAAATGTGCTATAAACCCAGATAAAACCATTGGGAATTGAAAGTAAGTTGAAAGTGCTTTGAATACACTTGCCTCACTGAGCATCGCAGGAACACAGTACATAGGTGCAGTCACAGCCTCTCCTTGTGATGATGCAGCTCCCTGCTCTTTCCCAGTATTGCAAGAGTAAGCTTTACTCCATCTAGACTAGTTGGAAATTGATCAAAATCCAAATTTTGAAGTAATATTTCTACTGAGTATGTATCACTTTTTCGTCATTGTTGTTGTTGATCTTTTTGAGACAGGGTCTCCCTGCAGCCCCAGCTGGTCTGGAACACTCTATGTAGAACAGGATGGCTGTGAACACACAGAGATTTGCCTGCTTCTGCCTTCCTAGTGCTGGGAATAAAGGCCTGCAACACCATGCCAGGCTACTTATCACTTTTGTACCATTAAAAGTCAAATTACTATTAAGTCAGGCCACAGTAAGCCTGACTGTCTACACAGAATTTGGTACACTGTGCTGCAGAATAGAGCTCAGTTGATACATGTGGCTGGTGTCTCCTATTTTGCTGAAAATCTAACCTGTGTAAAGAAGAAGCAAGGGCTTGTGGGTAAGTTGGTTTATCACTCTATTACTGGTGAAGAACATCAAGAAGTTCAAGTGTGAAGGACTTAGTGATACTAGATTTCATTACCCATGGATCAGACAGGATGAATGAGAGAAGTTATAAACAATGGTGAAAATCAAAGACAGAAAGAAATTCTATAGTAAAGAACAGTATAATAACTATGATGTAGAAATCAGAAATATAAAACTAAAAATTGTGTTATCATAGTACAAGATAAAAAAAATGCCTAAATTCAGTTGATTATTAAATGGTTTCTATGTTTAAGCTCTGTCAAAAGTAGAGAGTGTTTTTTTCTGGCTTATTTTTATGGCCTTGGTAGAAAAAGTATATCATATCAGAGATTGTTTTAATTTATTTATAATTTACCAGGATTGTATATTTGTTTAACTTTTCAATCTAAAGCAACGGTTTCCATTTGTCACCTTGAATTGTGGATGAGTCAAGATCTCCAAAACAGCACAGGGTGACAGTGATCATTAGGCAAACCTGATGACAGTATCCTGCTCTGCCTCTAGAAAACACGCTGTGAGCGCAGATAGTGCACGGAACTCCAGCGCCTTATCAGATAAAAGGACACTGCTGAGGTGGGACACTTCATTTCCATCCTCTGGTACTTCTGAGGAAACAACAGCAAGGGTGTATCAGAAATGATAAGAGGTGCACAGAACTGGTGCCTGTTTTTTGTCCATAGGGAGAACACTTCTGTGACTAAAGAGGCCCTGGGAGAAACTCAAGATATAGTCTATACATGGGCATTTCAAGATTATATTCTTTAGTTATAAGCAATGCACCAGAGTTTTATTTGTGTATTGTTTTCTGATGTATTATTTCACTCCCCAGAAAGACAGATTATGAATTTTTGCAAGTAGAAAAGAAAAAAAAACATGCAAAAGATTATACTATAAACAGAGAGTCTGGGCCTAGAGATGGCTAAGTGGTTAAGAGCATTAACTGCTCTTCAGAGGGTCTGAGCTCGGTGCCCGGCACTCATGAAAATTGGCTGGCAATCACCTGTAACTTCAGCTCCAGGGATCCTAGTCCTTTTTCTGACCTCCATGGGCACTCACACATGTGGCATATATTCACACAAATACACACATACACAGAAGTAAAACTAAATTTTAAAAAATCACAGAAAGTCCTTTCACATATGAAGTCAACTGGCTACTTGAACAATGACAATTTTCACTATACCTGTTGGCATCTGATGATCTCACATGCAGTGAGTAATGTTTTTCTTTTAAACAATCGTTTTCATATTACTCTTGATCACATTCCTTAATTACCTCAAAGGATTAAGTATTTATATTATTTGGCTTTTCTTTTTTCATTCAATAAGCATTTAGTGAGTTTCCTTGATGTACATTTTAATAAAGCAGCTACATTTTCTTTGCCAGTTTGTATTCAGTTTCTTAAACCGTATTTGTACATCTTTTTAAATTTAGCACTAAAATAAGGCTGTTTGATTTTCACCAGAAGCAACAAAACATTGATTCATATAGGCTTTAGAAACTTTGTTACAAAGCTAGGCTTCTGGACCTTGTTTTGCAAAGTCTCTCCAATGATGCATGATTCTTTGTGATCCACACTTGCCCCAAGGTTAGCCCTGGACAGGTGCAGAAAGGTGGGGCAAAAACCGAGGCAACCAGTTGGGCTGTGACAGGGTCAGGGTGTGTGGGTGTGAAGGAAGTCTACAGCTGTGGCAATTTTGTTGTTGTTTTTTAGAGTTCAGTTTTTCATTGAACATTTCATTACAAAAGAATTTCAGTCAAAAAGATCAAAGCCAGTGCCATCAGGTTCCTCAGATTCTCTTTGCTTCCACCTCGGAGCACTGACCCCGGAGCACCATCGGTGGTCGTTGGAAAGGGCAGGGCCTCCTGCTGGACCAGGTCCACCAGGCCTGACTTTGTAGACAAGGCTCTCAGTGATTAATTTTGAATGTCACAGAACAAACTGAGCTTATTTGTTGGGAGAAAGTTCTGTGCATGTTAGATTATTTCTTTTCAGGTTAAATATATTGCATAATTTTCTACTCACTGGTAGAAAATATCAATTTTAGCTTTATTTGAAAAATGTCAAAGTAATTTTCACTCTGTTTTCTTTTTAGACAGACCTACACTTTTTATTTGATCCCAGTTGGAAGACTCTTCCTTACAAGACCTAGACAGGCCTGGCTCAGGACAGTTCACAGCAAGGTCTGAAGTTCATGGTGGTGGAACTTTGTTTAAACAGGAAAGAAGCTGTAAGCCAGAGATGGTGAGATCTTACTAACTGATGAGTCTCTTTTGTGCTACTCAGCAGGGTGAGGAATCATGAAGAGATTTGAGACCGTTAAAGAAAATAGTTGAAAATAAAAATAAAATAATAAATAATGAAAGGAAAAGAAATTCCCTGGAGATCCCTTTTGAAAGGGAAAGTTTGCCTCTGTCCTTTGCATAGACAATTTTGCTAGACCTGATTGCTGATGATCTTGTACCCCTGTATGCCTTTATTTTATTTAAGGAACTTGTTCCTCTGCTTCTTTCAGGTTATGTTTTAAAATATTTTTCAAAGAACCAGAAACAAGCAGTTTGACAAGAAGAAAATGGCAGAGCCAGACATGATAAAGATGAGACTTATATAATTTATGTTTGTCCAGGTTTTACTCTTACTTATAAGAAAAGAATAATATTATATTGCTTTTAAAGGTTTTGCTGCGTTGACTGTGTTTTCTCTTTGTTTTCCTTTTTTTTTTTTTGGTTTCTATTTTGTTTTGTTGCTTTTTGAGTCAGGCTTTCCCTGTAGCCCCAAACTGGCCTGGAACTCACTATGGAGATCCACTCTGCTTCTGCCTCCTGAGTGCTGGGATTAAATGCATGTGCCACCATGCCTTGATGTTTTGCTTTTTTCTTTTTAATTAATTAAATATTAATTTATTTATTTTGTATGAGTGTTATGCCTACATGTATGTAAGTGTGCCCATGTCATGCAGTGCCTGCGGAGGACAGAAGAGGGCTTTGGATCCCCTGGACCCAGAGCTACCTATGGTTGTTTGCTGCCATGTGGGTGCTGGAATTTGAACCTGGGTCTTCTGCAAGAACAGTCAGTGTTCTTAACCACCAAGCCATCTCTCCAGTCCCACGGTTTGCTTTTTTAAAAGACAAAAATTCAGAGTAATTCTTTAAGGGATTAAATAATATACCAAATGTATTTAAGATAGCTTGTTACTACATTTGGGTAGATACTCCATGAACACTTAACAAAGTAAAAATTTAGTATGTAATAAAACATCAAGAAGAAATAATAATTAAGGAGAAATAGTTAAAATTATTTGATAGACTTTAAAATGAGCTATTAAAATGAGCTACGGTTGGTTAATAAACTTTTTTTTTTTTTGAGGAAGGGGAGTTACTACCATGGTCAAAAGAAAAAATCTATAGTCAGCTTTATGTTCAAAGTTAATGATACCTATAATTTTCATATCCTTTGATGTAAGCTTCACTGTCAAGTAGTTAAAAATATAAAAAAGAGTCAATCTCTATTTGCAAGAGTCAGTGGCTTGGGGCTATCTGGAGAAAGGGAGGGAGGGAAGGAGGGAAGGAAGGAGGGAGAGATAGAGAAAGAGAGAGAGAGAGAAAGAAAGAAAGAAAGAAAGAAAGAAAGAAAGAAAAGAAAGGAAAGAAATATTAGTCCAGTAAAGGGGGGGGTCCTCCTTCTCTGGGATACCAAACCATGAGATCTGCAAATCCCAGAAAAGAGAAAGACGCGGACAAGGTTATTTGAGATTAAGCACAAAAACTAATGGTTTTACTAATTGTTCCAGGGGGTCCTGTGATTGGGCTTGAAGCCAACACACTTTGGCCAACAAAGCCTCTCAATTAGATACAGTCTGCATGCCAAGTTCCTTAGCAAGAGCATGTGAAAGGGCTTCTTTTGACTTTTGATCAAACCCATTTAAAATCTTTGCCATGGGACCCTAAATATGCCTGGAATGCCTCATACCTGGGAAAGCTTTAAGTTTGATGTATGTTATTAGCATAGCGTTTCTGGTCAATAAGGTCACAGTGTTCTCAAGTAAGTGTGTTCAAAACAAAATGCTGCATGGATCTGGGTATTCATCTATATTTGCTTGCAATGCCAAACCCTCAGTTCTTGGAGACAGGAAACTTGTCTTACACCACTGTGTGGCACAGAACTCAACACATGGTAAACATTTACTGAATTAAAAAAAAATTATTGGATGGATAAACTAAACATTAAACAGCAGATTTCTTGCTCTTGCAAAATGGGCACCAAACAAATAGGTGGTGTAAGGTTTGGTAGAATCCTTTCTTCCCTATTTTCCCAGTTACCCATGGTGAGGACTGCAATGCTTGCGCTTTTAGGCCAAAAGAAGAAGTTTTTCACCCTGAGAAGCTCTGGCTGATGGCAGTGTGCCTGCCTTGTGGAGGTTGTCTAATCCTTCCTTTGAAAGGCTCGTTTGTACAGGGAAGGGAAGTCTCCTGCTTGGAGAAGGGCTTTCACTTCAGTCCACTTCATTTTCTCTTTAAGTATAAGAAATATAGGGGTTGATTAACAGCTAGAACTGGATACATTATTTTCGGGGTTTATTAGTCTTTTCTGTTGAATTTTTAATGATAATACAATATTATACATAAAATCCAGAAATCATCTGGGCACATTCCCTTTTCAGAGAGATGTTCCCTGATTTCATCTCAGAGGAGTTAGACACAGTAAGTGGCATGACTGAGCCCCCATACAAGAGTCAGGGCAATGTGGTAATTTCTGTGGCCCTGCAAGCAATCCCCAGGCTGTTGTGATAAGCTCCTCTATACAAAATACATCCTCAGCAAAAAGAGCTAAAGCTGTTTTGTTTTTTTTTCTCTAAGGACAACTGCAGGAATTTAAGAGATAGTGAACACTTAACTCTTAACCATGAAAGTTTGAAGAACTGGTAAAAATTTACTTCTACAAATTCAAACACTATTTGCAAACTCAAATATCTAAGGGGGCCAGAAAGAACTAAAATCTGTAAGGTGGGCAGGTATTAAAGAAAAGAAGTAGTGACTGTGGCAGAATGGTTAAGTTTGTTCACAGTCTTGCAAACACCAGAGACACACTTACATACCTTGGGCCATGTGCCAGTAGCTATATGTAGCCCTTTGGCCATTATGTTTAATGCATAAATCCTACCCTAGTGTTTCGTTATTTCTTCTGTTTTAGGACAATTTTTCCAAGTAGGAGGCAAGCTTAGATCTATCTATGGCCATACAAAAATTTTTAAAAGTTGTGATTTCAACCTGAACTGAAGATTCAGCCTTGCAGGAGTATGATCTACTTATCATTTTCTCACTAAAACAAAACAAAACACAAAAGCCAAAAAGACTTAGTCCACTACCACCCAGTAGAACCTTGATCTTGACCTTTGCTCTGTGCTCCTCTCTTTGAGCGCCCCCTGGAGCTAAGAATCTTTCACGAATGCATCCTCTGCTGTTAATCACTGACTTCCAAGAGATGAGATGTGTAGGCGAAATAGGAGTCGTGCTGGTGCCACTGATGCTAAGAAAACAGCAATAGAAAGAAAAATATGTTTATGTGGATTATGTTTATTTTTCCTTCATGTCTTGTTTGATAAATAACTATTCAGGACATCCTGCATGTGTCAAATTGTGGTAGGTACTCTAAAAAACGTAGAAATTGGCATAACTAAAAGCACACATAAAGCAAGCATTCCTTCTGCCTTTCTGACACCTTAAATATTCTTTTAGTAGCTTTCCTGCTCTGTTCTTCTTAAGTAACAGAATCTCTGGGTTTCTTTTCAAATTTTCCTTGTTCTCACTTCATTTCTTCATGTCTGTACTCCAAATTCTTTGTTTTTAGTTACAGCTGATTTTCTGAAGATTTTTGCCTCATAATCTCTAGCCTCCTTGTTGGCATCTTTTGAGGGACAAACTCATGATTTCAATTTCCTACTGGAATCTTCAACTCAGATATTTCAGTCATTTCAAATCAAACACACCCGAAAGACAATAAAAACCCAAACGTACTCGGTGCCAAATGAGCATCACCAGGAGTGAGTGCTGTGAACCCAGGCAATCTCTGGAGACTGAGGCTCTGGGACTTTGAATAAGGGTTGTTGGTGAATAACTCTGAACAAAGTCAGTAGAGCCCCTGCTGCTGCTGCTGCTGCTTTCAGCTTCGGATTTTTCTGCAGTCTCAATACTTTCAAGGCTCAAACTCAATTCAGCTCTAACATAGTTCAAATTTTAAAGAAGTGTCTCTTTTCCCCCTTCTATATGGAAAGATTGGAGACTAGAGAACAGACGAGCAAACAAGGATTCAGCCACATTCAGCTCACATTAAAATAAAAATCCACACGTTATATAAACATTTGTAGAGTACTGTAACCTTGAAAATCAAAAGGGCAATTCTGAATCTCAGTTGAGAGTCAGCTCTTGAATTCCAGGCATTTTCTTTATTCATTCTGCATCCACTTAAGGCATGGACGAGAAGGCTGGCACTTGCTCTGCCAAGCAGCTGAACGCAGCCTCTAGGGCTCAGGGCTGCACTGCCTTCTGACCTGCCTTCTCCTGAAAGGGCTGCTGTCCTCGCTGCCTCCCGTGCAGCTTGCCGCCCAATTGGACGGTTTCATACCCAACTGGGAAGCTCTTTTGATGCTTACTTTTGAATAAAATAGACGTTTCCTTCTTTTTATCTTACACAGTGTTGCTGTTTCAGAAGAACACGGAGAGGCTTTTCTGTTCCTAGAGTAATCCTGGTGGATTAAGCGTACAATCATAGATAATTAAGAACATGATTTCTTTTTTAAACGTAGAACTGGGTACACCATGAAAATCTTAGCAGTATGGAATTTTTTCATAAGAAAGAAGTACCCTCGTTACCGGGATAGCCTCAAGGAGGAAATGAATTCCACTGTGGCAACTTACAAAAAAGGCCACACAGTGGTGAAGATTCAATAAAAAACAATAAGTTCCATTGAAGAGTCTAATGTCCTGGTCCTGAGCCGCCGCCTCCTCCCCCTCGCCCTCCCCCTCGCCCTCCCCCTCCTCATTCTCCTCCTCCTCTCCTTCCCCCTCCCCCCTCCTCTTCCTTTCCTTTCTTCTTCTTGTCCTTCATTTAAAGTTACAAAAGTTAAATTATTTTTCATTTTTATAGACTTTGAATGGAAAACTGTCCCTTTATAAGGCAGGTAAATACCTTTAAATAGTTTGCATCCACCATCATGAAAGAGGCCTTTTATTATTGCATTTGCTGAGTTAGTTGAACAATATTGCATATCATAGCTTGTTTGCCATAACACTAACTTTGTTCTTAATTGGAGTATTGTTTCAGTGAGTTAGTTTAATGATGAGCCATGTGTTTTCTTTTGTAATGCCCCAAATCACAAACAGTTCAGCCCAGATGAATGAACGGAGTTAGTAAGCATTTAAAGAAAGAATCCTCCCCAATTCTTGTTAGTTTATAAGCAGTGTCTGCATTGAGATGTATTTTTTTTTTTTGAAAAATATTTTGTATTTAAAGGTAGAGCAAGGCAGTGTTGCACTTGACTTAGGTTTGGTTGAGTTAATCATTTGGCTTTTAGAAGTGCATCCTGCATACAGTACCCATCTGTAAAGAATACACAGAAGCTAGGAACTAGTATGACCTATTTAATGCTCAGCATGCAAATATGATTATAACATGGCATCCATATCACTGACTCCCCTGTGTTGGCTTTTCATCATTGTGACAAAACACCCAAAGTAATCAACTTAAAATATGAAAAGTTCATTCTGCTCATAATGTCAGAGACTTCATCCTATAGTCACTTGACTCGATTGCTTTGAGCTTTTGATATCAGTTGTACAGCTTGGTGGGAGCACCTGATGGAAGAGACATTTTTAACTCATGGCAGCCAGGAGGCAAAGAGGAAGAGGAAGAAGGACCATGGTGCTAATATCCTTTTCAAGAGTACTTCTCCAAGGACCCAACTTCCTTCCACAAGGTCCCAGCCCCTAAAGAGTCTTTTACGTCTTAATAGCATCGCAGGCTTGGGACCAAACATTTAACACAGGGGCTTTGGGTGAACGATCAAGTTCCAAACTATAGAATTCCCTATCAATCACTTATTTCCCTGCACTTCTTTTTGGAAAAACAAAGTAAAGCAAAATGATATCTGTCTTTAAGATAATCACCCCCTGGAAATTTTAAAAAAAAAAAAAAAATCCAAGAACCCTAGAAACTTAGTCTCAAGAAAACTAGTATAAGAACTTTTTCTGATTCTAACACCAAGACTAGCTGGCCATTTTGATTCTTGTCATTGATACCCCTAGCCTACAGGGTCAACGCTGAGGACTAAGTCTGCACAGTATGGTGTATGGTGCTTGTGTACTGTGAATGGGCTTTTGGGGGAAGATATAGTATAACATTCTTTCATCAGTTTTCTTAGTTCTTGCACACACACAAACACAGGGCCATATCATCATGCCTAGGTAGTGGGAAAAAGTATTACATGCAAATAAAACAGTATGTGTTATTCTAAGAGATAGGAAAAGAAATATAATGTCTATATAAATACAGAAAAAACCCTGGAAATCTACATCACTTTTTAACCTCAGTTAATTCTGGCCTATAAGCTACTGAGTGATTTTATTCTTTTTTCCACTTAAAAAAGTAGTTTGTTGGGGCTGGAGAGATGGCTCAGCAGTTAAGAGTACTGGCTGCTCTTGCAGAGGACCTGGGTTCGATTCCTAGCACCCACATGGTGGCTAACAACAATCCATAACTCCAGTTCCAGGGAATCCAATGCCCTCTTCTGACCTCCACAGGCATTGCACGACACGGGTGTACTTACATGCATACAGGCAGTACACTCATACACATAAAATAAAATAATAAAAGAAAGTAAATAAAATAAGAATTAAAAAAAGGAGTGTATTAGGTTAGCATGCCAAGTGATGGGCTTCAATATTGCATTCATACATATTTGCTACTATATTTTGATTTCATTCTTCTGCTGTTCTAATTGTTTTAAACTGTTTTCAACTTTTTTTCTACAAAAACATATTGCCTTATTAAATTGTTTAAATGTCCAAGAAAGCAAAAATAATATTCATGACATTGGGAAAAAACTCAAACCTAGAAGAAATATTCTTTTCAAAAGTGGAATGAACAACACTCCAGTTAAACACTAGAAGAGAAGGAGAATTGAATGGGGTCAGCCGCATGGGTGGTGCGGGAGTGCAGGAGTCCACCAGACACCTGAGAGGATGGTGCTGAGGAGTGTGTAGAGAGAGGCGCACCTTCTCCCGTAGCTCCTACCCATTCCAGATGTCTGGAAATTATCACTGGCCCTTGACTCCTCCCTAGTTCAAGGTGCTTCTATTTTAGTTTCTGATTTTTCTAAAATTTATCTTGCTTGGTATTCACTGAGCGTCATGAATCTGTGGTTTGGTGTCTATGGTTAATTTTGGAAATTTCTCAGCGTTATTATTGAAGATATTTCTTTCTTCTCTCTTGTTGCCCCTGGGTCTTCTAATTATGTATATATTACATCTTTTGAAATTGCTGCATTATTCTTTAATGTTCTGGTTTATGTCCATTATTAATTTTTTCTTTAGAACATTTCTGTTTACTTCTTTTAAAGCTCACTGCTTTCTTCTTCAACTATATTCTAGTATATTAATCATCTATAGAAGATATTATTCATGTAATTAGTGCTTTTGGTTTTTAGAGTTCTTTTGGATTTTTTTCTTAGAATGTCTTTTTCTTTGCTTACATTATCAAGTTTTTGTTTTGTATGATAAATTCATTTTTCATTTGATCTCTTGCTATATTTTACAATAGTTATGTTGAATTTCTTGTCTAATAATTTCAAATCTGTGTCATGTCTGGGCCAGGGTCTGTGGCTTGTGTTATCTCTTCAGAATAGTTTTTCCTTGCTTTTAGCATGTCCTATGATCGTTTGTTAAATGTTGTGACATAAGGAATAACAAGCTTTAAAATCACACTTTTTTCTTAATCTGCTGGGGGTTGGATTAGGTCATGTTTAACGTTTACTGTAGTTGTAAATGTTGGAGGTGCCCTTAATTTTCCTTCTCCTTGACCTTAGTCATCCCTATGAACTCTTTTTTTACATGGAATTTGTACCTTGAAACTCTTTAAATTGTCATCCGTGGTCATTATTTAGAGTCCTTGTATGGTGGTAAAATAGAGGAGGCGAAGCATTCTGTAATCTTGAGAGCAAGTCTGCATCTTTCAGCAGGTCTGAGTCACACCATGTCAATCTCAATTATGTTTTCACCATTCTCCTCTCCGGGTAGAAGACAGAAGTTTGAAGAGGCAGGAGTTGAGGGGAAATGTTCTATCCACAGGTAAGGGGCTGTGAAGGCCTTTTCTTCTGGAAGTAGATTTTTGTTGTAAAGACCTCTTCCTTTTTCCCTACCAGAGTCATAAAGAGATTCTTTTTGTTTCTCACAAAAGAATCTAGTGGGATTTCTGGAAGTAGACTATGTGAAGGTGTAGGTGGTTCCTGTAAAGCTGTGTCCCTACTAACATTCTTCCATTTCATGCTAGATCGCTCTAAACCTTCGGCAGCCAATCACAATTCCCATTTAAGTGTGTTGACTAGCCTATAGTTGCAGAGGCTGCCTCTCTAAGTAAATACATGCTGCCCATGACTCTGAATTCTCATGTCTTGCTAGATTTGGGAATGGTGGCTTGCTCTGCAACCTCATTTTTTCCTGATGGGTACAGGAAGAGCCATTGATTTTCAGTTTGTTTAGTTTTTTTTTTTTTTTTTCTTGTAAGAATAGATGAGACATGTTCTAAACTTAAAACATGTCAGAACTGATGGCAGAAGTCTCTTCTTCATTCTTTAGGATCAATAAATCTCACTCTTAATTCCATCTTGTGTCTTTGAAATTTATCCATAAGAAAGAAACACAATCCAATAACATTGCTTTCTTGCAGGTTTATTTGCCTCCAACTTAGATCATTTCAGAAACTTCTCAAACAGTCCTTCATGCCCCAACATTTCCTCAAATTATAGTGATCTAGTTTCCCAGGGATGGTGCCAATTAATGCTCACTTTACAAGTAGGATGATTATAACATCCTCTTTTTAGTTTCTCAAAGTGTTCCTTTAGGCAAAAATTATGTGACCACCGTACTTGTAGTAAGCCTTGCCTTGAATCTACCTCTGTCTTCAAATGATCTTTCTAACATATAAATATGATCATCTTCCTCCTGTACAAAACTACTTAGGTTCTTTGCTAAATCCATAGATGTCTTGATGTGTTATTATATAAGAGCATCCAAGATATTTTATTCATAAATGCATAAATGCTATAATGCACTGATTTTTTTAAAGCTTATCTTGTTCTCCCCATTATAACCCTCCTTCCCTCCTCCCCAGTTGAAATACCCTCCCCATTTTTCCCATTTCTCTCTTAATAGTGCCTGTGCCCTACTTTTCCCTTCTCTTAAGCTCCTTCTTTCTCTCTTCCCCAATGTACATTGATTTTTTTTAAACTGTCCTCTTTCCTTCTACCAACTTTCTGAAGCACAATTTATTTATGTTTTTGTAATCTGCAATACAGTGTGGAATACTGACTGCGGTCATTCCATTCTGAATGGTAAAGGAGCAGAAGATCACAGTAACAAAGAGACTTTCATGCCACCAGGGAGGCTATTCCTGTTGATATGGAGAACCTCTGCCACTTGGGACTGCTAAACTGCAAAGCTGTGAAAAGAAAAAAAGATTTTTTGTGTGTTCAGACACACTGGAAACATTTGAAACTGTCAACCTGCTATATATAGGCATATGTACATATGGATGCATGCATGAATCTTTTATTTAAAAGCTAGGGTGGAGCCTTTGTTAGATTTATGAAAGTTTGTTTTGGAATGCTCAGTCTGTTTTCTTAGAAAAAGGCAGCACTGGTACAGAGTAGATAAACCCTAGGGTAGCCATAGGGATACCTCAGGGATACACCTCAAAGTAGCCACACCGATACTCAGGATTTACACATTAGTGTGGCCCCACCTATACTCAGAAGACAGACAGCACAGTCTGCACTGTAATAGTCCTGCTTGTTGGGAAGTGCTATCAATATAATAATTAATCTGATAATGCTAATATTAATAAATTGCTGTAAATTTTTGTTTGTTTTTCAGAGGATACTATTGTAATTCCAACATATTTTTGGTTTAAGCACAAGACTGAAGGCCTGTTGAAAACACCTTATTAATTTGGCTCAGGTGACAGGTGAATTGTTTGGCATCCAAACATCCTCATTGGAAGAAGGATGGCCACATAACCTCACTGAAAAGAAATTACACTCTCAGGGGCTGGAGAGATGACTCAATGGTTAGGAGCACTGGTTGTTCTTTAGAGGAGCCGAGTTCAGTCCTAGCACCCACAGGGCAGCTAACAACTGTCAGTAACTCCAGTTCCAGGGGATCTGACACCCTCTTCTGTGCTCTAAGAGCACTGCACTTACACACATGGGGACACTTACATATGTACAGGCAAACCACTCATACACATAAAAAAATAAATTAAAAAATAAAAAAGAAATTACAACCTCAGATAATGACTGAAATTTTGGGGAGAAGCTTGGGGCACAGACAGATGAATCTTGACTTTCAGGCTGTGGTGTTGGTTACTCATTTATAATTTAGACAATGCACTTTATTGGGAAGTATTCTGGCAAGAAGCACTGACCATTCTTGCCCAATGTGAAGAAGCTTAAAAAAATAGGGTTTTTTTCTAGGTACATTTTAAAGTCAGAAGATTATGTACCATAATGACAGAGAGTGCCTTCTCTCTGTCCCCTCCCATGTCCATCCACAGTTCTCACAAAGGAGAAACAGCAAGGTGTCCTCTAACCCTGCCCCTATTGTTCTTATTACTCTCTAAAGGTAGTGTTTCCTGAGCCTTATTTTTCTCTTTATTCTCCTCTGTTTATTAACTGAGCTTCAATGGGTTGACACCACACAAACAGGAGCTACATACGCTCTGATTGGAGTCTGAAAGGGCAAAATCAGCTTGCTCTTCTTGGGTGGAGCAAAGTAGACAAACATGCAGATTCTCAATGACGCCAACTCCAGTCACCCCCTATGCACCGTCCTTATCTTCTCTGCCTGCCTGGACTTTGTGTGTTTGTTTTATTTTGTTTTGATTTTTTTGAGAACAAGGTCTTGATATGTAGCCCAGGCTGGTCTTGAACTCATGATTCTTTTGCTTCAGCCTCCCACGTGCTGAGATTACAGGTATATGCCACCACATCTGTTTTAAAAGCATATTGTTTTGTTGTTTAATAAAATTATTTAGGTATGGCGAGGCTAAAAACTCAAGAGACGATGTCAGTTGACAAAATGGTTTACTATACTTAACAGATCTCAAGGGAAGAATGACAGAGCATGGTGGGTAGTGGGGGCACAAGGAGAAACACCACCAGCTTTGGTCACCAGCAGAGGGGAGAAAACCTTGAGCAAGAATTTTTATCATGGTTCTTAGAAGATTTGTGAAAACATATTAAGTGATGGTAGACTTGGCTGGTTTGAAGCATTGCAGCAGAGTATAGGTTTTCCTAAACTTGTCTGCTATTCGGCCTTGAGTTATTAGTGAGGCAGATCAGAGGGGCCCAATTCTCCCTAAGGGTATTTGAAGTTCGGCATTGTGAAGTGCTGTTGCCAATGTTAATTCTTCACCATAGTCTTTACTATAAGTACCTTTTCTTCCTCTTTAAATAAACTAAGCCACTCAGTCACTTGATTAACAGCTGAAAGACCCTTTCTTTGTGCCCAGCTACTGTCAGTGGAGCACTATCAGTCAAGTAGTTCCGTCCATGACACCCAGCAGTCTGGTTGTTTGGAATACTCCCTGATCATCACTCTGTTGAAGCTCCACTCCAACTGCAAAGGCCACTGGAAGACGCCTGCCGCTGAGGCCACGACTCCTACTTCAGGAGCCCTTGCTGCAGTCACAACCTTTCCAAACAACCTTGGAGTGACCCTTTTCTAGGTAAGACGAAACTCAGAGAACTCTAAGTGACCCTGCTCACCCTGCAGCTGTTAGAGAAGGACTGCACTATCTATTGACTCAACAAAAGCCTGACAGTTCAGTGCAAGGCTTGAGATTGGTATATGAAGAAGTTCTTTGATTGATGCAACTACAAGCCGTGCACATGCAAGGCCATGATTGGTAGAATTCCAATTTAAACCCAGCTTGCCATGTACCTTTCTAGCTGAATAAGTAAACAGTTTCTCAGTCTTGTTAGTCTGAGAGACTTCAATACTGAAGTCAGTATTGCAACATTAGGCCCCAACCAAGGCTTCTCCCAAATTATTACCTATGTGTGTATGTATTTCATCATGGGTAGAATGGATTGAGCCAGTTGCACAAAGAACAGAGGCATCTCTATGGCTTTTAGCTCCAGAATTTGCAGCAGCAGTGAGAAAGCAGGGGATGATTTCCAGAAAGGGGATGGAAGCTAGGCTGTGGAGAGTATGGAGCAAGAGGCTATGAAGGGCTGGAGGTGAGAACTCTGAGACCTTGTTGTTACAAGAGTATCTGAGACCCGCAAAGGTTTAAGAGCAAAGGGTCCCAGCACTGGGAGCTCAGGTGCTATACTAGTTTCTGGCTACTGGTCTATAGCCATTCAAAGTCCAGAGTAGTAAGCCTCAGACCTGAGCACCTAGAGTTGTAAGCATGGGCTTTGAAAGCTTGGAGCAATGAGCATCTAATTCTTAGGCCTTGAGCCACAGGCATGTTGCTTTGTATGCCCTATGCTTTCTCTAGCTTAAGCACAGGAAGCTGGCATTTAAAGTCTGACTTTGAAAGCCTAAAGCCATAAGCCTTTAGTGGCTGGGGCCTGGAGCTTTGGGTTTATAAGCCCAGACTCTGGCACTCATGAGCTCAGGGCTGCCAACACTAACTGTGTTGTTCATTGCCTATACATGATTCTATCTGAATAGAAAGGACCCTCAGAGCACTGTTTATAACATTAGAGCTGGAGGAGTGGAATGTGAGAGTCATATATGGCAGACAACTGAGAATGCAGACCCTAAATTGACTAATGTCTGAAAAACCTGTCCTTGAGAAAGAAGAGTCCCTCTATACAGACAGGGCACAGGAAGACAGGAGGCCAAGGTAAAGTGTCTTAGGCATGTTTTCAGGTTGTCCAGAGTAGGGTACATTTGGCATACACATGTGGACAGATGCGAAAACATCAAACTATCTAAAGCTAGAGATGTGGTTAATATCCCTTTCTCCTTTTGTCCATTTTTCTTTTCCCTTTGGCCTCCATGCTTCTATGAAGAAGCTTTTGATAGTCACCATTCTCTGGTATTGGATGATGGGTAAAGAAGATTTAGGGAGATGAAACTGGGATTTCGTAGCAGGACAAGTCACCCACCCCCTCCCCCCACCCCCAAAGGCCTCATGGCATCCCTATGTAGACCAAGATGGCCTTGAACTCACAGAGATCCACCTCTCTCTGCCTCCTGAGTGTGGGGATTAAAAGAACTTTCAATTTTAATAAAGAAGCCTTTTGTATATAAATCACAGCTAAGAATGGAGCATCATTTAACCAGGGATAGTTCTGTCACTTAACATTAAACTAATGGGCCAGGAGTAGTGACACATGCCTACAATCCTAGCATTCCTGAAGCTGAGGCAGGAGGATCCTGAGTTTGAAGTCAGTCTGAATTATGTAAGACTTTATCACAAACAAAACTTCTAATGAAGTTGAATAATTTAAAAATCATTAAAATAACTGGACAAATTTTTTAAAACAAATCTGGGTACTTAATAAGATATGTAAGGTTCAAACATGCATTTAGAATTTATCATTTTTATTTTGAGTGTGAGTGTATTGCCTGCTTGTACGTGAGTGCACCCATGTCATGCAGTGCCACAGAGGTCAGAAGAGGGTGTTGGATTCCCCTGGAATTGGAGTTAAGGATGATTCGTAGCCGCCATGTGGGTGCTGGGAATCAAACCCGGGTCCTCTGCAAGAGCAGTCAATGCTCTTAACTCCAGCCCCCAAATGAATATATTTTAAAAACTCGATTTAGATATAAACTCTGTACCATAATCTTATATCATGGATATATGCATAGAGCGAATATTATACATATATGGATCTAAGTGACTACGCATTCATTGTTCATGGAATTGACCATTCTTGTCAACATCCAACTGCCTCTATACAAATGGGCTTTGAAAGTATTTCTGTTAAGCCTTTCATTCAACCTCACATATTGAAATATATTTAGTTACCTTTCATTTTCTGTGATCAAATACTTAATAAGAAGCAACTTAAGGATGGAAGTGTTTATATCTATATGGTGAAGACAGCATGGTGGCGGAATGTAAGGCTGCTGGTCATATTATGCCTGTCCACAGACAGGTGGCAGAGACTGGATAGGAAATGGAGCTGGGCTAAGAGAAGTTAAGGTGTGATCTTCATGTCCTGCTTCTTCCAGCTAGACCTTACCTCAAGGCCCGTCCCTAGCTGGAAACAAATTGTTCAACTATGTGAACCTATAGGGGAAACATTTCACATTCAAACCACAAGATTAGGGAAATATTTGGAGCTAAAGCAACATTTCTCAAAGTATATAAAAACTGCTAAAGACTTTCAGTCCCTATTCCTCCAAATTAGGGGCCTTGGGAGTAAGCCCTGATCCTTAACTGAATAACCTGGGTCATGGTGCCCCAACATCTTCACACTCATGTACTTAACCCAGATTCTGGTTAGTACTGGCAGCTGAGATTCTACAACATTCTCCAAGTGAAAGATTTTTTTGAATATTGCTGATAATGTTCCTAAGTACAAGCTTTTTTCTTAAGTCTCAGCATCCAATTCACCTCTTCCCCATTTCCAAACATGCTGCATGTCCAGACACCAGAATTCTGTCTCGATTTATATTTTAAGTTTTTGCAATACATCCTGCAATTGAGACCTACTGACAGGTCTCTGTCATTACAGAACTGGTACATAGTGAATTTCCTAAATGATAACATGAATCTTTATCTAGATTGCTAAATCCTGTACTACTGGTTGAGGATGTTGCTTCCCATCCTGCAAGTCAGCTATAATCAATGAGTGTATTGCCTGCATGTATGTAAGTGTACCTGTATCGCATCATGCAAATTCTATGGAGATCAGAAGTTATTGGATCCCCTCGAACTGGAGTTACGGATGGTTATTAGCTGCCATCTAGGTGCTGGGATTCGAACCTTGGTTCTCTGCAGGAGCAGCCAGTATTCTTAATTTCTGAGCCATCTCTCCAGCCCCAATAATGTGTTTTAAGATAATATGTTAAACATCCCAAACTGATCTGCTGCCTTCCCACATGATCAATCATATTGGCTTGTTTTGCATCTAATTCGTAGCATCACTCTTCCTGTTACATTGGAGGAACTGGACCTCCTTCTGTCTGCAATTAATCATTCCACTTGAGTTTTGAATTTTTCTCATTCCCTGTTTCTCAGATTTTCATATGTGATTATTTGATAAACATCTACCTCTCACACTGGACTATAATTTCTAGGAGACCAGTGAACTTGTTTTATTTTTTTTAATATCTGTTGCATTCTTGATGCTTGGCAGAGAGCCTGGCTCATAGTAAGTACTCAATAAATATGTGTTAAATAAACATGTGAAAATGTTAACACCTTTGAGAGAACTGGACCATGCGGGATAATGTCCATTTTAAAATCTATTCTATTACTCAAACATTCAAAATAATTTAAATAATGAATTGAGATGCTCTTGGGAAAATAAATAATTTAACGTGTTAGAATTCATGGGCTTTAGAAGATCAATCTTCAATTTCAGAGGAACAGATTCATAGACCTTAAAAAATACATAAATAAAAGGGGACATATCCCTGGGCAAAAGTGAAGCCCAATTCTTATTGTTTAGAACATTCCTAAGCTCATCTTGATGTTGAATACTCACATTCCTTTTGTGAATGCTGTTTAGATAATTTTCTCCATTCCATGTTGGCAACAAAACAGAATTGGATTCATTAAATAATTCAACACAGTTCTCAACTATTGCACAAGTCAACAGAAGGATCGTTCTGGGTGCATTTTGGGTTTGGTCTGTAACTTCCAGGTCCTCTGCAAGAGCAGTCAGTGCTCTTAACCTCTGAATCATCTCTCCAGGCCCCCAAATAGCCACATTTTAAGAACTTAATAGCTACACATGGACTGATCCTCATACACTGGGCAACATAGCTCTAGAATATGTTTTATGTGATAATTTCCCATTTAGTCCAAAGAAATACCAACATTTTCTCCTACTGTAGTCACTGGCAAAGCAATCTACTATAAAATGCCAGCTGTGACAATTCTGACACATTTTAGTAGATTTGATGAGCAAGACCCATTTAGAAGCCACAGTGGTCTCCTGAGCCAGGACGCAGCTGTTAATGTACATCCCATCCTTATCTAAAGTCATTGTGGCCCAGGGACAGAGAGGCGTCCCCTTGTGTGTTCAGCACAGCCAGAGGTGATCAAACCCAAACTGACCTGCTTCTCAGCGCATAATCCTTTTACACTCACTCAAATTTGGTTTTGTTTTCTTATTCTAGATAGCTCTAAAGATCAGGTAGCATACTTCCAGACAAAGTACCTATAGATGTTAATACATAGAGTGATATTTTAAATCTGGGATTTTAATAGAGATGAATTTGTGATGAATGAATGAACTAACTCATATTTTCATGAGGACTGAATGAATTTTCTCACAATTTAAGAAATATTTATTTGTGTATGTGTGTGCTTGTGTCTCTGTATGTGTGTATGCACACATGTATATGTGGGCACCTGCAGAGACCTTGGAGCTAGAGTTACAGGGTGTTTGTAAGCCACCTGATATGGGTTTTCGGATCTGAACCCTGGTACTCATGATTATGCAGCCAGTATAACAGGATCTCCCTGTAGCCCCAGCTGGCCTGGAACTCGCTATTTAAACCAGGCTGGCCTTGAATTTACAGAGCTCCACCTACCTCTGCCTCCTGAGTGCTGGGATTAAAGATACACACCACCAAGCCCAGCTTGCAGGCAGTGTTCTTTACTAAGAGCTATCTCTCCAGGCGTGGGTGATTTTCAGACTCCGTTGTTTACAACTAATGCTGCTGTGAAGCCTGCTGCAGGGATGTCTTCAGCAAGGGAGTATGGGAAGTCTGGATAAAGAGTGGCAGGCAGCCGGGCTCAGCCATCCTTCCTCATTCTCCCCACTCTAACCGTCATTTTTGCCTTGTTTTTCTTTTAATGCTTCTGGGTAAAGTCTGGTATGGATAAATGGTTTGGGGGCCAGATAGAAAGCCACCTACCTGAGGGAATCACCTCTGTTTTGATTCAGTTTGAATCTTTTCTCTGTGCTTCCCATATTGCATTTTTATCCTACCATCTGTGCTGAGATGTCCACGCTTTCCCTTAGGGGTTTTTCTTATGCAATTGCTCAAAGAAAAGCCTTTCAATACCACATTGTTTCAGCTCATGTTTATTGTCTTTATTGTTTTCTGCTTACTAAAATAATACATGCTTATGAGAGGAAAATGAAAAAAATAGAAGAAGAAAATAAGTCACCCACAATTGCATCATAAAGTGTTACTATTTTGATTGATTTCCTTGTAATTGTTAGTCTGTATATATTTTAAAGTAAATTGGAATCACATTTTACATGGTTTTCATTATCATAATCCTGTTTTTAGTTCATGAAAGCATAATTATTATTAGCTTTTAAAATTATTAAATCATCTATGTCTCTTGATTTACTTAGCAGTTCCTCTATTGTTAGAAATGTCAAGTGTTTGTGATTTTTCTTCATTAAAAGTTATGCTTTAGTTAATATCCATGTTCAAAACTGCTACTTCAGTGAACATTGTTTCACATAAAATTTTAACTACTCTGAATTTATTATATAGGAATCAAATTAATAAGTAAATAAACTTTCTGTTTACCATGTGTATTGCTAACACATTGCCCTATTGTATCAAATGTAACCCCAACTGAATATATGCCAACCTACACTCACCCTTTCTAGCTTTGAGTTTAACACTTAAAAACAATCTTTTTCAATTACAGTTAACTAAAAAAATAACTCCATATGTTTTGTGAGTCACTATAGCTTACTGTGGAGTACATACATACATACGTACTTACATACATACATACATACATACACCATCCTCCTGTTTAGGAGATTCCAGGCAACTATAATAAAGTACAATAGAAGGGGTGGCATATAAACAACAGAAATTTATTCCTCATAGTCCATATGCTGGAAGTTTAAGACCAGGGTGAAGCAATAGTCAGGCTGTAAGACTTTACCTTCTTCCTATGGGAGAAAAAGCATGAGAAAGCTTTCTAGGGTCTGTCTTTCAAGGTCACTATTCATTCAGCTTCCACTTTGATAACCTAATCATGCCCCAAATGTCTCACCTCCAAATACCATCACATTGAAGGTTAAGATTCCAGCATGAGTTTTAGAAGGGCACAGACATTCAGTTTATAACAATTCCTATGGAAAATGTTCTTCTAAGATGTTAATGATTTAAAAATTATTAATATGAACCGGGCACGGTGGCACACACTTTTAATCCCAGCACTGGGGAGGCTGAGGCTAGAGGATCTTTGTGAGATTGAGGCCAGCCTGGTCTACATAGTGAGTTCCAGGTCAGCTGGGGCTATAAGGAGACTCTCAAAAAGAAAAAAAATATTAATATGAGTTTTTAAAATTAATTTAATTTTACTTTATGTGTATGAGTGTGTTGCCTACTTTATATGTAGGGTGTGTTGCCTGCATGTATGTAAGAGCAGCTATGCATGCAGTGCCTGCAGAAGCTGGCGAGGGCATTGGATCACTTGGAGCTGGAGTTACAGATGGTTGATAGCTCCTATATGGGCCCTGGGAACCAAATCCAGGGTCTCTGCAGGAGCATCCACCGCTCTTAACTGCTGAGCCATGTCTCTAGGCCCTCATATGAGTTTTTTATGTATTCAAGCTAACAAGTTTTGGCCTATCATTCTAATTATGAATGCAAATGACCATTTCTCTTTATGTTTCAGTTCTGTTGACTATTTCCTTTGTTGGATTGGTGTGTGTGTGTGGTGTGGTGTGGTGTGGTGTGGTGTGTGTGTGTGTGTGTGTGTGTGTGTGTGTGTGTTTACAGAGACTTGCTCATAATACTCTTCTAATCCTTATTCATTCTATCATGATGAGTTTCCTTGGCTTCCATTATATAGAATACTCAGAGACTTATCTCTTCAGCCCAAGGATTCAAGATAGAAACTTTCAACTATGTTGGATATATTTTATCTATCAGAGGGGAACATAGATATATAAGAATGAATCCATCACATTAAAAAAAATCAAACTGATTTTAAGAAGACAAATACAATACAAAATTAAGAGAGGCCTTTGAAATTTCTGAGCTTTTATAAAGGTCAGGAGAAAGGTAAGAATGATTACTCAACTGCAAATGTAGGCCACTAAGTTATGGAAGGGGAAATAGACTATCGACAGCAGGGCCAGGAGCCCAGAAGATAACCAAGAGCCATGGAGAAAAATTCTCTTTTTCCTATGAGTCCTAATGAAGATAAAAGAAAGATGTTCTTAGATAAATGTCCAAAGTGCTAAGGGCAATAACTGCTTGAACCTCTGCCAAATGGGACTGTGTAATGCAGATATGTGATGCTATGTTATGCTGGGTGTTTGGGGAATGTGATGGCTAATTGTTTGTGCCAGTCTGACCGGGTCACAGGTTGCTCAGATATTTGGCCAAATATTATTCTGAGTGTTTCTTAGAGGATGTTTGGTATACTTTAATATTTAAATTGAGGAAAGCAGATTGCCCTCTCTAATTTATATGGAACTCATCCAATAAATAGGATGTCTGCATGGAACAAAAGGTTGTCTTTCTCAAGAATAAGAGAGTCCCATGGCCTGACTAGTAGAGCTGGGGCATTTTTCCTCTTGCCTTCAGAACTGAACTGAAACACTGGCTCTTTCTGGACTTCAAGGCTGCTGGCTGTTAGGCTGGGTCTATGCCAGTGGTTTACCTGGTTCTCAGGTTGTTAGACTCAGACTGGCACTGGAGGAATTGTTCTACTGGGTCTCCCACTTGCTAATTACAGGTCTTGTTACTTGCCAACCTGTCTATAAGCCAATTTCTTCTAACCTCTACACACACACACACACACACACACACACACACACACGCACACACACATAAACACACACACACACACACCTATGTGTACATACATCCTATAGTTTCTCTTTCTCCAAAAAGTACTGCCTATCACTTGTGTTATATATAATTCATATCTTTATTTCTTAGACCTCAGAAAGAAACTATATTCAAAGAAATTTGCTGATGGAACTACAACTGATGAACTCTATATGAACCTAGGCCTGATTCAGACTGTTTTAGATGGATGCCAAAGTTGAAATGATTTGTCAGGGTCCTAGAATAGATATGCTAGTTTTTGTCACTGTGAAGAATGCCTGAGAGAAACAACTTGAAAGGTGAAACTATTCATTTGAGCTTATGGTTTCAAAAGTTTCAGTGTGTGGTCATTGGCTTGATTTTTTTCTGGGCCTCTGGTGAGCCAGTACATCATGGAGGAAGGGTGTTATGGATAGCAGCCAGGAAGCAGATATCCTTAGGACAAGGCTCCCAAAGTACATCCCAGTGACCTACTTCCTCAAAGCAGGCCCTACCCTCAAATGTTTCCATCACTTCCTAATAATAGCACTATCAAATCATGAGCTCATTAATGGATTAATCTATTGATTAGATCATAGTTTTCTTGAGTCAATCACTTCTCAATAACTGAACCTACCATCTGGGGACCAAACCTTCAATATATGTGCCTCTTACTTCATATCCAAACCATAACAGCAGATGAATGCATTTGGCTTGTGAAAAGACTGTAAATAATTTATGGTGACACTTTATTTTGTACCAACATGAGGTAGATCTATGCACCTTCCCCTTAAGTTTGTAACTAGTGGAATGTAGCAGAAATGAATCTGCATAGTTTTCAAGCCTATCAGAAAAGGTGATGAAGCTTCTACCTTGTAAGAATCTAACCTTCTTGAAGCTTCTATGCTCTAAGGACACTTAGCTGCTTGACAAGTCCTAAGTACTCTGGCCGGCAGCCTCAAAAGAAGTCCCAGCTGGCAGAGAAACCATCAGATTTATCGAGTGAAGACAGCTCCAGAGGATTCAGGCCAGTCTTCAACTATTGAGTTTTCCTCAGGTTCTAAGTCTTTCAGATCCAGATATTGAAGCAAAATTATCAAGCCATCTTAATATGCCCTGTGAGGATAACCTATAAAACCTATGAACAAATGAAAAAGAAATCATTGCATGGCACTCAATGTTTTGAGACATTTGTTACACAGTTGTAGCAAATGGGACACATTTCACAATCAGCATAGCTATTTCTAAACATATGACCCCAGTTTTCGAGCCTCTTGAAAGGTCTTGCCAATTTCACCTTTCACATTTCTGTGGTTGCTTCCATCTTATTTTTCTAATTCCAACAACAGCCTTCATTAAGACTATAATCTTCATGCTTGAATCAGTTATTTCCAAACCGACCTTCCATTTTCTTTAAGCTGAAACCAAAGAATTATTTTCAGTACAAAAAGTTGATTGTATTTTATGCCTCCCATTCCTCACCCCATCACTCTAATGCTTCCATATTGTTCTTAAGGTAAAACTAATGCAATAACTTATCCCACGCATCTCTTTAACCAACCTCACCTGGTTCCTCACCTGGTTCCATACTCTGAGCCTTGCTCTCTATTTGCTAAATTACATGTACTTTTCCAACTTTGCATTCAGGATTTGATTTGCAGAATTATCTTTAATAAATGCACCTGGCGTTCTGGGTATAGCCCTTTCCTCCTATTGATTCTGCTTTGAAATATTAGATTTCTATTTTAATATTCTTAGTTCTTAGATGTATCATACTTGTCTTCCTATGTGTTCTTTGTAGAAAGCCTGCATCCAGGAAGCTGCCTCAGTTCAGAGCACTGATGTCCTTTGGCTTCTAGTCTCTGAAAGGAGAGAGGCTATGATCCAGGAAAAAGACCATGATTTGTGGATAAATGTGCACCAAGTTATGTCTTGCTAGTGTGGAGCCAGTGTGAGAAACGAAGAGAGAAGGATGAGGGGTGGGAAGATTGGGAGGGTCAGCTACTGTGTACCATCTGTCTACCCCGCCACCAACCACAGTGTTTGCATCTTGCATTGGGAAGACAGCCCCTGACCCCAGAGTAATCCAAGGGGTAGGATGATCGAAGTCCCCAAAAGAGAGGTGAGAATAATTTGTGCATCTCCTGTCTCTCCCAGAAGACAGCAGGATCTGTCAGGTCTGATCCTCATGCTCTGGAGCACAGACGAGATTTAAGGCTCAGCCCCTGTGGGCTCCTCACTATTTATAATAGTTGCAGATCTTTTCAAAAAGCCAAAAAAAGTTCATAAACAGAGAAAGAGTTGGCTATGCTGAGAACAGGGGTCAAAGGTGCAGAACACTCATAAACCACTCTAGTTTACTAATATATTTATCTTTCAGCTAGCACTCAGCCAAGTTGCCTAGGAAGACCTTTCCTGAACCCTCAGAGAAGCATGTCCCTCCTGGAAATTGCCAATCGCATTTTAACTACACATCTCTTCTTTATTTGTATCGTCCTTTCATTGGTATCTAACCCTATCCCTCCCGCTCCCACCTATTTCCAGTGGTTGGCAATGAGAAACGACCCATGAACACTTACTGAATGTATTAATTCAGATATAAAAATGTATGTGATAAGCATATTGATCTTTTGCCTTATTGATTGCATTGATTGATTTAGTTAGTACTTAGAAAGTTTTGCTAAATATTCTCTTTAAAAATCTCCTAATTGTTATAAATGCATTCATATGTGTACACACACAACACACACACTTAGAGTATTATATTTTCAAGATGAAGATCTCATCTGTATTTTCCTTTTTTTAGTTATTTATTTAAAAACCACATAATTAGAAGAAGCAGTTCATTACAACAGCATTGATATATTCAGTAACAATTTCCAGAGCCAAGATGCATCTCTTTCAAAATTGGCTATAAATTTTTAGGTTCACAGTTGAATTAATACAGTTATACAATATTGTACCAATATTGTATACAGTATAAACTCTATGAGACATAAATTAAATGACGTTTTAACCTTTAAAAAAGATCTCCATTTCATTATTAAAATACACAGTTTCATACAGAAAAATTCTTTTTCAATGCAATTGACATTGGATGTTTGCACATGCATTTCTAACCTCTAAATATCTGATTATTACTAGTCACAGTTGTTTACTTTCTGAGATCCTTGGCACCTGAGCATGGATATAAAGTCATCAGGTAGATTTTGATGGTAATGTTTTGCACATCTACTAATTAACCCCAGCATAGAAGTGGGAAAATGAATACTAGACCCCAATCTTATCTAAATGAATGTTGGCAACTGATTGCTGTTAGATGAGGAAGAACTGATCTTCCTAAAACAAGGAACTCTAGATAAGCTGACTAGACTCAGCAGATGGACAAGCACTGGGGAATGGCTGGGGGTACTGACAACACAGTGGACAGTAACAGGGATGACAGAGTATATGGGCTCCAGTGGGAGGGGGATATGGGAGGGTGCCACTTGGGATGTGGGTATATAGATGAGTAAAATTGTTTGGGATGTTCTATATGAAATATACAAAAAAATCAATCCATAAAAAATTTATCTGTATTTTTCTAACTAATTGTTCCTTGAAACATCTTTTGTGAAAAGTTTTACTTCTTACCCATTAGTTTGAGAGTCTACCTTTAATTTAAATAGTAGATAATAGTATCTTGTGGTTGGCAATATCTCTAATTGTGAAGTGGCTTAAGCCATTGCCGACTCTCACCCTACCCATGACTCATGTCTCCTTGACTATATTACTAGGTTCTGTCAAGCCTAATTTGTCTTCACAAATTTTATCATCTTTTATGAACAAATTCTAATAGACTTCAAAGCCCTCCTATGCTAGCTGACCAGGATTTTGATACTCTTTGGTCCAGGACCACAGGCAAGAACAAGACCCAGTCACTTTCATATTAGATACTTGATGCTTGAAGTTCAAACTTAGCATAGACCAAACTCAAAGGATGAGTAACATGTAGGGAAATGACTACTGCTCTTTCCGGTCATACCTATAGCTTCATCGTGTTATACTGTGGGTATTTATGCTTTGTTGAGCAAATTTAAGAGACATTGTGTACAGAAAACTCACTACTGAGCTATTTATCAGTATAAATGTAATAATTTCAGTGTATATCCCTCTCTCCATTTCTTTGCTTTCTCCTTCATTTTGAATTACATTTATTTATAAAACATTTCCATCTTTTCAATATATATTCATACTTTGAGTCTCCTGATTTTCAAATGCTGGATTTCTACTTTAACATTTACAGTTTTCTAGGTTTTTATCTCATTGCTGTTTGTTCTCCTCATTTTGAGTTGAAAACACAGTTGGTACAGCTAAATTTTTGATGCTTGTGAATATTAAAAACATTATATATATTCTTTTTATTCATTATTCAATTAAAACTTTTAGATAAACAATATGATGTTTTGAAATATGCACATGTTGTTGAATGGCAAAAACAAAATAATTAACATAGCCACTATCTCACATACTAGTTATTTGTGCTCAGAATGCTTACCATCTACTGTCTTAGCAACTATCAAGAGTACAATAAACTATTATAACTATAATCACCACATTGTACAATAAATGCCTGGAAGTTATTCCTATTGTTTAACTGAAATTTGTATCCTGCGAGAAGCATCTCTCCAGCTCCCTACACCCTGCTTCCAGTGTCAGAATCTGGTAACTACCACTTAGCTTTCATAAGCTAGACATGTTAGATTCCACATACAAGTGAGACTATGTAGTATTTGTCTTCTTTGCATGGATTTTCCCACTTAAAATAATGGTTTTCCATGTTGATCTATGTTATTAGAAATATATGTATATAGGATAGAAGTATTTGCAAGCCATGTATCTGAAAAGGAATTAATGTTTAAATACAGGGTTAGGGTTAGGGTTAGGGATAGGGTTATAAAGAAGTCATAAAACTCAATTGCAAGAAAAATAACTCAAAATGACTATAGCAACAATAACAACAAAGGACCAAATGCACAATTCTCAAATGATGACATGCAATTGGTCCATAGATACACAATGAAAATGTTCAGTGTCACTACTTATCACCACAGTGAGGTAGCATATTACACTTGTTAGAATGGCTGCTATCAAAAAGATAACAGCTTATAAGCCCTGTGGTGTCCTATGTGCAACTACTGTGTGGTATCCAGGAAAGCCAGTTTCCTTGTATCCATCTGTTACCTCCAGCTCTGAATCTTTGTTGTCTAGGGTTTTCCTTAGATATGACATTGCTGACTGTGTTAACCTTCATCACTGGGACAAAGTAGTGTCGGTTAATTTTCTCCTCCTAAGCTTTCTCCCCTTCACACACTCCTCTTTTCATAGTGTTCCTTGGAAGCCACCCATGAAGAATAGCCCACAGTTGGGGTTGGGAGAGAGGTTGAGTGCCACCTAATTTAAAGAGGATGTTTTTCCATATTAAATTTTATTTTGAGACTTAATTCACACTTGACTTGTGGATTTTTGCCTGTCTAGATTTGTAAAATTTTTGCTAACTTGTATCATCTTATTTTTAATATTCTGCTTTTATGGTTGGACTTTATGTGCTATTATTTGTCTTTCATCAGAGGGCTTTTTAATTAACTATTGATTGATTTCTAAGTGGTGGTGCTTGCTTCAAGCATGTTCATTAGAAATGCAGATTCTGGTACAGCTCACCAACCCTGAGCATGTCACTCTATGATGGAGTGCTCAGCTGTCTACTGTTTTGACAGATGAATTCTCTGGATGAGATCAGCCTAGCTTTCATATCACTGAATTGTTGGGGGGCACTTTAAACCCTGATTGGCACAGTGAAAAGAAATCTATGATTTTGTAACACCATAATCTTTTCAGTTCAAATTTTAATAGCTACCATTTGTGTTCTTGACATTATCCTGCACTCTTTTTGTTGAACATCTTATTTTATCTTCTCAATGTTCCTTGAGGGTAAACCTTGCTCTTCCTATTTTAAAGAGTAGAAGTTACAACATGAAAGCAGAAGGAAAGAAGAGAGCCTACTTCAGATGAATTCAACAGACCCTGAATTTGCCCCTGCCGTCTGCAGATACCTATGGAGACACAAAGCTGAACAGGGCACAGCATTTGCACTTAGGGAGTTTTAAGATTGTGGTAAATAAATAGGATTTATATTTTGTAAAGATGAAAATATATAAAGCATGCCATTGTGTCATGAAAATAAAGATTACTGATGGCTCTCTCATTGGCATTTTAACACCATGCTTCTGGCAGTGAATTAGTGACTCAGATGAGAGGAATGGACTCAAGCGTTATATTATTTTTCTGGCAGGAAATTGCAAGTTTTGAAAAATTTGACAAGTTTCATAGATAGTTGATTTGTTCCTAGTACACAAGTGAGGTGTTTTTGTTTTTTTGCTTTTCAATTTAAAAATTTAACCTATTTAGCTGGGCATGGTGGTGCATGCCTATATTTCAAGCACTTCTGAGGCAGAGGCAGGCAGATCTCAGTGAGATGGAGGCCAGTCTGGTTCCAGGCCAACTATGGCAAAAGGGAGACCCTGTCTCAAAAAAAAAAAACAAAGAAAATAGAATAAAATAAATAAAAACAAAAATAAAACAAAGATTTGCATAAATTTTCACAGATAAGTAATAGACATTTCAGAAAATGAACAAACATGAATTTGGCATGTAAAGAGATTTCTAATACTATTGTCTTAATACTTGAAGTGAAGTGATTAAAATTTCCATTTAAAGAAAATTTAGGTGCTGGAGAGATGCTTCAGTGGTTAAGAGCACTGGCTGCTCTTTCAGAGTATCAAGGTTCAATTCCCAGCACTTACATGGCAGCAAATAACTGTCCATTACATGGCAGCAAATAACTGTCCATAACTCCAGTTCCAACAGATCTGACACACTCTTCTGACCTCCACAGGCATTGACACAAGTGCACTTACATAGGATGTAAGCAAAACACTCATACACATAAATAAAAATAATGAATAAAATATTCTAAAATTAAGGTTAAAATTTAAAAATCAAGCCTGTTTTTAAGGAAATAGAAGATATTCTTGGCAGCTCTGTTAGTGTTTGCAGAGCATAAGGTTTAGTTGGAAAAATTTAAGCCTACTGTGATGGCTAATCCTGGGTGTCAATTTAACCGGATCTGGGATTAACTGAAATGAGGGAGACCTTCTTGATTGGATCATCTGAAGCTGGAAGACACACCCTAAATGCGGGTGTTACCTTCTGATGGCCTTCAGCACCAGATTGGGACTACTGAGACATCCAACCTCGTGGACTGAGCAACTACCAGATTCTCAGCCTCTCCAGTGTGATGCAGTCATTGTTGGACTACTCGGACTCTATCCTATGAGCTAAGCTGATAAAGCCCTATATTCATTCTACTGGTTCTGTTTCTTTGGAGAACCCTGACTAATACAGATTGTGGTACCAGGAGCTGTTCTAGAGAAACAGAATTGAAAGGATGAATTTCTTTAATAGGCTTGTTGGTATTTGGAGCAGGCTCTCCAACTCGGAGTCTTCAGGTAGCATGGAGCGTACTGAAAATCCATGGTGTAGACTATTTGAAACAATTATGGAGATAGACCCATTTGAGTCTTTTAACTCACCTCTTATGAGGAGAAATGAATTTAGTGACTCTATATATAAAACATTTGACAATTTGTGGAAAAATAAGAAAAATAATGATGCTGGCTGGTTATTTCTAGCATCTCTGGATAAAGAAAGTGATGGAGATAAACAATGAGCTTAATGATAAAATTAACCAGCTCCAGATTTGAATCAATGGTTTAAAAGTTTCCAAGTGTGCCCTGGAAGAGCATCTTCTCTCCAGCAGCCAGAGAGCTAAAGCTGCAAAAAATCAAGCTGGAGCCCTTATTACACATTTGGCTGACCTACAATGCATATTTAATTCTCAGCCTTGAAGGGTGTCAGCAGTAAAGGTGAGGGCATTGGTAGGAAAAGATTGGAATCCTGATACGTGGGATGGGATGTGTGGGAGAACCCTGAGGAGGCTGAGGATTTTGAATCCTCAGGCTGAGGAATTTACTTCACCTGATGAATTAATGTCCCCACCCTCAGCAGAGAATGTATTCCCACACCTTGCAGTAAGGAAACTAATCCCATTCAGCAAGACAAAGCTGATATCCCTCAGGGCCCAGTTATTTTTGCCTCTAGACCTATAACCAGACTCAAAGCTAAGCAGGCCCCTAGAGAGATAGAAAGTGCGGTCCATGAAGAGGTGAGCTACACCACTAAAGAACTTAGTGAATTTGCTAACTCTTTCAAGCAGAAGTCTAATGAATGTGTCTGGGAATGGGTTTTAAGGGTATGGGATAATGGTGGAAGGAACATAAGATTGGATCAGGCTGAGTTTATTTACATGGGCTCCCCTGACTAGAGAGTCTAGGTTTAATATGGAAGTTCATGCAGTTAAAAAAAGGTGTTAAAAGTTTGATTGGTTGGCCAAGTTATTTATCAAAAGATGGCCTACTGACAGAGAGCTGGAGATACCTGATATCCCTTGGCTTAGTGTTGCTGAAGGGATTGTAAGGCTCAGGCAAATTGGCATGCTCGAGTGGATTCGCAGAGCAAAACCAAATCCTCCACAATGGGAGGGCCCAGAGGACAAGGCTTTTACTGATTTTATAAGACAGAAAGTACTGAGAGAGACACCAGAACATTTGAGGAGCTTTGTTTTTGCTCTTTTTCTTAATGCCAGATCTGCTCAGCTGCATAAATTAAATGTAAATATAATAGGTGTAACAAGACCTCGGAGTAGGGGTCAGGTGGCAGTATTGAATTGCCAAAGACAAAGTGAGTGTACTTATTTTAATGGGTGGCAAAGGCAAAACAGTACCTATAAGGGCATGACCTGAATGGACCTGTGGTACTAGCTAATCAATCATGGTGTTCCCAGGGACCCAATACATAAGAAGCCTACTAAGTTTTTATTTTATCTGTATAAGCAGAAAAGCTCTAGGACGAATGACAGGAAGTCAATATTGGATCATATCAATAGAGAATCCTGCTCAGTCAACCAATTTCCATTTTCCAGACTTGACACAGTTTATAGACCCAGAACCCCTTGAATGAAGGGAAGCCTGGGTGCCCTTGAGGAAGAGCCTTGGCACAGTACCAAAGAGTTATGCTGTTCGCCTTTCCCCCATCCTTCCCCAGAGGGACCTGCAGCCTTTTACTAGAGTAACTGTACATTGGGGAAAAGGAAATAAGCAGACTTTCTGAGGCCTGTTGGATACTGGTTCTGAGTTGACACTGATTTCAGGAGATCCTAAAAAGCATTGTGGCCCTCCAATTAAAGTAGGGGCTTATGGAGGTCAGGTGAGAAATGGAGTTTTGCCTGAAGTCCGACTGACAGTGGGAACAGTGGGTCCCTGAACTCATCCTGTGGTTATTTCCCCAGTACCAGAATGTATACTTGGGATAAATATACTTAAGAATTGGCAGAATCCCCACATTGGTTCCCTGACCTGTGGAGTGAGGGCTATTATGGTTGGAAAGGCCAAATGGAAACCACTGGAATTGCGAAAATAGTGAACCAAAAACAGTATCGCATCCCTGGAGGGATTGCAGAAATTAGTGCTACCATCAAAGATTTGAAAGATGCAGGGGTGGTGATTCCCACCACATTTCCCTTTAACTTTCCTATTTAACTTTCCCTTTCCTATTTGGCCTGTGCAGAAGACAGATGGGTCATGGAGAATGACTGTTGACTATCAAAAACTTAATTAGGTAGTGACTCAAATTACAGCTGCTGTACCAGATGTGTTTTCCTTACTTGAACAGATTAATACATCTCCTGGAACCTGGTATGTATCTATTGATTTGGCAAATGCTTTCTTCTCAATATCAATTCATAAGGACCACCAGAAACAATTTTCTTTCAGCTGGCAAGGCCAACAGTATACCTTTACTGTCCTGCTTCAAAGGTATATTAACTCTCCAGCCTTGTGCCATAAGTTGTTTTAAAGGGATCTTGATCACCTGATTCTTCCACAAAATATCAGAGAGGGTAGGAAATAAATCCAACCAAAATTCAAGGGCCTTCTACCTCAGTGAAATTTCTAGGAGTTCAGTGGTGTGGAGCATGCAGAGACATTCCTTCTAAGGTGAAGAAGTTGTTGCACTTGGCCTCTACTTCCACTAAGAAAGAACAACATTTAATGGTTCTCTTTGGATTCTGGAGGAAGCACATTCCTCATCTGGGTGTGTTACTGTGATCCATATGTCAAGTGAATTGGAAGGCAGCTACCTTTGAGTGGGGCCTGGAACAGGAAAGAGCCCTTCAACAGGTTCAGTCTGCTGTACAAGCTGCTCTGCTCCTTGGGCCATATGATCCAGCAGACCTGATGGTGCTTGAGGGAGACAGTGGCAGATAGAGATGCTGTTTGGAGTCTCTGGCAGGCCCCTATGTGAGGGGAATCACAGCAGAGGCTGTTGGATTTTGGAGTAAAGCTTTGCCTTCATCTGCATATAACTATTCTCCCTTTGAGAGACAGCTCTTAGCCTGCTATTGGGTCTTAGTGGAAACTGAACGTTTGACAATGGGTTGCCAAGTTACCATGTGACCAGAGTTGCCCATCATGAGCTGGGTGTTATCTGACCCCCCAAGCCATAAAGTAAGAATTGCACAGCAACAATCCATTATCAAATGGAAAGGTATATATGTGATTGGGCTGAGTAGGCCCAGAGGGCACCAGCAAGTTACAAGAAGAAGTTGCTCAAATGCCTATGATTCCTCCTCCTGTTATGATGCCTCCTGTTCTCAAGTATACACCTATGGCTTCATGAGGTGTGCCCTATGATCAGTTGACTGAAGAAGAGAAGACTAGGGCTTGGTTTACAGATGGTTCTGAATGCTATACAGGCATTACTCAGAAGTGGACAGCTGTGGCATTACAGCCAATTTCTGGACCAACCCTGAAGGACACTGGGGAAGGAAAGTCTTCACAGTGGGCAGAACTTCAGGCAGTTCACATGGTCGTGCATTTTGCTTGGAAGGAAAAATGGCCAGAAGTGCAATTATATACTGATTCATGGGCTGTGGCCAATGGTTTGGCTGGATGGTCAGGGACCTGGAAGGAGCATGACTGGAAAATTGGTGAGAAAGACATTTGGGGAAGAAGTATGTGAATAGATCTCTCCAGATGGACAAAAGATGTGAAGATACTTGTGTGTCATGTAAATACTCATCAAAAGGTGGCTTCAGCAGAAGATGAGTTCAATAATCAAGTAGATCAGATGACCCATTATGTGGATAGTCAATCTCTTTCTTCAGCTGTCCCTGTCATTGCTCAATGGGCCCATTAACAAAGTGGCTATGGTAGCAGAGATGGAGGTTATTCATGGGCTCGACAGTGTGGACTCCCACTCATGAAAGCTGATCTGACTACAGCTGTTGATGAGTGCCAGATCTGCCAACAACAGAGACCAACACTGAGCCCCCAGTGTGGCACTATTCCCCATGGTGACCAGCTGGAAACCTGGTGGCAGGTTGATTACATTGAACCACTTCCATCTTGGAGGGGACAGCGTTTTGGCCTTATAGGAACAGACACTTATTCTGGTTATGGATTTGCCTTTCCTGCATGTAATGCTTCTGCCAAAACTACCATCCAGGGATTTACAGAATGACTTATCCACCATCATGGTATTCCTCATAGCATCACTTCTGACCAGGGAACTCACTTCACAGCCAAAGAAGTGCAACAGTGGGCCCATGGTCATGGAATCTATTGGTCTTACCATGTTTCCCACCATCCTGAAGCAGCTGGCTTGATTGAGTGATGGAATGGCTTCTTAAAGATAGTTACACACCAATTAGGTGGCAATAGCCTGGAGAGCTGGGGCAGGGTCCTCCAGAAAGCAGTATATGCTTTGAATCAGCATCCAATATATGGTACTGTTTCTCCTATAGCTAGGATTCACAGGTCCAGGAATCAAGAGGTGGAAGTGGTAATGATTCCATTCATTATCACCCCTAGTGACCCACTAGGAAAATTTTTTGCTTCCTGTACCCATGAATTTGCGCTATGCTGGCTTAGAAGTTTTGGTTCCAGAGGAGGGAGTGCTTCTGCCAAGACACACAACAAAGGTTCCCTTGAGCTGGAAGCTAAGGCTTCCCCCTGGTCACTTTGGGCTTCTAATGCCCTAAAGTCAGCAGGCTAGGAAAGGAATAATAGTATTAGGAGGGGTGATTGACCCAGACTATCAGGGGGAAATTGGACTGGTTCTCCACAATGGAGATAATAAAGATTATATCTGGAAGACAGGAGATTCCTTAGGGCGACTTTTGGTGTTACCATGTCCTGTGATTAAGGTCAATGGGAAACTGCAACAACCCAATCCAGACAGGACAATAAATGGCCCAGACCCTTCAGGGATGAAAGTATAGGTCACTCCTCCAGAGAAATAGCCAAGACCTGCAGAGGTGCTTGCTGATGGTGGAGAAAATACAAAATGGGTAGTAGAGGAAGGTGGTTATAAATACCAACTTAGGCCACATGACCAGTTGCAGAGACGTGGCTTGTAATTGACATGAGTGTTTTTGTCCTATTTGGTTAAGAATAGGCTTGTGCATATATACACATATCTTAAGCAGATGCTTGTGTTGTTCATTTTTGAATGTGTAATTGAGATAAGTGTTAAGTGGTTAAGCATTGTGAGCCTATATGATAATATTACACTCTGAGACACTAAGCATTCCTAGAAGCCTTATCACCTACTCTAAGATATATAATGCATTGGTCATTGTATGATGGGATAATCATATCATGTTAGGTAAAATTATGACCTCACAATTGTTTTCATTCGAAAGTTTGGGTGTCAAGTTGACAAGGGGTGGCTAATCCTGGGTGTCAATTTAACTGGATCTGGGATTAACTGAAATGAGAGCGATCTTCTTGATTGGGTCATCTGAAGCTGGAAGACACACCCTAAATGTGGGTGTTACCTTCTGATGGCAGCCCACATAAAAGGCCATGGCAGAGGAGAATGCTTGCTTTTTGCCACCTGCCTTCTCTCTCACTGGTGAGTTCATCTTGCTGCTGTAGACTGAAGACTAGCCAGTCTTTTGGAATTCATCAGACTTTCAGCACCAGATTGGGACTACTGAGACATCCAGCCTTGTGAACTGAGCGACTGCCAGATTCTCAGCCTCTCCAGTGTGGTGCAGAAATTGTTGGACTACTCAAACTCTGTCCTGTGGGCTAATCTGATACATCCATATATACATATATATATATATATATATGTGTGTGTGTGTGTGTGTGTGTGTGTGTGTGTATACACTGATTATTTTATTTTATACACAATTATGGTGTATATGTTGTAATGCATGTGTATTCATTCTACCAGTTCTGTTTCTTTAGAGAACCCTGAGTAATACACCTACCATCCTATTTTCCAAAACTTCATCTTCATCACTCAAAGTATGTTCAAATTTTAGCTTATAAAATACATTTAAATTGAAAATATTGCAGATTTTTAAAAAATCAAAACTCAATCTACAATCTTTTATTCATATGGTGCAGAGCCTCCGCCCCGCCAGCAAGGCAGGATGTGGAGCTCAGCGATGGGGGCCGAGGAGGGGTAAGTATGCTGCTCGCCCTGTTCACCCGCCTCCCCAAGACTCTCGGATGCAGCAGGGAGTTTAGTTATGCAGGAACTCGTTTATTGTAAGTATTACAGTGCTTATAAAGGCAAAACCCACAATCGTTAGCATAGGCGGGAACCTATCCTCCATTCCCGTGGAAGGTCATGTAGAGCACGCAGCCTCCTTTCAATGCACTACTGTGGTGATCACAAGGTGCTCATGCATTTTCCTCCTGGTTAGTCTCCAATTACCTACACTTTTTCTTAATTTTGTCCCTGGCCCAATTGCTTAGCTCCTCCCCCCACTGCGGTGGTTGGCGCCATTTTGAACGCAGCTTCCCTACAATATGGAATATTGTAACTTTGGATTTTAGTAAGGTCATCATGAAATCTGACACAAAAATGCCATTTACTGAAAACTGGACATCATGTCACATATTATGGAATTGGGTGGTGTTCCTAATGACAAGCCGTGTTTCCTGCATGCAGTACAGGCAAATGTTAGCAAACACTGGCCGTGATAGGGAACTTTAAATCCCAGTGTAGTGAATGAACTTTATGCTCTATTTGTGAGGTAGGTAAAAAAAATAGTTTATTTAGATTATTGGATGCAATGTTAAGCTTTATGTTTTTTTTATACCCCAAATTGGAACAAATCAGAAAAGACAAACCTTTATGAGACTGCAGTTATTTCTCATAAGACTTGCTAGTAAAATTGTTCTCTGCTTTCATTTATTTTTATTTTTAGTTTAAAAGCTAAAGCCAAGCCAGGAAGACGACAAGACAAGAAACCCCAAGACAAGGTAAACACTGTTTGGGCAAAGGTCAGAGTTATGAAATAAAGCAGACCACACCTTGGTGAGTATGATCCAGAGTTCCCCAGGCAACCCTCCCAGCCAGGCACAACTTACCTGTCTGGGCAATATTCCCTTCCTAAAGTAGATACTATTCAGGGGAACGTTTCCTCAGACTTCTCTTCCAAAAATGTGTTTCATATGGAAAATGTTTCTTTTTCTCATTTCCAGATAATAAAAATATGAAAGATAATCAGGCCTTGGTCAGACATTCACCAGTTCACTTTGACACTATAAAGGGTGAAAAGAAAAAGTTAAGAGCTTAAATTTGACAAGAACCCCCACATTGAGCCTTTATGTATGGTACCAAACTCATCTGAAAGTGCTATGAAAGCCAGTTATGATGGCTCATCCCTGTAATCCCAGTACTCAAGAATCTGAGGCAGGAGGACTGCTGTGAGTTCACGGCCAGTCTGGGCAACAGAGGAGACCCTGTCTCCAAAACTAAAAACAAATGAATAAATAAATGAACAAAGCACTGTGAAGTTTGTAGAAGTTTTTTATTTTCTTCTAATTTTTGAGTGGACGTTATTTCAGAAGTTTTAAAAAGAGATACATTTTCACACTGTTGCTTCCAGAAGCAACTGGCCAAGATGGTTCTTAAATAATTCTGCTAATTTTTATTTCTTGGAACTGGATGAAAAATATGGAGGGTTGGCCGGGCGTGGTGGCACACACCTTTAATCCCAGCACTCAGGAGACAGAGGCAGGGGGAATCTCTGAGTTCAAGGCCAGCCTGGTCTACATAGTGAGTTCCAGGACAGCTGGGGCTACAGAGGGACCCTGTCTCAAAAAGATTGAAAAAAAAACTGTGGAGGGTGTCAGAGAAGAGTAAAAGCACAATGTTTAATATATTTTTATTCTAGTCTATTCTGAAAAACAAACAGCCTGGGGGATAAAGTTACCTACCTTGTGCTGGATAACTTTAGTGTCAACTTGACACACCTGGGTTGAGGGAGCCTCATTTGGGGAATTGCCACTATTGGACTGGCCTATGGCCAGGTCTGAGGGGTGTATTTTTGATGAGTGATGTGGGAGGACCCAGCCCACTGTGGGTGGTGCCCCCCCTGGGCAGGTGGGCCGGTGTTGTATAAGAAAGCAGGCTGAGCAGGGGCCAGGGGAGCAAGCATTCCTCCGTGGCCTGTGTTCCAGCTCCTGCTTCCAGGTTCCTGCACTGAGTTCCTGCCTTGGACTCCCTGATGAACTGCAACCTGGGAGTTGTAGGCTGAATAAACCCTTTCTTCCCCAAGTTGGTATTGGTCAGAGTGTTTTGTCACAGCAATGAAGAACAAACTAAGACATACCTCATGCCTCTAATTGCTAAGCCCTAAATGCCTTCATTTAAGCTAAATTTTTAAATTGCTTTCATGAATAAATCAAATGAATTGATCAGTTTATACATTTAATTGTCCTATTATCCCTTTCAAGGACAAGAACGTGGGAATTGACTAAAAATGATTGGTATTGATATAGCAATAGTAAACAGAAAGTTGAATATACAAATCATTGGGAATATAAAATATTCCCCCATTATATATTAACTGAAAGTGATAAAACTACTTTAAATCACTATTATAGGGACTGGAGAGATAGCTTAGTAGTTAAGAGCACATATTGCTCTCAAAGAGAACCTCAGTTCAGTTCTTAGCACCCATGTCAGGTAGCTCACAGTCACATGAAAGCCTCTAGCAACTCCAGCTCTGGGGAGATCCTCTGGCTTCCAAGGGTACTTACATACACATGGCACACACACACATAAAAACAAACCTTAAAAAATCATTATTATAACTTAGTCGCGTTGTTCCTTGAACATTAAATCAAAACTATATAAATGGGCATCACATAGTAAATATGTGAGACTCAATTCAATTTATTCATTTGATTGAACCCAAAAGTTAAATCTTATGAAAATTTTAGTTTAGTCATCAATTTACAAAGAATTATGTGATCCAATTACCACCCATAGCCCAGTTCATCATGTGCCTCAATGCCCAGCCAATTGGCAATATTTGATGGGAAAAAGTGGTTAACACATTAGTTTCAGGGGAAAATGGGGGATAAAGAGAAAAAAGGAAGAGAAATAGACTTCTATGCAGACATTAATCCCATTACAACTTAACACAGTACAATAAATAATTTTTAAAAAGAATAATGATAATAAAGTTAGCATATCAGTCTGACAAAGTTCGAAGAGTGGATAAAGTTAGTTTAAATCAGTTTCTGCTTTGTGGTTCCCTACCTTTTTCTCCTCCAGTCCCCTGTCACTCTATCTTCTAGTAGCCACATACAGGACTATTAAGCTGAAGATGCTAGGTTAGGACATATACCAGAAAGCTCAGCCCATCATTGAGTAGAACTTAAAATGACATCATGTCCCAACAGGCCATGATACTTTTTCTGCCAAAGTTAAAACCTTTTTGAGAGGTGATTTGTGACTTCTTACATTTCAGTCTGTCTTAATTTAACTAAATACCTTACTACTCTTTAACGTAAAGCCCTTAGTAACAAGTCTCTGACAACCCACTTCCTTTTCCCCAGAGCTACTTGTATTCTTGTCCTCTAGCACTGACTACCAGTGGCTGTAACTGGACAGAGCTCCCAGAAATCAGGACTCAGTGTCTCACTGCTACCTAAAAAACAGCAAGCCAAAAATGATTACTATTGCCCCACATTCATTAATTTGCTCACTCACTTCTCCATTTTTAAATTATTTTTATTTTATGTGTTTTACCTGCATGCGTGTAAGTGTATCCTTATGTGTGCAATGCCTGCACTGGCCAGAAGAAGGCATCAGATCCCCTGGAGCTGGAGTTATGGATGGCTGTTAGCCATCCTGTGGGCGCTGGGAATCAAACCCAGGTCCTCTGCAACAGCAGTCAGTGCTCTTAACCTCTGAGCCATCTCTCCAGACCCCATCCTTCCATTTATTAATTACTATATTTGTATATTTATTACGTATGCTCAAGAGAAATTTTAAAGGCAAAACTACCAGAGTATAGTCACTGATAAGACATAGGTGGAGATGAGAGGAGGCATGTGTCAGTTCTGTGGTGATAAAAATCTGACTCTGCCAAGGGTCAGCTCCCTTTTCTTCTGTCTGGGCTTCTTAGCCCCTCTCCAACTCACTCACCTTTTCTACAGCTATGTTGAGCTACTTAAACATGCTGTCTCCACACCCACAATTTGACCTTCATTTTCTTTGAAATTGTTGATTTCAAATTAGAAACTAAGCTATTTAGGAAACAGTGTTCCTTTCTTTTATTATTTAGTATAAATGACTATTTCAATTCCATATTCCAAAAGATGCCCCTAAAAGAAATAGTAGTTGGGTAAATCAATGTCTTTATTTTATGAAGCATAGTGAAATATTTAATTCACAATGGAATTGATATTTACATATATGTTACTCTTTCTATGAAAGTTTTCTATGACTATTAATTTTGTGTCATATCTTATAATGGAAGGCAATACTTTAAATGTGTAGAATAATGGAAAAAACTGTAATGTAAGATAATAATGATTGAAAATTGTGAAATTGAGAAAATGAAGACTGTTGGGATATTTCAGGCACAACTTGTTTTTTATAGTTTGGTAAAACAAATGCTTTATGTGTAAAAGACATGTGATTGAATGCCAGACAGGTGTTAGAGACTAATTTTGATTGGTCTTGTTTTTCTTTTTTCTTGTTTCATGTATGAGTAGACTCCACATTGAACGCATTGCTTCAGAGCCCACCTTTGTCAACTAATGATCGGTGATTAGAATACACAGCCCTGGTGTAACTCCCATTGGTGTGTCAGCAAAGAAAACATTGGTGACTGTGCTGTTTTTGCATGAAACTCTATTTTGGAGAGATTATTGTGAACATCTTCCTTCATTCCTCATATGTTTGAAGAAGTTAAGAATGGAAAATATCACTTTTTGATCATGATTTTGTAAACAAATACTAAATGAATAGTTACTCTTCTCCAGCTTGGTTATTTTCACACATTATAGGTATTTATTTTTCTAATTCTGATCTGTTCATTTGTCTATTTTTTTTCCAAGATGCTGTGAAGAACTATTTTAATAATCTTATTTTTTTTTCTAAATTTTTCTCCTTCTGAAAGCATTAAAGCTGAGACAAGAAAATGAGCTGGGGAAACATAAGAACTTGACCTTAGTTTCAATAAAAGTAAACTTGTAATTTTGTAATTGCAATCTATTAGCCACCTTCAGTGTGTTTTAGTGACACCCCCTTAGCCAGTGTCATCTTCTAACACCGAATTTCCAAAAATTCTAAGTGCTCTCTATGTCACCAGGAAAACAAACTTAAACATCTGTTTAGAACAGTTTCCCGGCAAATACATAACTATGGAAACAAATAAAGCCATTGGAAATTAAAAAAATGATAGTGTCAGGATGCAAGGGCAGGACTGACTAGCTTGGCCTCACTGCTGGGTGTCTAGGATGACTGAGTTCTTTCAGAGCCCAACACTGTGTTAGCTCATGGTTATACATAATGGTTGCATTACATATGAAATGCATTTGGCATATCATGAAACAATAATCTGAAAGGAATTCATGACTCTTCAGGATGTGAATAAATAAGCTGGGATAGTACAAATGAATTAGATTTAAAACATGAGACAACTTTTATGGATGCACACACACATAACTTTGCATTCCATGAGAAAAAGATTTTTTTTAGTGACATGACAAGCAGACTTAATTCTCTTTCTCTAGATTATCCTAAAATGTCATAATTTTAAAGAGAAAGGAATCTTATATTTCTTTTAGCAACAATAGTGCCTTCTTTGTTTGTTAATACTGTGGGGATAGTTGGTTATCCAAGAACATCATTTCCTAGTCTTTAAGTGCTCATTTCCTTAGTTAAAATAGTCTCTCCTTTTTAATTTTTTTTAATTTTTTTGGTGTTTTTGAGACAGGGTCTCCCTGTAGCCCCAGCTGTGCTGGAACTCACTATGTAGACCAGGCTGGCCTTGAACTTGCAGAGATCCACCTGCCTCTGCTCTTTTTTTAAAAAAAAATCATTATTTTTATTTTATGTTATGAGTGCATTGCCTGCATGGGTGTAAGTGCACTCACGTGCAATGCCCAAGGAGGTCAGAAGAAGCCATCAGATCCCCTGGAACTGGAGTTACATGCAGTTTTTGGCCCACAAGGCTTAGAATCCCAGCTCTGGGGATGTAGAGCTAGGAAGATCCCCTAGGGGGCAGGGGGAAGCTCACCTGCCAGCCAGCCTTAGCAAGCCCCTGGTCCCAGTGAGAGACTGGGTCTCAAATAAAACAAGGTGGGCTGTGCCTCAGGAACAACACTTGAACTTTTCTTCTTGCTTACACATGCATCTGCACACATGTGGCATGTACCCCACATGTGTATGCATCTACCCTACACATTTGAGCATACATACATGTATACATTTATACACACACACACACACACACACACACACACAAAAGAAGATATTTATAGAGAACATAAGATAATTAGCTTGGTGGCTGATGAAACACCTCAGTGGTTAAGAGTGCCTTGTAACTCTTGCAGAGAAACGAAGCTCTGGTCTCAGCATGCACGTGCTACCTCACAACTGCTTGTAACTCCTGTTCCATGGGATCTGACACCCTCTTCTGGCCTCCATTAGTACCCCCCCCACACAAATCAAAAGAAATCTTTAAAAAAGGTAGCTAGCTTATTGATTATCTTTTCTTCTCAATGATAAGCTTTTGTCTTAAAAAGAACATGAAAATAATAGAAACATTTGTCCTCTTCCATATTAATTTAGGACATTAATCAATATACAAATAACCTTTAGAATGGAGCAATTATAAAAACTATGAATTTAAAAATTAAATTATATCAATTTGAAAAAACAGGAAAAAAGATGTTAGACAAATAAAAACATAAAACAAATACTCATTATTGAAAAATTGGTGTGAGGAGTTGGAGAGATGACTCAGCAGTTAAGAGCACCAGCTGCTCTTAGAGAGGACCTGGGTTCAATTCCCAGCACCCACATGACAACAACTGTCCGTAACTTCAGTTCCAGGTGATCCATCGACATCTTCTGACCTCCATGGGCATTGCATGACACAGATACACCTAACTACGTGCAGGCAATATGCTTATACACATAAAAATTTAAAATAATAAATAAAATATTTTCTTTAAAAAAGAAAAGTCAGAGAGGAAAAATACTAGAGAAAAGAAAAATAATTAAAATAACCAGTGGCTTATGGCCCAAAGGTAAATAATGATACTGTGTTTGCAACCATTCAGGAATATTTTTTAACATGCATGCATAGTCAATGTCTAGTTGCAGTAATAACAATGTTACATTTATTAGTGTAACCAAAAGAACTCAATTTTGGTCCAGTTTTTCTTAAGATCTTTTGGTAAAAGATATTTTAAAAATCTCTGGCTGAGGTCAGCAAGATGTCTCAGTAAATATTGGTGATTGTAACCAAGCCTGATGACTTGAGTTAAATCCCCAGTCCCCAATGTGGTAGAAGGAGAAACTTGACTCCCACAGACTGCCCTTTGACCTTCACATATGTGCTTAAATTCATACATACAAAATAAATAAATGTAATTTTAAATTGCCTCATTAAAAAGTGTCTGGTTAATTTGGACCACAAGAGAGTCAATTTCTGTGGTAGCATCTGCCCTCTTTTGAGTCTTTGTCAGACATGACCCTGGCAGCGAGTCCCTTCCAACAGTCCTCAAGATGGCTGCCATCCTCACCTCCATGGTCTTTGCCCCCAAGACTTCTGTTCTGCTATTGTTTCTTCTGCATTTTGTCAGGAGAACCAGAATTCAAATATGTCTCATTTTGATGAAGGGACAGCAAACTTTTTCTGTAAAGAACCATACAATAAACAAGTTAAGTTTTGTGGGTCAAGAGGCAAAATCACAGAAATTATGTTAGCGTTTATAATTAAGAGAAAACAAATGGTTCTGCATACTTTGTAGCTCACAATGGAAATATAATAGCAATTGAGTACTACCATATTTAAATTATTTTGAGGAACTGCAAAATAATATTTTAATACATCTCCTAATAACAAAAATATGATTCTCCTTTGTTCAGGGGAGGAGGATAATATTTTCCTTAATTAAAATTCAGAACTAGTGTTCCCCATCATCCAAACCAATTTCAACTGTTCATCTGCCAATGTTATCTACATTGAGAAGGTATTGATTTCATCTTTCAAAATGTTTCTTCATACCAATAGTACTGCCAAATGTTGTCAATTCTCCTTGTGATTTTAATCATATTTAAAACTTGAAATGTGTTCTGTCAGATTCCCTTTTTGATATCTGGCTTTTAGTGTGTTGTTACATGTCAGATAGATCACTTCCAATTGAAGGTTAGGCAGACACTTTTCAATTGCACAGTTCAGTGGTTCTTAACCATGTGAAATTGTCTTTCCACTTTCATGGAGATAAGAAACGTTGCTAGACTTCAAATTGAGCTTGGAAAACATATGTTGCAAAATTTGGGTTGGGATGGAAATACTGACTCTTAGTTTAACTTTTCTTATTTTTTCTTTATATGTATGTGTGTGTTCATGAGTTTATGTGTACCACATGCATGCAAGTGCCTGCAGAGGCCAGAAGAGGGTGTCAGATGCCCTGGAAATGGAGTTATAGGTAGTAGTTAGTCTCTTGATATGGGTGCTGGAAACAGAACCCAGGTCCTATATAAGATGAATAAACTCTCTTAACCACTGAGCCATCTCTCCAGTTCCAATCTTTCTAATTTTTGCATGAACATGATTCATTACTGCCAATAAAGAAAGCGCTAGTTACTAAAATGTCTGTGCTGCAGTAGACATTTCACATATAAGCTTTGCATTGCCTTATAATTTTAGATTGAATTTATTAAGAAACGATCACATTTGCAGAATAAGCTTACTTCCAAATCGATTTAGTTTTCAGTAATACTGAGGACTGCTCTTGTTCAAGAAAATTTTACAGCTTTAGTAAGCTTGTGAAACCATCATTTTTTTGTTCCTCACCTATTTGTTTTCCAATCATTAGTTTGCACATAGCAGATTCTGTTTGAGAGAATAGTGAATTAGTACTTTCTCAATTTTGTTTGAACATAATTTTGCCAATATTTATCTCACATAGACTGTTGATAGACCATAATTTTTTTCAGCCTTATTAAACTGAGACTTGCTCCCTCAAATAAATAGCAAATGAGTAGTATTATTAACATTTTCTAATTCATCAAGAATAAAGAAAGCCACTGCAAATAATTTCCTGCTGGCAGTGGTGGCATACACCTTTGAGGTAGAGGCAAGAGAATCTCTGTGGGGTTGAGGCCAGCTTAGTCTACATAGTGAGTTCCAGGCCAGCTGGAGATAAAAGGGAGACCCTGTCTTAACCCCTACTCCATTTCTCCTCTTTGTCTTTTTAAAAAAATCTCATTATGATTTATTATTTTATGTGCATGAGTGTATTGTCTGCACGTATTTGAGTGCACCCTTGTCAAGCAATGACCATGGAGGTCAAAAGAGAGTGTTAAGTTCCCCTGGAACTGGAGTTACAGATGATTGTTAGGTTGTTAGCCCCCATGTAGGTGCTGGGAGTTGGACCTGGGTCCTTTGCAACCGCTGCACCATCTCGCTAGTCCTTTTTGTTTGTTTGTTTGTTTTAAGACAGGGTCATCCTGTAGTCCCAGCTGGTCTCAAACTCACTTTGTAGACTAGGCTGGCCTCCATCTCACAGAGATCTGCCTGCCTCTGCCTCCCAAATGCTGAGACTAAAGCATGTACCACCATGCTCAGCTTTTTCCTACATTTTTAAGTGACTTTTTTTCTATTGCTGCAATCAAATATGATTCAATTAATTTACCATTTTAAGATGTATTTCCTTGCAGAATAATCAGCGAGCAGCTAAAAGACTTAGGTTAGGTTACAGCCTGTTGTTCAGTTCTGCTTTTTTTTTTTTTTTTTTTTTTTTTTTTTTGTCTTTTTGAGACAGGGTGTCCCTGTAGCCCCAGCTGGCCTGGAACTCACTATGTAGACCAGACTTGAACTCACAGAAATCTGCCTGCCTCTGCCTCCCAAGCTGGGTTTGAAGGTGTGTATCATCACGCCCGACGTTCAGTTCTGCCTTTTAATGAAGAACTTTTCCTGTGATGATGTAGCACTGCTTAGTCTGGTTAATCTGATGAATATTCTCTGTGTGTTAAATGCACAACTTTCAAAGTCTGTTTTCTGTTCTTTCTGTTTTGACATATTGGGCACATGCTGTTAGTTCATAAAACTCATGTGGTATAGCAAGCAACAGGCGTGATGTGTGAAGAGCCATAGCTGTGTCACTGTGGTTTGCAGCGCACGAAAGAGTGTGATGTGTGTGCCACATATGGTCTCTTACAACTATTTATGATGGGCAGCAGAGCACAAACCACAGATGTGCAATGTGCACACAAGTGAGTGTGATGGGTAATACATAAACAGATATAAATATGGTGTTCCACTGTCACATTTTAGTACTAAAATGTGAATTTCATGTAATTTCCATGCATCATGAAGTCACATTTTATGTAAATTTTATATAATTTTCATGCACCATGAAATGTATTTTTACTTGATTTTCTTATTTAGATGAAAAGCATTGTATTTCTGACATTTTATTTTCCACTCACACAAAAAAAATAGGAGAGAAGAGAAAAAGGTACTTATGGCATAGCTCTCTAAAAATGCCTACTGCTTGTGGTCAGAATTAGCCTGTTACAATCATCTTGTAATTGTGGGGACTTCCTCATGACTAATTTTGTGCTGAGAATATGAGGGAAGAACTTTTTCTACAATCTCTACTTTGGATTGAGGGATAAGATGTTTTAAGGTTATTTTGAGACTATTTGGCTGCATATGTCAGCCACAGGAAAACTTCCTTCTTTTCACAGTAGACCATCTAATAGTCCATCCCCATCAAAACCGGCACTGAGCTCATGAAATTGAATCACACATTCCAAACTTAAACTGCACATCAATAAGAAGAAAGAAGTACAATACTGGGCATTCTTCAGATGTCTGGGCTGTTCAATGTTGTTAATGTCCATATTGTTAGTGTAAGATTTTGTGCATGTATTATACAAAATTTAAACCTTTCTCCATCTTTGCCCCCCTAAACAACAATATTTACTTAAGATCATGTGACTAGAACACATCCCAACTGTCTGAACTATCTATATTTGAATAAGTCAGGGCTGCCTTTTGAGTTGCCCAAAACAGCAACTTCCTCTGCTCATGAAAATGGTGATTAACCACAGAGGGAAAGGGCTGAAATGAAGGACATCAGGGATTTCTTTAGTGAAATGTGATTGATTCTAAGGAAACTGAGGTAGAAAGGAGGGGATTTTGTGAGGCCTGGAGTACAGAGCATAAAGAAGCAAGTACAATAATTGCATTGAATGAAGTTCCAATTTCCTTCCTTTTCATTCTAGTACCACCCGTAAATATTCCCATTTCATCTGATCTTTACATGTGAGCATGTTTGCCATGGTGGCATCTGGTAATCCAAGGTGGGGTGATGGGAAAATGAACAGAAAAATTTATAGGGCGTCCCTTCAGCAGAGGGTAAAGGAACCTCAGACCTTCGGGAGATTATTCAGTTCTTTTTTTAATGCATTATTTTTTGGTCTTCTTGACAGAAGGCTTCCCTGTAACCCCAACTGGGGCCTGGAACTCGCTATGTAGACCAGGCTGACCTCAAACTCACAGAGATGTGCCTGCCTCTGCCTCCCAAGTCCTGGGATTAAACGCATGTAACACCATGCCTGGCAATTCAATTCTTTGAGTATACATCTTTATCCTTTTTTTAATAAAAAATATTTTATCTATTATTTTTATTTTGTGTGTATGGGTGTATTGCCTGCATGTGTTTAAGTGCACCCGTGTCATGCAATATCCACAAAGGTCAGAAAAGGACGTTGGATTCCCTTGAACTGGAGTTACAGACATCAGTTAGCAGCCATGTAGGTGCTGGGAACTGAACCCCGGTCCTCTGTAAGATCAGTCAGTGCTCTTAACTACCGAGTCATCTCTCCACCCCATACCTTTATCCTTTGATTTTATCAGTGATTGTGCAACTCCATGTGCATGGGAACCTCTCCAGGATGTAGATGAATCTTCTATATTGTTAAAGATTTATATTGTGTTATGGCCTTATATCAGTGTTTCTCAAAGTGAGACTCAGGGTCTCCAACACATTCCAGAGGGTTCAATGATCCAAAACATTTTCTGAATCTTACTAAGACAATCTGCCTTTTTTCACTTTTATTCCATCACAAGTCTTCATATGGCGTCTCCACAGACAAATGGCGAAGCACATGAAATTCCAGGCTTTTCCTATCAACCCTGACATTGAAGAGATCTGCTAAAATGTGAAATAGTGCCAGTTTTCTAAGTTTACGTTTGCTGTAAAAATGACTGTCTTTCATAAATATATTACTTATGTTGTGATACAAAGCATTATCTCCAGCCTCAAATTTATGTAGTCTTTATATTTTTTGTAGTATTTCAGGATTTCCATTTTTATTTTAAATTTTAATAGCTCTCCAATTTATTACTACATGGGATGAAACTTTTCTTTCCTTAAGTGTTCAGTGAACACTCTTTTTTTTTTTTTCAAAATCACTAAAATGGTACCTTTGTTATATATGAAAGTCTCACATGCACATTATTGTTTCTGGATTTTATTGTATCATATTTATCTTCCATATCAGTGGTAGT